>NW_022589780.1:573710-753166 GCF_004348235.1 Phoca vitulina | reverse complement strand
GGTCATGATCCTGGAGTCCCTGGATCGAGTCCTGCATCGGGCTCCCTGCTCGGCAGGGAGCCTGCTTCTCCCTCTGACCCTCCCCCCTCTCATGTGCTCTCTCTCTCTCTCTCATTCTCTCTCTCTCAAATAAATAAATAAAATCTTTAAAAAAAAAAAAAATACAAGGTAAATTTTTTTCATTTATCAGATTGGCAAAGGTTCAAAAGATTAACAAAACTTCAAATTAGCAATATACAAAAAACAGGCACTTCTGTGCACTGTTGGTAGGAGTACAAATTATTGCACCTTTTCTGGAGGGCAGTTTGACAATATATATCAAAATCTTACATGTATGTACCCTGTTACCCAACAATTCGTCTTCTAGAAATTTTCCTAAAGAAGATATTGGAAAAATCTGCAAAGATAAACAGAAACGTTCACTGAAGCATTGTAAACCACTTAAATGTTCATCTAGTTAAATGTGGACCGGTTACAGAACCTAGGGTACATCAGTGCCATACAGTGGAGTACTTACTTATACAGCCTTTAAAAATATTGCTGTGGAAACAATCTAATGGTATAAAACGAGGGAAATGCCTATATGCTACTATTGAGCTTAAAAACGAAAACGTCAGGGGCACCTGGGTGGCTCAGACAGTTAAGCATCTGCCTTGGGATCAGGTCATGATCCCAGTGTCCTGGGATCGAGCCCCACATCGGGCTCCCTGCTGGGCAGGGAGCCCGCTTCTCCCTCCCCCTGTGCTCTTGCGCTCTTGCTCACTCTCTCTCTCCCTCTCAAATAAATAACTAAAATCTTTAAAATAAAAGAAAAAGAAAAAAGAAAAAGTCAGCAACTGCTCAAAAAGGTGTAATTACATAGACCTGAGTGACTAAACAACTCTTGGGATGGTTTCCACCTGGGTATGAATGGCACAAATCATAGAAAGGAAGAAAGGAAGAAAAAAAGTTTACAGAGACGGTATACACGTCTGTAAAATTATATGCATATTTGAACAAAAATGTCTGGGGGAGTATTTACCAAAATGTTAACAATGTTTATCATTTGAGTGGTGGGATCTGGGAGAATCTTTACTTTCTTTATATTTTAGTTTTTCAATTTCCTACAATGAACATATATTTTTATCATTGGGGGAAAAGAGAAGCAATTTTAACTTTTTTTAAAAGATTTTATTTATTTATTTGAGACAGAGAGAGAGATAGGGAGGGGCAGAGGGAGAGGGAGAAGCAGACTCCCTGATGAGTGTGGAGCCCGATGCGGGGCTCCATCCCAGGACCCTGAGATCATGTCCGGAGCCAAAGGCAGATGCTTAACCAACTGAGCCACCCAGGCGCCCCTTTTAACTTTTTTTTTAAATAATCTTTTGAGTCATTTTATTTGTTTTTTTAAGTAATCTCTATGCCCAATGTGGAACTCGAACTCATGACCCCAAGATCAAGAGTCCCATGTTCTATCAACTGAGCCAGCCAGGTGCCCCAAGAAGCTATTTTCTTTTATTATTTTTTTTTTAAGATTTTTATTTATTTATCTGACAGAGACACAGCAAGAGAGGGAACACAAGCAGGGGGAGTGGGAGAGGGAGAAGCAGGCTTCCCGTGGAACAAGGAGCCCGACGCGGGGCTCGATCCCAGGACCCTGGGATCATGACCTGAGCCGAAGGCAGACGCTTAATGACTGAGCCACCCGGGCGCCCCAAAACTATTTTCATTAAAAAAAAAAAAAATCCAGAGGAAGATGAGGGCGTTTTTATCTGATGGGCATGTATTTTCTCAATAAAGTATGAGGCAAAGTCAACAGCTGAGAGTAGGAGGGAGAGACTTGAAGAATGTGAATAAAGTAAGAAAGAGTTGTTATAGAGAGGGGAATTGGAGAGGAAAAAAAGGTTCCTAGGTAGTGTTGAGGACCTAGTGAAGGCTGATGATCATTAAGCTGCCCAGGTTTAGGATTGCCTCTAAAAATCCTGAACTGCACAGGTGCGACGTTTGGATTCCTCTGGGGGTGGGGTGTAGTACTCTGGAGTACTGCCTAGGGAGGTGAAGGTATTTGCAAGAGTCATAATGATAATAAATTCAGGAATTTAAGTGGGAAAGGGAGCAAGCAAAGATTGGCAGAAACCAATAAAGTAAGAGAAAGTGTATGTGGGAGGGGAGAATGAATTAGGGGATTCATGAGGTCAAAGAATTATTGTAGTGGGCTTACTTGAGCAAGTAAGCTGAGGAAGGTTGGGAAGTTGTGGACAGAGAACTTGATGTTTGAATTAGTGATTTCAGACGTGTACATTCTGGCAAGATCTAGAGTATAACCATGTGACTGGGTTGCTGAGGTGTAATTCATTGAACCGAATCACAGAACCACGCTCTTATCCACACACCTCCTTACCCTTCGATTGTAAGCCCTGAAATTTAATGGCCTTCAAGAGTCTGACTGGAATCTACCTTTCCTGCCTTATTTTTCCACTTCATCTCTTCAAAATCCTAGGCTGTAGGCAAACCAACTATAAACTTTTTCAACTTCTTGTCTTTATGCACAAGGTCCCCTCCTCCTGAAATGCTCTACCCTAGTTTCTGAAATTACACATTTTACCAATCCCTTATGCCCCAGGTTAAGAGCCTCAACCTCCATGAAGACTTCCCAGAACTCCCTGATAAGAGTTTTCATGGTATTTCATGCATACCTCTCCTAGGACACTTATTAGAAGGACACTTATTATTTCCAACTTCGTGTCTCTGTACATATTTGAGCCAATTTTATCCCTGACTCCTTGAAAAGATTAAGATTAGACCATGCCTGGGGTGCCTGGGTGGCTCAGTCATTAAGCGTCTGCCTTCGGCTCAGGTCATGATCCCAGGGTCCTGGGATCGAGCCCCACATCAGGCTCCCTGCTCAGCGGGAAGCCTGCTTCTCCCTCTCCCACTCCCCCTGCTTGTGTTCCCTCTCTCGCTGTGTCTCTGTCAAATAAATAAAATCTTAAAAAAAAAAAGATTAGGCCATGCCTAAAGCAATTTTCTACTCCATCTTCAAGCTTAGCATCGTAAAGAGATTATTCACTAACTGCCTAAGTGTTTCTGAAGTGCAGTATATAATAGTCCCCTCTCTTATCCACAGAGGATATGTTCCAAGACCCCCAGTAAATGCCTGAAACCACACATAGTACTAAACACTATATATACTGTTTTTTCCTATACATACATACATACCTATGATAAAGTTTATTTATAAATTAGGCACAATAAAAGATTAACAACAATAACGAAATAGAAAAATTATAACAATATATGTGAACGTGGCCTCTCTCAAAAGATCTTGTACTGTACTTACCCTTCTTGTGATGATGCAAGATGATAAAATGCCTACAGAAGATGAAGCGAGGTGAATGACATAGGCACTGTGATGTAGCATCAAGCTACCATTGACCTTCTGACTATACATCAGGACCATTTGCTTCCAGACCATGGTTGACTTGGGGTGGGCGGGGGGGGGGCGGGGGGGACCTGAAACCATGGGAAGCTGAATGACATTTAAGGATTTTTTGGTACACAGCCAAACATTTTTTAATAGATATTTATTTTAATGGGTATTAGGGAAATACTTTGTTTTCCATGTATGATAGTGGTAAAATGTTTTCCTTTTAGGGTAAGTGTATTGGGGCACCTGACTGGCTAAGTCGGAAGCGCGTGCGACTCTTGACCTTGGGGTCATGAGTTTGAGCCCCAGGTTGGGTATAGAGATTACTTCAATAAAACTTTATAAATAGGGGCGCCTGGGTGGCTCAGTCAGTTAAGCATCTGCCTTCAGCTCAGGTCATGATCCCAGGGTCCTGGGATCAAGCCCCATGTTGGGCTCTCTGCTCAGTGGGGAGCCTGCTTCTCCCTCTCTCTCTGCCCCTCCCCCCGCTCAAGCTTGCGGGCAGGCTTTCTCCCGCCTCTCAAATAAATAAATAAAATCTTTAAAAATAAGTAAGTGTATTTAAGCTTTAAAAAGTGAGGGTTTTTTTAACATTACAGGAATTACACAAATAGAGAAAAATTCCTGAAGGTCCGAAGTCGGGGAAACATTGCACTGAATAAAAAAAAGACTAGAAAACCAAATCAGAGAACTAGTCCATCCTTCATAAATGATTTATTTAAACAGTAGTACCAAAATGTATTCACTTTCTCCACTGACAATCTTAAGCATAAAAATCCAATAGCCAAAAACCTCTCAACTCCCTTTGGCTGTTGGTTTGAAATGCTGTATCTGCTTCCTCACCCTCCATTTACTCAACCCACTGCAATATGGCCCCCACTCCCACCACCTGGCCAAACTACTCTTGAAATGATCAGTTACCTACTAACTGACAAAACCAATGAACCCTCTTCGGTCTTTATCTTAACTTGGCTCTCTAAGGCTGCATTTGGCATTGTTGACTGTTCCTGAAAAGTTTTTTCCTCCCTGGACTTTCACAACACTGTCCTGTCTCTTTAGTCATTCCTTCTTCATCTCTTGTGCTGAATCTTTCCCCTTCATCCCTTAAATGTTAGAGTTCCCCCAATCTTTTACTGTTATGATGATTATAAAAGGAATGAAAAAAGTAATGTTGGGGGCGCCTGGGTGGCTGTCGTTAAGCATTTGCCTCCGGCTCAGGTCATGATCCCAGGGTCCTGGGATCGAGCCCCGCATCGGGCTCCCTGCTCAGCGGGAAGCCTGCTTCTCCCTCTCCCACTCCCCCTGCTTGTGTTCCCTGTCTCGCTGTCTCTCTCTGTCAAATAAGTAAATAAAATCTTAAAAAAAAGTAATGTTTGTATCTGGTTAAGAAAACTGAAAAAGTACATAAGAAAAACCAGAGGTTAAGTTTCCTGTATATTTTTCCAGAAAAAATATTATGTATAAATATATTCTCCTTTGTTCTTTCACACAAATGTTCTGCACCTTGGAGTTTTTGTTCCATTTTGTTTTGTTCCTACTTAATAGTGCATCTTGGAGAGCTTTCCATATCACCTCTTGGCACATATAATTCTCTCATTTTTTTACTGGCTCTATAAATATTCCACCAAATTAATGTATTGTAACTTAACTAGTTCCGGGCTGATGCACACTAGGTAGCTTCCAAGTTTTATTGTATTAAAATGTCACAGTAAATATCCTTATATAAGTGAAATTTTTAAAATTCCTATAAGTGGAATTGTCAGATCAAAAGGAATGTTTTTAATTCTTGTATTATCAAATTACTCTCCACAAAAGTTACAACAATGTAAATCCCCATCATGCATAAGACTGTCTGTTTCCCCTCACTTTTGCCAACCCTAGTCATTGAACTTTGTTTTACCGGGGGGGGGGGGGGGGGGGCGGCACAGCGGCACCTGGCTGGCTCAGTCCGTAGAGTACTCAACTCTTAATCTCAGGGTTGTGGGTTCTAGGCTCACGTTGGGTGCAGAGATTACTTAAAACTAAAATCTTGAAAATTGTTTTGCTGGTCTATAAGGTAAGAACTGAGATCTCGTTGTTTGATTTGCATTTCTTTAATGAGTGAGGTTGAGTATCGGTATTTGTTGGTGTTACATATTTTTTCTGAAAACTATTTACATCCTTTATTCATTTATCAGGTTATTCATCTTACTGATTTCTAAGAGCTCTTTGTATATAAAGAAAATTATATAATTTATACTAGAGCTTTTTTAAGTAATCCCTAAGCCCAATGTGGGGCTCGAAATCACAACCCCAAGATCGACTCACATGCTCTACCAACGAGCCAGCCAAGCGCCCCCCAAAATTTGCTTCACATACATGTGTGCTCTGAGTTGGTGGCCCCCAAATCTTTAACTCTAGCCTGGACTTCTAGCCTAGCTTCAAGTTCCAGTTGTTGATTACATATCTTTACTTGTATGAAGCTAAATTCATGAATGTTTATCAATTAGCATATCTGGATCTGAATTCGTCTTTCCCCCCAATATGCTACTCCTCTTTTGCCATCTTGGCTACTAATCTGATCATCCAATCAGAAATTTCATGATCTAAGCCATCCACTTCTTTCTTACCTCCTACGTCCAACTGACCAAGAACCCTGAAATATTTTACCCAAATGACCGCAATGTCCTCCTAACTAATTACTACTAGCAATGTCACAATGGTTAAATGGTGACTATTATCTCACTGCTCTAGCTTCCCCCAGCCTTTTCTGAAGCACCCTCCTTGCTGCCAGGCTAACAAATCCAACCATCTTCCTTCCTTAGAATCCTTCACTACCTGCCCGCCCCCAAACACACGCGCACCATTTATAAAGATAACATCTGAATTCCTTGGTAGGATATACAAAGCCATTTGTGTGGTTCGTATGGTCTCTGTTGTATTTCACAACCCCACATAGGCTACCCTCCAGCCACACTAAACTACAGGCCATTCCTCCAAATACAATATGGTTTTTCACACTCCGTGGCTTTGTGCACACTATTCACTGACAAACAAGCCCTCCCCTCAGTCCACATCAGGAACACCTATTCAAGACTCGGGTCAAGCATGTCCTTCTTTGTGTTTCCGTGGCAATCAGCACTTACCCCTGCCCTGGTATTAAGTCACATTGTTTCATGTGTACCTGCTTGTCTCCCCCTCTAGATTGTGAGTTCCTTGAGGGCAGGGACTAGAGGTTTTATTCATATTTGTATCCCTAGGGCCCGGCATGGGACCTAGCATTTTAATTTTAATAGGAGCTCCACATAGGTGTGTTGAAAAAATGGATGAATGAACAGTTCTTGGTCTGAGCCAAGCTGTGAGCTCTGTTGCCTTACTACTTCTACAACCATCAGTATCTATATGTACTATACAGTCCTTTACCAAACCCCACTATCGTCCACCCCTCCTCCCAGCCGTGCCAAATACCCTAGCCAAAACCTCTGTTACCCAGGCAGTCACAAGAGTCTGGGTCTAGTCCAACTAGAAGGGGTGGAACACAAGACAATGGTCTCAGTGTAGGTCCTGACCAATGCCAGTGTTGAGATCAGAGTCCACCCCCAAATCCCAAAGACAAGTATTGCTGTCCTACTTATTCAGAAGCTAACCTTTAGTATAGCAAGAGGGAAACCTATCTCAAGATCATTCCTTTCAGTGTGACTAGACTTGACAAGCGGCCACGCCACCCTCCTCAAACCCTGAGCCAACAAGGAACACACACAGGCACGAAAGAGACTTTTGCGGCGACAGGAGCAAACACAAGACACGTATCTGAAGCTCTCCACACTGCAAGTCAGGCCCCACATCATCTCTAGCAAGCAAAGAACAAGACATGGTTTCTTTTTCTAGTGTCTTTTTAATAATAATTTTGTAAAAGCCAGTAAGCAGCTACAGACAAATTGAAAAGGAGACCACCAAAAATAAAAAATAAAAAGATGAGAAACAGCAAAGACACATCCTTCACTCCACAATAAATACAGAGCTCTATTAGTGGTCCCCCACCCACATCCCGTGGGAGCCCTGGCTTCCCAATGTGCTCAAGGGTTCTCTCCATTATTGTGCAGGGGGACCAGACAGCATTCAGGTGTGATGATGTCAAATCGAATGTGTACAGGCACTGCTGAGATCAAGGTCTACAGTTTTGGCCCTAGACTTGAGTGGGGCTTGGTTATTCTTAACCTCTTCCAGGCTGTGCTGGATCCCATAGCCGAAGTAGATAGCAAACCCTAGTGGGGAAAGGTAGCTGTGAGGTAGGGAATAGTGACCTGTAAAGGCTTCTTAGGTCTCCCTACATGAGACCAAGAGGAAAAAGAACTGGGGTAGGACACCTGAGAGGACTACTTTTCCCAAGTGGATACCTACCAATCAGCATCCAGACCCCAAATCGGGCCCAGGTGCCCGCTGTCATCTGCATCATAAGGTAAACATTCACAAAGATGCTCATTAGTGGGAGGAGAGGCAAAGCAGGTACCTGGGAACAAAGCAAAACCTTCTTTGTATATACCATGAGGTGACCTAGAAAGAGATCCCTAACCTACTGAGGCCAGGAAAGGAAGGGTCCAACTCCTACTCATCTTGTATATTTCAATGCCCACACATTTAATGTGCCTCATACAGGACAGGACTCCAAGAATACACAGTTGGGGGAAACAGAACTGGAAAGGAACTATGGAGGGTGAGAGAAGTCTTTAGCCTAGGTATCTCCTGTGTCTTTCCTTCCTTGTCCAATTAAAGAATATTTATGAACCTTATTAGACCACAAGGCATCTGGAGCCCATTCTTCTGAGATGGGTGGGTAGGTGGAAAGAAAGAGGTCATTTACCTTAAAGTGCAGGGGAGTGGAACTCTGTGGCTGTCTCCAGATGACCCCAGTGATCCCAGTAATGAGCATCAGGAGCAGCACAACCACTGCAGTCCACACTGGGTCTCCGGAAAGCAGTGGGACGGGCCACTGGGCCAACACCAGGCAAAGAAGAGTGAGCAGCAGAGCTTCAAGGGTCAAGTTGAGAAACATCAAAACCAACTCTTGAGACCAGCATGTGAAGGCACCAGGCACCCCATTCAAGGAAGGTCATGCTCTCTCTAGTTCATCCTCAGCCACCAAATGCCCCCCCACACACACACACCCCGGTCATGCTGACCTCAAAACCACCACCCTAGAGAAAAATTCCATTGCTCACCAACCAATGAGGAACACACATAGACAACTTGGCCAGACAGTGGAGTGGGGACAGAGTTGAGTGGACAGAATAGTCCCTGTAGGGTCAGTTTCTCTGCTTCGGCGATCTTCTCCTCCTGCAGCTCTACCTCATCCTCCTCATTCTTCAGCTCAGGCTGATACCTGAGGCAAGAGTAAGAAGGCAGGATTAACAACAACCCTTAACCACTTCAGCATCTTCTCCCAAGCAGCTTAACCTCCCTACGAGCTTTTTTTGGCGGGGTGGGCTGTCCATCCTCCAGGAGAGTCAGGATTAAGGCAGGCGGAGGAAGAAGGGAGAAGAGATCCCCATCCTTCCTCACCCAAGAACAAAAAAAACCCCAATCCTAGTTTACCAAGGGAGTCTCACCTGAGGATGAGAACACAAATAGCCACCAGAGAGTAAGCAAGCAGGGTCCCAATTGACATGAGGTCCACAAGATCGGTGAGTTCAAAGAGGAATGCCATGAATGCTGAAATTGATGGGCAGAAAACAAGAAATGAGGGAAGGGAAGAGCAAATTTAAGGGAATTGGTGAAACAACTTGGGGAAGGGCAAAGACGAGGGGGGGGGTTGTTGTTGTTGTTTTTACCTGCAATAATGCCAGAGACCACAGTGGCCACGATGGGGGTGTGTGTGCCCGTGTGGACCCTAGCAAGGACACGGAACAGGAGGCCGTCTTCTGCCATCGCATAGATCACCCGAGGCATGGGGAACATAGAGCCCAAGAGGCTGGAGAGAGGAATGGCCGGAGCGGCATGAGTTCACTGCAGTCTCTGTTCCCACACAGCCTTCTCCTCACAGCCATTTTAAGGGGGTATTCGCCAAGCCCTGAACGCTAAAGCCAAAGACCCCGACGGCAGAGGAGAACAAACGTTCGGCCACCGACCTGGTAGAAAGCGCACAGAGGGATCCAACAGCCACAACATAGCGGGCAGGAGCCCATCCAGTATAGAGAAATGCCTCAGGCAGGGGACTCTCGGGTCGAAGCTGGTAGTAAGGCATCATAAGCGTAAGTGCCGAAGAGACACCGAAATATGCCAAAAAGCAGACGAACAGTGAAATCACAATGCCCACAGGGATGGAACGCTGGGGATTCTGGGCTTCCTCACCTGCAGGAAGGGGCACAAGTTTCTGATCAGGGAAGCAGGCCCGCTCCTCTACTCCCCGCCACCCCCCCGCCAATGCGCATGCCACCCGAGCACACACTGTACCCCAGCGCCCCCACCCCCAGAACCAGAGTGACTGTTACCAGTGGTGGCAATACAGTCGAAACCAACAAATGCATAGAAACAGGTAGCTGCTCCACGGAGAACCCCCTCGAAGCCGAAAGGCACAAATCCTCCAGAGCCCAGAGGGCCCAAGCTAAAGTGGAAGAAAAGGGATGGAAAAGGTGTGTTCAGCCACCTCTGGGCCTTTTCTCTAAGGCCAAACCACTCAGCCGGGTCTTTGAGACCTCAACTCCCATTCCTCCTCCCCAACCCAATCCTGAAGCCCTTAGCATGGATCCCCCTTGGCTCCCCATCATGCTCCCAGCTCTGCAGCTCCTGAGAGTGAATCTCCTGACCTGTCGGTGTCATTGAGTCCAGCCATGGTCAGTTTGTAGTCCTCTTCTGTGAGTTTCCAATTGTGCAGGTCCCCCTTAATGAAGCCAGAGATGATGACAAAACCGAGAACCAAAAGGTTCACCACTGTGAACACTTTGGTAACCAGGGCTGACTCACTAGCCCCCAGAGCCAGCAATCCTGTGGGAAAGAAGCAGTCGGGACTCAGAAAAGTCCTCAGTCCTCGCTTTGTTTCCCGCCTCTGCGCACACCTTTCCTGCCCAGCTTCTCTTCTTTCTCACCATTATCACCTCCCCTCTCAGGCTTGGTCCCTCCTAGCCCTGCCCCCATCGGTTAGCCCTGTGTCTTCCCTCACCGGTGAGCAACAACACAAGGCCCAGAGCAAAGAAGTCTGGATATTCTGCAAGGACATGGGGAACATGCAGTGAGATGCTCCCCTGCAGGGTCTGTGAGATGCGGTTCCCAATCAGGTTGTCAAACGCCGAGCTCCAGGCCCGGGCCACACTAGCTGTACCTGGGGGAGCAGAGGGAGAAACACGGGGTCAAGTTTCCTTCTCCCCTTCTCCCCTCCTCCCTCCTCCCTCCTTCCTCCTCCCTCCTCCCTCCTCCCTCCTCCCTCCTCCCTCCCCCGACACCAGTCACACAAATAATCCCTGCTGTTTTCACCTATTCTTACATTTTTTTTTTTTTTAAGTAGGCTCTACACCCAACCTGGGGCTTGAACTCACAACCCAAAGAGCAGAAGTCAGCATGCTCCACCAACTGAGCCAGCCAGGTGGCCCTAGTCTTACTTTTTAAAAACCAAAACGAGTCCATTTAGGACCCCAGGACAGAGATAAGTAGAAAACGAACAATTTCTCCACACCTTCAACCCTCCCAGCCAGCCCCCCAACACACACACATTTAGGGGTACTGAAGTCTTGTGAATGTTAAAGAATGTATCGCTTCACCATCGCGCCCAGACTTTCGGACTCAAAGCCCCTTCGTTGGCTGCGCACAGTTCCCTCCCTGCCCCAACGTCTCACCTATAACATAGGAGAGGATGAGGTTCCAGCCAGTGGTGAAGGCCCAGAGCTCACCCACTGTGACATAGCTGTAGAGATACGCAGACCCAGAACGGGGAACTCGGGCACCAAACTCCGCATAGCACAGTCCAGCCAACACAGAAGATAGAGCGGCCACCAAAAAGCAGATCACAATGGATGGTCCTGCTTTATCTTTGGCCACCTCACCAGCCAGGACATACACACCTGCACCCAAGGTGCTGCCCACACCCAGGGCCACTAAATCCAGGGTGCTCAGGCATCTGGCAAGGCGACTGTCTGCCATGCCCGGCTCCAGCGCACGTCTGCGTACCAGCTTTTGACCAAATCTGCGAAGTGCCCGCCACAGCATTCTAGCTGGAATTGCAGAGGATTCGAAGATCTGGTGAAAAACGAGACAAAAAGCCCTTCAATAGGGCTCATTATCCCTAAGCTCTAAGAGTGCATGACAATACCCACTCCACCAAGCAAAGGAGCAATGGGGGGAGGGGGAGGATATTGAAGGGACAAAGGCAAGTGTCTTCCTCTAACCTCAGTTTCTTCCTTAACAAGGAGGAGTAACAGTACCTCACAGGTTTGTAGAAGGACTAAATGCAGAAAAGACATGTGAAAGCCCCTATGGTACAGTAGCCGGGCACCCCGGGAGCGCTCAGTCAGCATCAGTCTCTCTCTCTCTCTCTGACGGGGAAACTAGGGTTTATCCTAGACCCCAACCCAGGAACCGTGGAACCTAATCTGGGTCCGTTCCCCGGCCTGTATAGCTCCTTGGGAATTAAACAGAACTCACCCCAGGAGCGGCCCGCAACTCTGGGCAGAAGCCCCTTCTCACATCCACTACCCATGTTCCTTTTCAGTGCTTACCCGAAGGGCTACTTCATAGGCAAGGTTACTAGATTGCCCGGAGGGAGGGGCCGGGGGGGGGGAACCGACCTCCCCCTGCAGATCAAAAGTGAGCACCGACTCAATTCCATCCCTACTCACCCAGCCCACACCGCGTCAATGGTCCTACTGTCGCCCAGGGGAGTAAGCGAATGTTCTCCCACTTCCTCCCGCCCTGCTAGGCTGACCCGCAAGAATCAACAGTGGGGCGGGGCTTCGACATCTAAAGATTTGGAGATGCACCCCGAGAGGGGCCCCAGGGCAGCCCGAAATTGCTTGCAACAGAGAGGGGGGTTCCACCCTATGCCCCCCAACTCGGCTCCCGGATTCATCTAGAAACGGTCCGGGGCTGAGGTGGAGACGGGAGCCTTGGCTCCTGGGGCCGGGGTCTCGCCCAGCAACAGGTCACGGCCGCGTTGATGCAACTGCACGCTCTGGTTGCCAGAGAATCCTAGGTATGCCCAGACCCTCGCCGTCCCCTTCCGACACACGTGTCGGCCCCCAAGGCTTACCGGAGAGCTGTTGCAAGCCCAGGGAGAGGAGAGTCTCAGATTGGGTTGGGTGAGGCTGAGTTGAGCCGAGTTGGGTTGGGGCTACCCACTTCGCTGCTCAGGCTTCAAAGCTGCGGCTTGGGGTCGTTGCGCGCCAAGCGCCCCCTTATATATACCGGGAGGCGGAGCCGGTAACGTCATGGAATCCCACCCCCAATCCTCCCTACACCACCTAGACACACAGACACACGCACTCTCTCTCTGTCTCTCTCTGTCTCTCTCTCATTCACTCATTCCTCGGCTTTGCAAAAAGGATTGCGTGCAGCCTGCGATTGCTTCCCACTTGCAACAGCCAGCCCGGCGTGGCAAGGAGCAACAATCTAGCAGGGAAGGTGGGGAGAGGATGCCCTTTTCCCATTCTCCGAGCTTATAGTCAGAGCCGGACAATGAGAGGCTTCTTGGCCGGAGACCCCATGGGATTTTCTACCTTTGTGCCTTAATGGTCAGAATCTGTGATTGGCAGCAGTGGGGGAGGGGAGAGAAGTGGAGGAGGAAACGGCACAGGAAGTCTCCAACTCACTCTCCCTCAGTCTTCCTTAGCTTGCTTTTCTACACGAGGTTCCCGAACCCCTGAAATCTTTCCCAAGGACCATACCAGATTGTGGACAGCCATCGGACTCCAGTCCCTCGGCTCTCACCCTCAACTGTGGATATTTCAATTGCAGTCAGCAAGAGAATGGAAGATGATTTCAGCCACCACAGATAATTAATCCCATCTAGATTTTTAGGCCCCAGTCTCTCCGTAGTATATTTCTAGTTAAACTATTAAATATGAAACTGTAACGATAATTGAATTCTTGGAGGAGGCGGTGTGTTTAATTCCATTTTCCTGATGAGTAAGTTGAGGCTGGGAGGCATGACTTGCCTGATACCACAACATAATCATTTGTTGACCATCTTACTGATAAACCTGCCCTATTGGACTTCAATGCCCGCCTTCTATAGGTACCATGCCTCATTTAAATGCACAAGGAGAGGGGCGCCTGGGTGGCTCAGTCAGTTAAGCCCCAGACTCTGGTTTCCACTCTGGTCCTGATCTTGGGGTCCTGGGATTGAGCCCCATGTGGGGCTTTGTGCTCAGCATGGAGTTTGCTTGTCCCTCTCCCTCTGCTCCTCCCCCCTCTCAATCTCTCCCAAATAAATAAGTAAATAAATAAATAAAATTTAATAAGCAAATAAATGCACAAGAAGAGGAGGCGTGACAGCAAGCAAAACCAAACAGGGAGAAGCACCAGCACTGGGATCCGCGCTTTTAGGCTAGGAGTTTCTGGGAAACAGAAAAGGAGCTAAAGAATCCAAGAATGGTCACACTGGGTGTCAAACCCATAATCCCATCAACCCAATCAGTTCTTCTTCTTTTTTTTTTTTTAACATATTTTATTTATTTATTAGAGAGAGAGAGAGATGGCGAGAGAAAGCACAAGCAGGGGGAAGGGGCCAAGGGAGAAGCTGACTCCCCGCTGAGCGGGGAGCTCTAGGTGGGGCTGGATCCCACGACACTGGGACCATTACTTGAGCCGAAGGCAGCCGCTTAAACAACTGAGCCACCCAGGCACCCCCAACCCAATCAGTTCGTAATCATAATGGAGCAACAGGGCTGTAAAGGTGTGTTTCTCCTCCATCAGGACATCTAAGGTATTCAAAATGGACCCAAGGGCGTATTAAAGGGCATATATTACCCAAAGGTGTAAGGTATTAAAAATGGATCCCAGAGTCCCAGGATCAAGTCCCACATGAGATTCCCTCCTCAGCGGGGAGTCTGCTTCTCCCTCTGACCCTCCCCCTCTCATACTCTCTCTCTCACTCCCTCTCTCAAATAAAATCTAAAAAAAAGAACCAAAGTTTTAAATAAATAAATAAATAAATAAAAATGGACCCAAATATCCTTGTTTCCTTTAAATCATCCATTATGAGTGTATCACCCATGAATCTGACTAAAATCTAAATCCTTTTAGAAGCAATTGGTGTTTCCTGTTAGCTACAGCTCCATTTTAGAGTTCCATAAGTATTTACTGAGCACTGACTCTGTGTATAGCAGCTAGTATAGCAATGAAGAGATTACAAAGGAAACACAAAATAAAATCCTTGGCTTCCCAATCTTAAAAATCTAGTTAGGGAGTAGACGCCTGGCTGGCTTAGTCAGTAGAGCATGTGACTCTTGATTCCCGGGTTGTGAGTTTGAGGCCTACATTAGAAATTACTTTAAAGAATAAAATCTTAAAAAATATCTAGTTAGAGAAAGACGAAAACACACACAATTCAATTAAAACAGTAATACACTGGGGCGCCTGGGTGGCTCAGTCGGTTGAGCGACTGACTGCCTCTTGATTTCAGCTCAGGTCATGATCTCAGGGTCCTAGGATCCAGCCCCCGCATAGGGCTCTGTGGTCAGTGCAGAGTCTGCTTGTCCCTCTCCCTCCCCTTCTACTCCTCCCCCTCATCGCTCTCTCTTTAAAATAAATATATATTTTGGGGGGCGCCTGGGTGGCTCAGTGGTTAAGCATCTGCCTTTGGCTCAGGTCATGTTCCCAGGGTCCTGGGGTCGAGCCCAGCATCAGGCTCCCTGCTCGGCAGATAGCCTGCTTCTCCCTCTCCCACTCCCCCTGTTTGTGTTCCCTCTCTTGCTGTGTCTCTCTCTGTCAAATAAATAAATAAATAATCTTAAAATAAATAAATAAATAAAATAAAATAAATATATATTTTTTAAAACAGTATTACATAGTGGTTGGGAGTGCAGTCTTTGGAGTTAGACCTAGGTCAAATTCCCAGCTCATCCACTGTGGCCTTGAGCAAATTATCTAAAATCTCTGAGCCTCAGTTTCTGGATATAATATACACATTTCATAGGGTTGTCGTGATGCTTAGGTGAAATTATAAAGTCAGCTCTTCCTGCCTGGCACATGGGAAGTGTTCAATGAAAACTTGACACATATTTACAATAATATATTAGTGTTTATGATAATCACTTGGTTGCTTACATTAGCTGCCTGATTCTATTATGAGATTGACAAACTGGTGTTTTAAATATTGAGGAACAGGCCATCAGTACAGACTGGAATATATAAAGAAGACCTCTTAGTTTGTAAGGGGTTAAGAAGAGGTTGGCAGGGGGGGCACCTGGGTGGCTCAGTTGGTTAAGTGTCTGCCTTTGGCTCAGGTCATGATGCTGGAGTCCCAGTATAGAGCCCCATGTAGTGCTCCCTGCTCAGTGGGGAGCCTGCTTCTCCCTCTCCCTCTGCCCCTCCCCCTGCTCCATTTCTCTCTCTCAAATAAATAAATAAAATCTTTAAAAAAAATAATAGGTTGGCAGGGAACTTAAGCTGAGCCTCGAAGGATGAAGGGTGGATGAACTCTGGACCTACAAAGAGGCATGAAGTAGTCCGGGGCCCATGAAGAGACGAGCTTAGCCAAGTGTAATGTTAAGTAGCAGTGGAAGATAAGACTGGGTAATAGACTGCTCCCTCTTGGAGTAATGAGTGTCACAAATTTATTGCCCAGTAAGTAAATAGTAATTGTCATCTTTAGTCATAAACTCACACTCAAGTCGAACAGTGGACTAAATAGGTACTCAATTATTCAATAAAAATTTGGTCAATGACTTAGAAGCATCAAGAGGTGCCCTCCAATTCTAGCATTCTCAGATTTTGTGAACAACTATCCCCATTGACCTACCCATCCCTTTCACAAATTTGTAGAATTCAACCATATTTCCTTCCTCAGCTTTTATTTTTCCAGAAGTTCCATGGTGTCCTCAATCATTATGGACTTCCTCCAAGTTCAATATCTCTTTCTTGTGGTACAATGGTCATGTGAAAAAAACTTATTTTTTTTTAAGTAAGCTCTACACCCAACATAGGGCTTAAACTCACCATCCTGAGATCGAGAGTCACATGCTTCCCTGACTGAGCCAGCTGGATGCCCCCAAACACTAAAGTTATTATTTGTTTTCATTATAAAACAACTTAACATTAATGAAAACTGCAAAAAAGTCACCCATAGTTCCCAACAAGCCAACTATTTGTGTTTCTGCATGTTCTCTTATGGTCTTTGTCTGTATTCAATTATCATATAATTTTGCATTCTCTTTTTTTCAGGATCAAATATTTTTTCAAATTAGTACTTCTGTTCAAAATTATTGTTGTTGGTAGTTGCATAATATTACATAGTACTGGGGCACCTGGGTGGCACCTGGGTGGCTCAGTCGGTTGAGCATCCAACTCTTGGTTTTGGCTCAGGTCAAGATCTCAGGGTGGTAAGGGCAACCCTGTTGGGACCCCTCTGACTCTTGACAGCTTTTTCTGTATCTTCATTTAATAAACTTCTATCGCTTTACTCACTCAAAAAAAAAAAAAAAAAAAGATCTCAGGGTGGTAAGATCAAGCCCGGCCTCAGGCTCTGTGTTCAGCAGGGAGCCTACCTGAGATTCTCTCTCCCCCTCTCCCTCTGCCCCTCCCACCCTTGCATGCGTGTGCACTCTCTCTCAAATAAATAAATAAATCTTTTACAAAAATATTCCATAGCACTGATGGCAACATTATTTATTTAACCATTTAAACATTTATTCAGGTTGTTTCCAGTTTTCCTTTATTCTACGAAACACCTTCATTAACACCATGACTCAAAAAAAAAAAAAACCAAAACCCACAATGTCTCTATTTACTAGAATTACTTTCTTAGGCTTCATTCCCAGGAGTGTGATTATTGAGTCAAAGATAATGAAGATATTTATAAACTTTGATACTTGTTACAGTGCTTCACTAAAGGAAATTTTTTTAAATCAATTTACAGTGCTATCTGACATGTTAGAGTAAACCAGCTTTACCACAATTTCCACAGCATAGCTATCATTGTTTAAAGTTATTTGCTAATAAAATAAAAGTAGAAATTCATTGTTTATAATTAATAAACAGTTCAATAAATGTTCACAAAATGAACACACATATAACAGCTCCACATCAAGAAACAAAACATTATCAGTTCTGGAGAAATCCACATCATGCTTCCTTCCAGTTACTACTCCCCCACTCCTAACAAGAGTAACCTCTGTCCTGACTTCTAACAGCATAGACTTTTTTTTAACCTGTTTCTGCCCCTTATGTAAATGTAATCATACAGTATAAACTCTTTTGTTGAGATAAAATTCATATACCATAAAATTCACCCCTTTTTAAAAAAGATTTTATTTCTTTATTTGTCAGAGAGAGAGAGAGAGAGCACAAGCAGGGGGAGCAGCAGGGGCAGAGGGAGAAGCAGGCTTCCCGCTGAGCAAGGAGCCCGATGTGGGACTTGATCCCAGGATCTTGGGATCATGACCTGAGCCAGAGGCAGATGCTTAACCGACTGAGCCACCCAGGCGTCCCTAAAATTCACCCCTTTAAAGTATACAATTCAGGGGTGCCTGGGTGGCCCAGTCGGTTAAGCATCCGACTCTTGACTTTGGCTCAGGTCATGATCTCAGGGTCCTGAGACTGAGCCCTGAGTCACAATCCATGCTGGGCATGAAGCCTGCTTAAGATTCTCCCTCTCCCTTTGCCCCTCCCCCCTCTAAAAAATAAAATAATAAAGTATACAATTCAGTAGTTTTTAGTATAATCAGAGTTGTGCATCTGTCATTACAATCAATTTTAGAACATTTTCATCATCCCACAAAAAAACCCTTTTCCTATTCCCAGTCATTTCCCATTTCCTACCAACCTACCAACCCCCTCACCCCATCCCTAGGCAACCATGATTCTACTTTCAGTCTCTATAATTTGCCCATTCTGGACATTTCACATAAATGGAATCATACAGTATGTGGTCTTTTGTGAACCAAATTCTTTCATTTACCATAATGTTTTAAAGGTTCATCCACGTTGTACCATATATAAATACTCCATTCTTTTTTATTGCCAATTAATGTTTCATTGTATGGAAATACCACATTTTATTTATCTATTCATTAACCAATAGATGTCTGGGTTGTTTCTATGTATTTTGGCTCTATGAATAATGCTGCTATGAACATCAGTGTACAAGTTTTTCTTTTTTTTAAGATTTTATCTATTTAGGGGTGCCTGGGTGGCTCAGTTGGTTAAGTGACTGCCTTCGGCTCAGGTCATGATCCTAGAGTCCCGGGATCGAGTCCCGCATCAGGCTCTCTGCTCAGCGGGAAGTCTGCTTCTCCCTCTGACCCTCCCCCCTCTCATGCTCTCTCTCTCTATCTCATTCTCTCTCTCAAATAAATAAATAAAATCTTTAAAAAAAAGATTTTATCTATTTATTTGACAGAGAGAGAGAGAGAAAGGAGGGCACAAGCTGGGGGGGGGGCGGGCAGCAGGCCGAGGGAGAAGCAGTCTCCCCACTGAGCAAGGAGCCCAACACAGGACTCGATCCCAGGACCCTGGGATCATGACCTGAGCCGAAAGCAGACACTTAACTGAATGAGCCACCCATGCATCCCAGTGTACAAGTTTTTCTGTGGACATGTTTTAAATTCTTTAGAGTACATACCTAGGAGTGGAACTGCTGGATCATATGGTAACTCTATATTTAACATTTTGAGGAACTAACGGACCGTTTTCTACAAGGGCTATGCCACTTTACATTCCCACGAGCAGTGTATGAATGTTCTAATTACTCCACATTCTCACCAACACTTGTTATAAGCCATCTTTTTAAAAAAATTTTAAAGATTTTATTTATTTATTTGAGAGACACAGAGAGAGAGAGAGCACATGAGGGGCAGAGGGACAAGCAGACATCCTGCTGAGTGGGGAGCTCGATTTGGGGCTCGATCCTAGGACCCTGAGATCATGACCTGAGCTAAAGTCAGACATCTAACCAACTGAGCCACCCAGGTGCCCCATAACATTTTTTTTTTTAAGATTTGATTTATTCATTTGAGAGAGACAGAGAGACAGAGAGAGTACAAACAGGGGGAGAGCAGAGGGAGAGGGAGAAGCAGACTCCCAGCTGAGCAGGGAGCCTGATGTGGGGCTCGATCCCAGGACCTGGAGATCATGACCTGAGCCAAAAGCAGGCACTTAACCATCTGAGCCACCCAGGTGCCCCAGCCATCCTTTTAATCAGAGCCAACCTAGTAAGTGTGAAGTGATATCTTATTGTGTTTTGATTTGCATTTCCCTAATGACTAATGATGTTGAGCATCTTCCCATGTGCTTATTGGCTATTTAGATATCTTATTTGGAGAAAAATCTATTCAAATACTTTGCCCAATTTTAATTGGGTTGTCTTTTTATTGTTAAGTTTTAAAGATTTTTTTTATGTAGTCTAGACACTAGACCCTTATCAGATATAAGATGTGTAGGGCACCTGGCTGGCTCAGTGGGTGAAGCATGTGACACTAGGTCTCAGGGCTGCGAATTCAAGCCCCACGTTGGGTGTAGAGATTATTTAAAAACAAAATCTTAAAAAAAGATGATTTTTTTAAAAAAATTAAGCTCTACATCCATCGTGGGGCTCAACTCATGACCCCGAGATCAAGAGTCAAGTGCTCCACCAACTGAGCCAGCGAGACACTCCTTGCTAATATTTTTGCCCATTCCATGGGCTGCCTTTTCACTTTTTTTATAGTGTCTTTTGATGCACAAACATTTTTCATTTTTAAAAAATATTTTATTTATTTGCCAGAGAGAGAGCAAGAGAGAGAGCACAAGTTGGCAGAGCGGCAGGCAGAAGGAGAAGCAGGCTCCCCGCTGAGCAAGAAGCCCGACGCGGGGCTCCATCCCAGGACCCTGGGATCATGACCTGAGCCGAAGGCAGATGCTTAACCGACTGAGCCACCCAGGCGCCCCACGTTTTTCATTTTGATGAAGTTCAATTTATTTTTTCTTTGATCGCTTCTGCTTTAATTGTCACATGTAAAAAAAACCAAACAAACACTGCCTAATCATGGTTACAAAGATTTACACCTATGTTTCCTGATAAGAGTTTTATGGTTTTATTTCTTATATTTAGGTCTTTGATCCATTTTGAGTTAATGTTTGTACAGGGTGTGAGGTATGGGTCCTAACCCATTCTTTTGTATGTGGATATCAAGTGTCCCAATACCATGTATTGAAAAGACTATTCTTTCCCCTACTGAATTGTCTTGCACCCTTGTCAAAAATCAATTGACCACAAATGTGAGGATTTACTTATGGACATTAAATTCTGTTCCAATGACATCTATGTCTGTATTTATGCCAGTACCACACTGTCTTGGTTACTGTTAGCTTTGTAGTAAGTTCTGAAATGGGGAAATGTGAGTCCTTTAACTTTGTTCTTCTTTTTCAAGATTGTTTTAGCTTTTCTATGTCCCTTGAATTTCCATATGAAATTTAGGATCAGCTTGTTAGATTCTGCAAAGAAGACAACTGGCATTTTGACGGGTATTGCCTTAAATCCATAGACCAATTTGAGGAATACTGCTATCTTAACAATATCAAATCTTCTGATCTGTGAACATGTGTTTCCATTTTTTAAGGTCTTCTTTAATTTCTGTCTATGGTATTTCGTAGTTTTTAGAGTGTAAGTTTTGTACTACTTTTGATAAATTTATTCCTAAGCATATTATTCTTTTTGATGTTATTGCAAGTGTAATTCTTTTCTGAATTTCATTTTCAGTTTGTTCATTGCCCTTATAGAAATATAATTGAGGGACACCTGGCTGGCTCAGTCAGTAGACTCTTGATCTCAGGGTAGTGAGTTCGAGCATAGAGATTACTTACAGCATAGAGATTGGGCATAGATATTACTTTGTTTTTTTTAAAAAATTTTATTTATCTATTTAACAGAGAGAGAGAGCACAAGCAGGCGGAGCGGTAGGCAGAGGGAGAGGGACAAACAGGCTCCCCGATGAGCAAGGAGCCCGATGTGGGGCTCGATATCAGGATCCTGGGATCATGACCTGAGCCAAAGGCAGACGCTCAACCAACTGAGCCACTCAGGTGTCCCTAGAGATTACTTTAAAAAAAGAAAGAAATGTAATTGATATTTCTATATTGATTTTGTATCCTGCAACCTTGTTGAACTCACTTATTAGTTTCTAATAGTGTTTTAATGGATTCCTTAGGACTTTCTTTTTTTTAGTTTTTTTTTCGGGTAAAGTACACATACCTTTGCCACCTTAACCATTTTATTTATTTTAAGTAATCTCTACCCACAACTTTAAGTAATCTCTACCTCAAATGTGGGGCTCGAACTCACAACCCAGAGATCAAGAGTCACATGCTCCAGTGACTGAGCCAGCCAGATGCCCTTCCTTAGGATTTTCCATATAAAAGATCATGTCATTTGCAAACAGAGATAATTTTACTTCTTCTCTTTCAATATGGATGCCTTTTACTTCTTTTCCTTGCCTAATTGCTCTAGCTCAAACTTCTAGTACAGTACAATGTTGAATAGAAATGGTGAGAGTAAACATCCTTGTCTTGTTCTTGATCATAGGGGGAAAGTATTCAGTTTTTCACTATTAAGTATGATGGTAGCTGTGTGTTTTTTGTAGACACCCTTTACCAGACTGAGGAAGTTCACTCAACATTAACTTTCTAAGATTCAGGGCACCTGGGTGGCTCAGTTGGTTAAGCGACTGCCTTCGGCTCAGGTCATGATCCTGGAGTCCTAGGATTGAGTCCCACATCAGGCTCCCTGCTCAGCGGAGGGTCTGCTTCTCCCTCTGACCCTCCCCCCTCTCATGCTCTCTCTCTCTCTCATTCTCTCTCTCTCAAATAAATAAATAAAATCTTTAAAAAAAACTTTCTGAGAGTCATCCATATTGTTGTGCATCATTGTCTATCATTAATTCTTAGCTGTATAGTATTCCTTTGTGGGAATATATCACAATTCATTCCTTCTACCTTGTTGATTGACTTTTTGTTAGCTTACAGTTTTTAGCTACTACAAATAGTGCTCCTGTGAATTTAGTACATATTATTTGCTGAACACATGTGCACAATCCTGTTGGTATAGACCTAGCAGTGGACTTGCTGAGCCAGAGAAGGTGAATATATTCAATTTTTGAATTTTTATGATCAAAGTTGTCAATCTTGATTTTTTTTTAAAGATTTTATTTATTTATTTGTCAGAGAGAGAGGAAGTGCACAAGCAGGGGGAGGGGCAGAGGGAGAAGCAGGCATCCTGCTGAGCAAGGAGCCCGATGAGGGACTTGATCCTGGGACCCTGGGATCATGACCTGGGCCGAAGGCAGACGCTTAACTGACTGAGCCACCCAGGCGCCCCTCAATCTTGATTTTGTAAGAATATTAATAGTACTGACTAATACACTGAATTTTAAAGGATTTCTTTTTTTTTTTAAGATTTTATTTATTTATTTCACAGAGAGAGACACGGCGAGAGAGGGAACACAAGCAGGGGGAGTGGGAGAGGGAGAAGCAGGCTTCCCACTGTGCAGGGAGCCCGATGTGGGGCTCGATCCCAGGACCCTGGGATCATGACCTGAGCCGAAGGCAGATGCTTAACAACTGAGCCACCCAGGCGCCCTTTAAAGGATTTCATAGGTTCATAGAGATACTTTAAAAAGGCAGGGGTGGGGAGCTTTTCTTTGTAGAAGAATGCCAGCTAATAAATCTACAAGAAATGCTAGCATTATAAAATCACCATTTTTCACTGACCAAAGTTAAAAACTGATTCAGACCAGGATCATTAATAGATGATCCTTAAAAGTTGGGAAACGGTATTCACATGATCTCAAAGTACCACCCCACAGATTACATATTAACTACACAGAGAAAGGTACTGTATTCGTTTTTTATTTCTGCTGTAACAAATTACTACAAATTTACTGGCTTAAAACAACACAAATTTATTATTCCATACTATATAGGTCGGAAGTCCAGCACTGCATTGCATTTCTTTGCTCAAGGTCTCACAGGGATAAAATCAAAGTTTCTGCATTCTCTTTTAGATACTCTGGGGAAGAATCCACTTGCAAGCTCATTCAAGATGTTGGCAGAATTTAGTTCCATGCAGTTGTAAGACTGAAGTCCACATTTCCTTAACATGTGGTCTTCTCCATCTCTAAGCCACAATGCATCAAATCCTTCTGCTTTGAATAAATAAATCTACTTTTAAGGGCTCATGTGATTACAATGGACCCACTGAGATAATCCAAGACAATCTCCCTATTTTTTTTTTAAGATTTTATTTACTTCTTTGACAGAGAGAGACACAGTGAGAGAGGGAACACAAGCAGGGGGAGTGGGAGAGGGAGAGGGAGAAGCAGGCTCCCCACCGAGCAGGGAGCCCGACGTGGGGCTCGATCCCAGGACCCTGGGATCATGACCTGAGCTGAAGGCAGACGCTTAACGACTAAGCCACCCAGGTGCCCCCAATCTCCCTATTTTAATAATTAGTAACCTTAATTATGACTGCAAAGTCCTTTTTGCCATGTAATGTAACACATTCATTGGGAGAGAAGGTTGTGGGGGTCAAAATTCTGCCTACAACAGTACTTTACCATGGAAGGATCTGGGGGGAACCACCTTAACCAAATGATCAAATTTAGCATCACAAATAGTGGAACAAACTGACATTATGCACCTCTAGATGTGATGTAATGAGAAGTAAATATCATCCATGACATATTTTTGCCAAAACTTGTTAATTTGAATCTAGTCATGAGGATATAATCAGACAAATTCAGATTGTGAGATACTCTGCAAGACAAAAGACAACTAGCCAGAACTCTGCAAATGTCTTGAAGACAAAAGAAAAAAGCAAGGAGGCTTTTTAGATTAAATGAGACTAAAGAGGGGTACCTGGCTGGCTCAGTCAGAAGAGCATGCAACTCAAGATTTGTGCATCATTGTCTATCATTAATTCTTAGCTGTATAGTATTCCTTTGTGGGAATATATCACAATTCATTCCTCTTGGGGTGGAGAGTTCGAGCCTCATGTTGGGTACAGAGATTACTAAAAAAAATAATAAACTTTTAAAAAGGAGGAGACTAGGGGTGCCTGGATGGCTGTCACTAGAGAAAATGACTCCTGATCTCAGGGTTGTAAATTTGAGCCCCATGTTGGGTATAGAGATTACTTAAAAATCTTTTTTTTTAAAAGATTTTATTTATTTGACAGAGAGAGAGAGAGCACAAGTAGGGGGAGCAGCAGACAGAGGGAGAGTGAGAAGCAGGCTCCCTGCCAAGTGGGGAGCCCGACTGGGGGCTTGATCCCAGGACCCCAGGATCATGACTTGAGCTGAAGGCAGACGCCTAACGACTGAGCCACCCAGGCGCCCCTAAAAATAAAATCTTAAAAAAAAAAAAAAAAAGGAAACTAGACTAGAGAGATAAGACATTATAAAATGCATTTTCCTGGGGCACTTGGCTGGCTCAGTTGCTAGAGCACATGACTCTTGATCTCAGGGTTGTAGGTTCGAGCCCCACATTGGGTGTAGAGATTTTTTTCTTTTTTTTTTTTTTTAAAGATTTTATTTATTTGACAGAGAGAGAGACAGTGAGAGAGGGAACACAAGCAGGGGGAGTGGGAGAGGGAGAAGCAGGCTTCCCGCCGAGCAGGGAGCCCGATGCGGGGCTCGACCCCAGCACCCTGGGATCATGACCGGAGCCGAAGGCAGACGCTTAACGACTGAGCCACCCAGGCGCCCCTGGGTGTAGAGATTTCTTAAAAAAAATTAATAGGGATGCCTGGGTGGCTCAGTCGGTTAAGCGTCTGCCTTCGGCTCAGGTCATGATCCCAGGCTCCTGGGATCAAGTCCTGCATTGGGCTCCTTGCTCAACAGGGAGCCTGCTCCTCCCT
Organism: Phoca vitulina; assembly: GCF_004348235.1. Classification (NCBI taxonomy): domain Eukaryota; kingdom Metazoa; phylum Chordata; class Mammalia; order Carnivora; family Phocidae; genus Phoca; species Phoca vitulina. The sequence goes on along the minus strand of NW_022589780.1, from coordinate 727,748 downwards.
CTGCCTGCCACTCCTCCTGCTTGTGCTCTCTAACAAATAAATAAATCAAATCTTTTTAAAAATTAAAAAAATAAAAATTGCAAAAGCAGGGGCATCTGGCTGGCTCAGTCGGTAGAACACGGGACTCTTGTTCTGGGGAGCCCCACATTGGGTGTAGAGATTACTTTTTTAAAAAATGAATTAAAAAATAAATATCGCAAAAAGCAAAACATGTTCATGAGAGAGAAAGTAAAATTCTCACTGCCACCCAGTGTGATAGCCCCACTGTTAACAGTTTCGTTTTCTTCCAGATTCTGTGCTTATACAAGAAAATATATGCATAATATAAACACATATATCCTTGAAAAATACAAATATGATTATAATATACATATTCTGCTCTTTACTTTTTTCTTAAAAGTGTACTTTGGACTGCTTTCCAAAACAGTACTCATAGACCCCTCTACTCACTTTTTTAAATGGCTCTCTAGTGTTCCAGAGTTTGGAGGGCCCATAATTTATTTAACCACTCCCCAATTTATGCACATTTATGTAGTTTCTAAGTTTCCTTTCCCAGCGCAACATTTTAAATAATGGGCGCTTTACCATATTTTAACATTTGTTAAGGAAACACTTTCTCCTTTCACAAAGTACTTCAAGCCGTTTATTTCTCAAAGTGAAGCAGTCATTTTAAGTCATTTCTGCCCTAATGCTTATTTTGAAAATGAGAATTTGTTCCAAAGCAATTGACATATCAGGCGAAGATTTGAGCAAAATGCGAATTTCGCCTTGGCTTATGTGCAATTTCGTCTATTGGCAACAGTAAATGAATGCAGCAAACTGCACCCAGATTAACCAAGCCATGCAGGAATACACATAATGAACACATGCATATATTTGCAGACATCTATGTCAGTTTACCACGTGCACTATGAGTCACACCCTTCCACATCTGGTATTACAACTTTCTGTCAAATTTCAGATAACTCTTTTTCCACCATTTCACAGTAATTCATAAGCTAAAACCACTCAGTGCTCACTTCCCCGAGCACACTTTAGGTCTTTTTCAAGGTAAAATGCCATATTTATTATAATATTCATATGTTTCTTATAATTTAACATGTGTAAAACTGTGGTACCATTTTTTTTATTAACTTCCTATCATTTTGGTGTCACTGACACGGATTTTTAGTGTTGTGCCTCTAATCCCATTTTACCCATAGGCCATGTGGCTTTTATTGCACAATTTTGCATAGCATGGTGATTTTTAGAAATGCATATGTTGCTTATAGCAGAACTGACTGTATTGAGTTTCAAGAAAAATTTTGTTGAGGTTCTGAGTGGAATCACAATAAATTTGTAAATTTATTTTAAGAGAACTAATATTCTTTTTTTTTTTTAAGTAAACTCTATGCCCAACATGGGGTTTGAACTCACGACCTTGAGATCAAGAGTTGCATGCTTTACTTCCTGAGCCAGCCAGGTGCTCCTATAGAACTAATATTCTTATATTTAGTTTTTTTATCCAGAAACAAAAGATGTCTCTTTATTAAAGCCATATTAGGGGCGCCTGGGTGGCTCAGTTGGTTAAGCGACTGCCTTCGGCTCAGGTCATGATCCTGGAGTCCCTGGATCGAGTCCCGCATCGGGCTCCCTGCTCAGCGGGGAGCCTGCTTCTCCCTCTGACCCTACCCCCTCTCATGTGCTCTCTCTCTCTCATTCTCTCTGTCTTAAATAAATAAATAAAATCTTTAAAAAAAAAAAAAAATAAAGCCATATTATATTTCTCAGTTAAGCTTTGCAGTTTTTCTTAGGCCATACATATCTCTCATTGAATTTATTTAAAAATATTGTATACAGTTGTATTTATTACTATCATGCATTGTTTTTTCTAACTGGTTATTTATGGTGTACAAGATTGCTACTGATTTTTGTATATTTTTCTTACCTGGGGAATATTTAGGCATACAACCACATCATCTGCAAGTAATATTTTTGTCTCTTCTTTTCAAATGTTGATTCCTCTTATTTCTGTTTCAAATCTTAGGGCACTAGCCAGAACACCCAAGACAATATTAAATAATAATGGCAATAACAGGCATCCTTATTTGCAATTTAAAAGGGAGTAAGTATGGTGACTGTTAGTTTGAGATTCTCTCTACCACATTAAGAAAACATCCTTCAAAAAAAAAAAAAAAAACAATAGGAAGGAAGAAAACATCCTTCTATTTCTATTTTTTTAAATTATTTTATTACAAATAGATGTTTACAACATTGTTCCACATAAGATGCTTTCTTTCATTTTCAATCCTTTCTTTTGTTTGGCATTATGTTAGCCACGAGTGAACATCTCAGACCTCTAGACTTTTGCCCATGCTGTCTCTTATTTGAAATGCCCCTCCTTTCTTAGCTTAAAAATGCCTACTCATGTTTCAAGACTGTATTATGCAGGCCTTTTTTCTATTACAACAGACAAAAATCCTTCCTATGTTGTACACCTGAAACTAATTTAACCCTGTATGTTAAATATACTGGAATTGAAATTTAAAAATAAGACAGAAATCCAATTCAAAGCACTGTAAGCAAAAAAGAATATATTGGCTCATATAATTGGGAAGGGTAAGGAAATTGGGCCTCTTTTCTCTTTCTGCCTCCTCACTACTCCTCTCTGGGAAGAAAACTGATTAATAGGACTAATGACTTTAAGAGAAGGTACAGGGTATGTATGGTTCAGCTCTTCCTGCCCTCCCACTTTGGAGGTCATCCTGCCAGCAGAGAGGGTGCATTCTGATTTGCTCTCTGTGAAGGTGGCCTCGGTTGCCTGACTAGGTAAAGTCTCTCTCATTCAAGACAGAGAAGTGTTTAATAGGCCTACTTGGCCAAGATCCAAAGCCATGTTCACTCAATAGTTTTATCAGTAAGAATGTTAACATTTTGATCTCCATTTGTCTCCAGGAGCTTATTTCTCAATTGGCTAGAAACTATGAAGGGGAAAATGGGGGCGTTATATACTGACTCCTTAAAACCTTAGCATCCACTGCAAAGTCTCATCTGAACTATCACTTCCATGAAGCCATTCCTTCTACTCCTCAGATAGTACAAAGAACAAATCTCTTGCTCTTCTGTTTATGTATCTAACACAGCACTTCTTACATAAAAGGATAATCGTGTTCATATTTTTTGTTTCCCCCACTAGGCAGGCCTTCTCAAATGTAGAGATCATTTCGTTCCTAACCCCAGCACCTAGTATCTTGCTAAATTCCTAGCCTTTATGAGGAAAAGCAGATATTTCCTTTTTAATCACCTTTGACATAAAAACTTCTCAAAGGGGCACCTGGGTGGCTCAGTCAGTTAAGCGTCTGCCTTCTGCTCAGGTCATGATCCCAGGGTCCTGGGATCCAGTCCCGCATCATCATCATCATCATCATCATCATCATCATCAGGCTCCTTGCTCAGCGGGGAGTCTGCTTCTCCCTCTCCCTCTGCTGCTCCCTTTGCCTGCCGCTCCCCTGTTTGGGCTCTCTCTCTCTCTGACAAATAAATAAATAAAATCTTTTATAAAAAAAGAAGTGGAGGTGGTTATAAAGGTATCTGGAAATAGTCACTTGCTGGCTTGTGCTCATATAGTAAGACATAATTTCAAAGTAGGGTGAACCTGGCAGACCATAGCAATACAAGTTTCCTGTTTTGACATCTCTTAGAGTCTGGTCCCATACAAAGAAAAAATAGCAGTCTAAAGTATATAATATGGGTGTTTTTATTTAAACATATTCTCAGGATGAGAATTTACAGTTAGATGTCAAAGGAGAGGCCAGATGAAAAGTTCTACAGGGGCTTCATTGTGGGGTAGTGGATGGTGATGTTATTGCAGTCTAGAATCTAATCTCCAAGTTTTCAGGTTAAAAAACAAATATATATTTTTTTAATGGCGGTCTAGTTGACATAACATTATATTAGTTTCAGGTGTACAACGTAATAATTTGATATTCGTATATAATGCCAAATGATCACCACAGCTAGTCCAGCTAACATCCATCACCAAACGTAGGTACAAAATTCTTTCTCTTGTGATGAAAACTTTTAAGATCCACTATCTTAGCTATTTTCAATAGATTTTTTTTAGATTTTATTTATTTATTTGTCAGAGAGAGAGAGAGAGAGCGCGTGCACAAGCAGGGGGGAGCGGCAGGCAGAGTGAGAAGCAGGCTCCCCTCCAAGCAAGGAGCCAGATGTGGAACTCTATCCCTGGACCCTGGGATCATGACCTGAATGGAAGGCAGATACTTCACTGACTGAGCCACCCAGGCGCCCCTATTTTTTTAAAGTTTTATTTATTTATTTGTCAGAGAGAGAGAGCGCGTCAGCACAAGCAGGGGGAGTGGCAGAGGGACAGGGAGAAGCAGGCTCCCCGTTGAGCAAGGAGCCCGATATGGGGCTGGATCCCAGGACCCTGGGATCATGACCTGAGCCAAAGGCAGACGCTTAACTGACTGAACCACCCAGGCGTCCCAAGGAGTGAATTCTAAATGTAATTCTTATTGCATTTTTCTCATTATAGAATACCTGTTCATTATAGAAAATGGAAAATATAGAAATGCATGAAAAAGAAAAAACTTTTAATTATTCAAAATTCCCAAGCCCTAAGAAAACCATTCCTAATATTTTTGAGTATTTCTTTCCAATATTTTCCTGTATATGTTTATTCAATTAGGGTCACATCAAATATTATATCTCTCTTTTTTTACTCATACTGTAAATATTTTCCTCTTGTATGGGCTGAATTGTGTTTCTCCAAAATTTGTATGTTGAAGCCCTAATTCCCAGTACCTCAGAATGTGACTGTATTTAGAGATAGAGTCTTTAAAGAAGTAAAGTTAAAATGAGGACATTAGTATGGGCCAAAATCCAATCTGACTGGAAACACACAGAGAGACATCAGGAATGGGCAAACACTGAAAAAAGATACTGTGAGGATAAAGTGAGAAGGCAGCCATCTGCAAGCCAAGGAGAGAGGCCTCACAAGAAACCAAACTTGCCAACATCTTGATTCTGGACTTCTAGGCTCCAGAACTATGAAAAACTAAATTTCTATTCTTTAAGTCTCCCAACCTGTGTTATTTTATTGTGGCAGTTCTAGTAAACTATCACACTTGCCATTGAACATTCTTCAAAATCTACTGTAATATCCTTTTCAAGTTTTCTAAAATAACTATTATGGTAAATTTATGTTGTTTTCACACATTAACTATTATAAACAACATTTCAATGAATAGGAAATTGGATATTCTTAGATATGTTTTTCTTTTTTTTTTTTTAAGTAATCTCTACACTCAACGTGGGGCTCAAACTCAGGACCCTGGGATCAAGAGTTCCATGGCTCTACCGACTGAGCCAGCCAGGTACCCTCTCTTAGATACATTTTTCATTAAATAAAAACAGGTGAGGGGCGCCTGGCTGGCTCAGTCTGTAAAGCATGTGACTCTTGGTATCAAGGTCATGAGTTTATGCCCCACGATGGGCATGGAGCCTACTTTTAAAAAATTATAGTTGGATTAATTCCTCTACTGCACTCTGAAGAAATTTATGTCTGCTCTCAAGGTCAAGCCTAGTGATACACTCACAGAATCTCACTTTTGATTCCATTATTTCATTATTATTCTCAAAGAACACAACTTTCTGGTAACTTCAAACTGCTTATAATACAGTTAAGTGTCTTCGTTTTCTTTATATCAGTTACAGTCCTGATGTGAGGATTAGCCCTCTCCCCCTCCATTAGATCTGAGAATTAGTCTGGGCTCTTCCTTAGATTAGAGAAGATGTTCAGGTTTCCTTGAGGAGAATGCCCTTGTCTCATTAAGTAATACGCTATGCTCAGAGCATGACATTTCTTGATTCTGTTCCCAACTCTTGGGGATTCACTACCACGAAGTAAGAAATAAACCTGGGTATAAATTTGAGGAAGAGAAGATGGCAACAATTCCGTCCCCAGTGTAGTATATTTAGCCTATCCCACTTGAGATCAATTAGTTCCTGCCACAGTCTTCGAGATACTGTAAGTTTTTAAAAAGATTTTATTTATTTATTTGACAGAGAGAGACACAGCAAGAGTGGGAACACAAGCGGTGGGGGGGGAGTGGAAGAGGGAGAAGCAGGCTTCCCGCAGAGCCCCGACGCGGGGCTCGATCCCAGGACCCTGGGATCATGACCAGCACTGCAGGCAGATGCTTAAGGACTGAGCCCCCCAGGTGCCCCGAGATACTGTAATTTATAATAAGAAGCATGTGTTTGGTCTTAACCCCTCTGACATTGAGCTCTTAAAACCCTTGGAATTTCCTAAGTGATTAGAAAGAGCAAGGTGTCTTTTGTTATGTTAATGAGTGACTTTCGGACCGCACCTCAGGAAGGGAGCTGGTTGCCATGAAAACCAACCACATGATTACAGGGTTGGAACCTTTATTTCCATCCCCTGACCTCTGGGGAGAGGAAAGGGGTGGAAGATGAATCAATCACCAATGCCAGTGATTTATCAATCATTCTATGTCATGAAGCCTCCATAAAAATCCCAAAAGGACAGGGTTCGGAGAGCTTCAGGGCTGTTGAACACATGGAGATTTGGGGAGTGTGATACCCTCGGTACCCTTGGAAGCTCCAAGCCCTTTCCCTGTACTTTGCCTTATGTGTCTTTCCCATCTGGCTGTTCCTAAATTATATCCTTTTATGATAAACTGGTAATCTAGAATGCAAAATGTTTCTTTGAGTTGTGTGAGCCACACTCTAGCAAATTAGTTGAACCCAAAGGGGGTGGGTGATTGGAACCTCCGATCTAGAGCTGGTAGGTCAGATGCACAGGTAATAACTTAGACTTGGAATTCATGTCTCAAACTGTAGGGAGGGCAGTCTTGTAGGACTGAGTCTGTGGGATCTAAGGCTATCTCCAGGTAGTGTCAGAATTGTGTGGAATTGTAGGACACCCAGCTGGTGTCTGAGAATTGCTTGGTGGTGTGGGGGGAAAACCTACACACGTTGTAGCTGGGTACAGAATCACAGTCTTGAACTATACGTGCCTGTCAAGTACAGCTAGGTCACGGAAGGGGCCACCATAAGCTGCAGTGGACATAGGAAGGCCTATGATCATAACTCTACCCCCAAGTGAGAAAATATAGAAGAACAAACTAATGGTTGCCAGAGGGGAGGGGAATGGGGGGGACAGACAACATAGGTAAAGAGGATTAAGAGGTACAATCTTTCAGGTATACAATAAATAAGACATGGGAATGTAATGTACTGCATAGGGAATATAGTCAATAATATTGTAACAACTTTGGATGGGAGAGATGATAACTAGACTTATTGTGGTGACCATTTCATAACATATATAAATAGTGAATCAGGGCACCTGGGTGGCGCAGTCGGTTGAGTGTCTGCCTTCAGCTCAGGTCATGATCTCAGGGTCCTGGGATCAGAGCCCCACATCGGGCTCCCTGCTCAGGAGAGAGTCTGCTTCTCCCTCCCCCTCTCCCTCTCCCTCACCCCTGCTCATGCTCTCTCTCTCAAATAAATAAATAAATAAAATTTAAAAAAATTAATGAATCACTATTGTACACCTGAAACTTTGTATGTCAATTATTCTGTAATAAAATAAATAAATGAATAAAAATAAATCTTTTTAAAAAAAGAAAATAAGAGCAGAACTTACCTTAGAAGGGGCTTGAATTTTTCATGGAGACCTCAAATCATATGTTACTTAGACATCTTACGCTTAAGTCCTCTGAAACATTTCTTGTTGTTGATTGCCTCTTCTTTCGTTTTATTCATTCAACAAAAAGAATCATTAAGTTTCTATTACATGTCAGGCACTGCACTAAGATGTGAAAAGTCAAGGTCCCTGTCTTCAAAGACTTCACAGTCTAGTGGGGAAGATGAGCATGTGAGCAGATATTTCCAAGGTACTATAATAAGGGCTACTAGATCTCAAAAGAAAGAACAATCCACAGTGTATCAGGGGAAAAGGGCAGAGAAAAGCCATCCAGGAAGAACTCACAGAAGAGGAGATGAAACCTACCAAATAATCTACATGCTACAACACTGATTCCAAACCAAGAAGGTGGGATTTAATGGTAAAAAATATTTTAAAAATCATATATTCAGTTTAAAAACTTAACCTCGAAAGAGTTAGATGGAGTGAACTGACTTAAAATGATATGAAGAGGGCGTCTGACTGGCTCAGTTGGTTGAGACTGCCTTCGGCTCCGGTCATGATCCTGGAGTCCCAGGTTCAAGTCCCACATCAGGCTCCCTGCTCAGCAGGGAGTCTGCTTCTCCCTCTGACCCTACCCCCTCTCATGCACTCATTCTCTCTCACTCTCTCTCTCAAATAAATAAATAAAATCTTTTAAGAAAATGATATGAAGAAAATCCATAAGTATTCATTTTTTAAGAGGCGGGAGGGGCAGAGGGAAAGGGAGAGAGAGGATTTTTTTTTTTTTTTTTTTTGAGAGAGAGAATCTTAGCCATCCTCCACACCCAGTGTGGAGCCCGACTAGGGGCTGGATCTCACAACCCTGAGATCATGACCTGAGGCAAAATCAAGAGTTGGACGCTTAACTGACTGAGCCATCCCAGTGCCCCAACTGTAAGTATTCATTGATAACAAGCTCTAAATGGGTCAACAATTTCAGTGTATTAGTTTTCTATTGCTGTGTAACAAATTACCACCAATTTATCAGCTTAAGACAATCCCATTTATTATCTCATAGTTTCTTTATTCATTTATTTATTTTATAGAGAGAGATTGAGAGAGAGAGAGCGTGCTTTCATGCACATGAGCTCGGAGGAGAAGGGCAGAGGGAGAAGGAGAGAGAGAATCCCAAGCAGGCTCCACACCCAGCAGAGAGTCTGACTTGGGGCTCGATCTCTCTATCCTGAGATCAGGACCTGAGCAGAAATTAAGAATCAGTTGCTTAGCCAACTGAGCCATCCAGGTGCCCCTATTATCTCATAGTTTCTGTGGGTCAGGAGTCTCAGCACAGATAGCTAGGTCCTCTGCTTAGAATCCCACTAAGCTGAAATCAAGATACAGATCTTACTTGACTTATGATGGGGTTATGTCACAATAAGCTTATTGTAAGTCGAGAATGAATTTAATACACCTAACCTACTAAACATCATAGCTTAGCCCAGCCTACCTTAAACAAACTCAGAACATTTACATTAGCTTATAGTTGGGCAAAATCATCTAACACAAAGCCTATATTACAACAAGGTGTCGACTGCCTCATGTAACTTATTGAACAGTGTACTAAAAGTGAAAAACAGAATGGTTGTATGGGTACAGAATAGTTGCAAGTATATTGGTTGTTTACTCTTGTGATTGCACAGCTGACTGGGATCTGTGGCTTGCTGCCCCTGCCCAGCATCATGAGAGAATATTGCACTGCCTATCAGTAGGCCAGGAAAAGATCAAAATTCAAAATATGGTTTCTACATAATGTCTATCGCTTTTGCATCATCCTAACGTCAAAAAAATCATAGGTCAAACCATCATAAATCGGGGACCATCTGCATAGGCCACAGCTGGGGTCTCTATCTGGAATTTGGGATGCTCTTCCAGGCTCACATAGTTGTTGGCAGAATTCAGTTTCTTGTAGCTGTTAGGACTGAGACCCTCAGCTCCTAGAAGCCACCAGCAGTTCCCTTCACAATGCCCTCTCCATAGGCAGTTTATTGCATAGCAGTTTGCTTCTTCAAGGCTAACAGGAGAGTTTCTGTTGCTCTCGTTTGGATGGAGTCTAACATAACTTAATCATGAGAGTGATAGACCATCACCTTTGCCATATTCTATGGATTAGAAGCAAGTCCCAGGTTCTACCCACTCAAGAGGAAGGGATTATACAGGGTGTGACAAATTGCGGGTCACTTTAGGGTATGTCCACCACAGTAAAGCAGGTACTAAATATGATAGGAAAAGTAAAGTATCCATATTGTTCAAACAACATTTACAGATGACCTACAATGGGCAAGGAACTTCATCCCCATACTTGAGGACAAATAGGTAGCTATAAATAAGTTGGATACATACATACACCCTACACCAAAATACATTACATATGGATGAAAACAATTTTAATATAAAAATGAAACCATAACTAACCATAACAGTACTAGGAGGAATCATGGGAAAATTTTTTTTCTTATCTCAGAGCAGGGAGGGGAGATGCCCTTCTTAGTATGACTTGAACCTAGAAATCATATAGAAAAGATTGATAAATTTGACTACATAAAAATAAAAGAAATTCTAAACGACAAAACCCAAAATAAAAAAACACAGGACAAAGACAAAACACAGGACATACTAAGGGTAACAATTTGCAATTTATATAGCAAATGGCTAATTTTCCTAATATATAAAAAATTCCTACAAATCAATAAGAAAAAGACCATCATCCCAACTTTAAAATAAACAAAAGGGGGCGCCTGGGTGGCTCAGTCGTTAAGCGTCTGCCTTCGGCTTGGGTCGTGATCCCAGGGTCCTGGGATCGGACCCCGCATTGGGCTCCCTGCTTGGCGGGGACCCTGCTTCTCCCTCTCCCTCTACTGTTCCCCCTGCTTGTGCTCTCTCACTCTCTCTATCAAATAAATAAATAAAATATTTAAAAAATAAAATAAAATAAAATAAAAGATATAAATAGAGCACGGAAAAGGAAATGTATGGCTCAGAAGTATATGAAAAGATTCTTAACTTCACTCATAGCAGAAAAAATATTAAAACTATATTCAAAATCATTTGTCGGGGCACCTGGCTGGCTCAGTCAGTACAGCATACAACTCTTGATCTCGGAGTTGTAAGTTTGAGCCCCACGTTGGGTGTGGAGATTACTTAAAAAAATAAAATAAAATCTTTAGGGGTGCCTGGGTGGCTTAATCAGTTAAGTATCTGACTCTTGATTTCAGTCATGATCTCATGGTTGTGGGATTGAGCCCTGTGTCGAGCCCCACATTGAGCCCCATGTCGGGCTCTGTGCGCAGTGGGGAGTCTGCTTGAGATCCTCTCTCTCCTTTCCCTCTCCCTCTACCCCTCCCCACCACTTACGCTCACTCTCTCTCTCTCTCTAAAAAAATAAAAATAAATAAAACAATTTGTCACATGATAAGGCTAGCAGAGATCAAAAATTTGATAACACCCTATTATGGCCAGAGTATAAAGTAGATACTCCCTGGATATTCCTGGCAGAAGCCCTCACAGAGGGCAATGTGGCAACATTTATTAAAGCTATTTATATTAATACTATTTGATCCAAAAATTTAAAATCTGTATTACAGATATACTAGCATACACAAGGGGTTATTAATTACAGTGTCATTTTTAATGGCAAATTATATTAAAGTTTATTTATTTAAGTAATCTCTACACCTAACATGGGGCTCGAACTCACGACCCCAAGATCAAGAGTAGCATGCTTTTCTGACTGAGCTAGCCAGTCACCTCAATGATAAAGTATTTTAAATAACCTAAACATTAATCAGTATGGAACGAATTAAAAAAAGTATGGTCCTTTCAATGGAGTACAATGTACAGTTGACACTGAACAATGTGGGAAGAAGGGGTACTAACCCCTGCACAGTCAAAAATCTTCATATAGGGGCACCTGGCTGGCTCAGTCAGTAGAGCATGTGACTCTTGATCTCTGGGTCATGAGTTCGAGCCCCATGTTGTGTGTAAAGATTACTTAAAAAAAATCTGCATATAACTTTTGACTCCCCAAAAACTTAACTACTAATAGTCTACTGTTGACTGGAAGCCTTATGGATAATATAAACAGTCAATTAACACATGCTATATGTATTATATACTGTATTTTTACAATAAAGTAAGCTAGAGAAAAGAAAATGTTGAGAAAATCATAAGGGGGCTCCTGGCTGGCTCAGTCAGAGGAGCATGTGACTCTTGATCTTGGGGTCGTGAGTTCAAGTCCCATGTCGGGTGTAGAGATTACTTAAATTAAAAAAAAATTAAATAAAAGAGAAAATCATAAGAAAGAGAAAATACATTTACAGTACTGTACTGTATTTATCCCCAAAAATCCACATATAAGTGGACCCACACAGTTCAAACCCATGTTGTTCAAGGGTCAGCTGTAGTTATTTTTATTTTTATTTTTTTAATTATTATTTTTTTAGCTGTAGTTATTTTTATTTTATTTTATTTATTTATTTTTAAAGATTTTATTTATTTTTTGACAGAGAGAGAGACAGCAAGAGAGGGAACACAAGCAGGGGGAGTGGGAGAGAGAGAAGCAGGCTCCCCGCAGAGCAGGGAGTCCGATGCGGGGCTCGATCCCAGGACCCTGGGACCATGACCCGAGCTGAAGGCAGACACCCAACGACTGAGCCACCCAGGCGCCCCAGCTGTAGTTATTTTTATTTTTATTTTTTATTTTTTAAAGATTTTATTTATTTATTCATGAGAGACAGAGAGAGAGAGAGGCAGAGGGGGAAGCAGGCTACCAAGGAGCAGGGAGCCCGATGCGGGACACAATCCCAGGACCCTGGGATCATGACCTGAGCCAAAGGCAGATGCCCAACCATCTGAGCCACCCAGGAGCCCTGTAGTTATTTTTTAAATGAAGGAGATTCCACTTCCAAATGGCAATGTGAGAAATTCTGCACATCCACTCCCAAATGAAACACCCATAACTGGTAAAAATTATTTTTTAAACACACACACAACCATTTAAACTCTCTGGAAATTGTCCTAAGGGCATAGAGCAAATGAAAAACACGTTGATTCAAGAAAATCTAAATCTCAGTAAGAAGAGTAAGAGTCTGACATTTGAGCAAGACCTCCAACCTCCTCCCTAACCCTAGTTCGGCATGACTGAAGCTGCACTCTGGACAGATGTGGCCATAAAAACAGGATGTCCTCTCCTCTCAGGTCCCAGTCAAGGATTATGGTATTTCCCCAGGAGGGGCAGGCCTCCAGCATTTCTCAACTATTCCTAGCTCCAGTGGCAGAGGCTAAATTCCCGGCGATTGAGGCCGAGAGATGGAGGGCTCCCTTCCTCTGCCCAGCCCCCAATCATAGAGCGGAGGCTCTACCCAGGACAAAATACTGGAGCCCTGAAGGCCCTTGCCCAGCTAGTTTGTAGGGCAGAGGTTTCACCTGGCAAGCCAAGAAGACGAGAGGCTACTAGCCCTTTCCAGTGCCCTGGTCATAAAACTGGGGTGTCACTCCAAGAGGCTACTGTCCCTGTCCAGATCTCCAGAGGAGAAGCTCAGAGATTTAGCATAGGAGGAGAGGCAGTCCTCAAGAACTATCCACAATTAACATCATACTTAATGGTGAAAAACTGAATGCTTTCCCCCTATAATTAGAAACAAGACAAGGATGTCTACTCTCACCGTTTCTATTCAACACTGAAAGTTCGAGTTAGAATGATTAGGCAAGAGAAACAAATAAGATGCATCCATATTGGAAAGGAAGAAGGAAATGATCTCTATTTACAGATGACATGATTTTGCATATAGAATTCCAAGAAACTCGCTAAAACCCAACAGAACTAATAAGTGAGTTCTAATAACTAATAAGCCAGGTTTCAGGGTACAATCAATATACAAAAATCAATTGTATTTCTATACAGAATAAACCAAAAATGAAGTTAAAAAATTAATTTATAATAGCATCAAAAAATATTTAGGAATAGGTTTATCAAAAGAAGTACAAAACTTATACTCTGAAAACTATAAAATATCATTGAAAGAAATTAAAGATCTTAAAAAATGGAAAGCTATCCTGTTTATGAATCAGAAGACATGGCATTGTTAGGTTGGCAATACGCTTCAAATTGATCTGTGGATATAAGGCAATACCCGTCAAAATTCCAGCTGTCTTCTTTCCAGAAATTGACAAACTGATTCTAAAATTCATATGGAATTTGAATGGGTGGCTCAGTCATTAAGCATCTGCCTTCAGCTCAGGTCATGATCCCGGGATCCTGGGATCGAGCCCCATATCGGGCTCCCCGCTCAGCAGGGAGCCTGCTTCTCCCTCTGCCTGCTGCTCCCCCCACTTGTGCTCACTCTCTCTCTGCCAAGTAAATAAATAAAATCTTAAAAAAATAAAATAAAATTTATATGGAAATTCAAGGGACCCAGAACAGTCAAAACAATCTTGAAAAAGAACAAAGTTAGAAGACTCACCCTTACCAATTTCAAAACTTAGTGCAGGCATACCTTGGAGATACTGTGGGTTGGGTTCCAGACCACTGCAATAAAGCAAATGTCACCATAAAGTGAGTCAAATGAGTTTATTTTCCCAGTTCATATAAAAGTTATACTATACTATCATCTATTGAGTGTGAAACAGAATTATGTCTTAAAAAAACAACATATATACTTTAATTAAAAATATTTACAAAAAATCAGGGTGCCTGGGTGGCTCAGTCAGTTAAGTGTCTGCCTTCTGCTCAGATGATGATCTCAGGGTCCTGGGATCGAGTCCCACATTGGGCTCCCTGTTCAGTGGGGAGTCTGCTTCTCCCTCTACCCCTCCCCTCTGCTCATGATCTCTCTCTCTCTCACTCTCTCTCTCAAATAAGTAAATAAAAGCTTTTAAAAATATTTACAAAAAATAAAAATAAAATATTTTATTGCTGGGGTGCATGGCTAGCTCAGTGGATAGAGCATGCAACTCTTGATCACAGGGTCGAGAGCTTGAGCCCCATATTGGGTGTGGGGCCTAATTAAAAAATATTTTATTGCGAAAAAATGCTAAACATCATCTGAGCCTTCAGTGAATCATAATCTTTTTGCTGGAGGAAGGTCTTGCCTTGATATTAATGGCTGCTGACTGATTTAATTTTTTTATTTGACAGAGACAGACACAGAGAGAGCACAAGCAGGGGGAGCAGTAGAGGGAGAGGGAGAAGTAAGCTCCCCGCTGAGCAGGGAGCCAGACACAGGGCTCGATCCCTGGACTCTGGGATCATGACCTGAGCCGAAGACAGCCGCTTAACCAACTGAGCCACCCAGGTGCCCCAAGCATTAGACTCTTGATTTCAGCTCCGCTGCTGATCTCTCAGTGATGAAGGATAGTTGGAAGAAAGGCAGGCAGGGACAGGGGGCCCCCCGCCCTAAGAGGAAACTACCCTTAAAAGGATTTTACACCACCCTGGAAGGAGCCCTCCACCCTTTCCCACGTGATAGGTAGATGGCAAACACCTGATTGGATAACAGGCGCATGGAGGGTTAACCAGATTAAAAGAACCCGACAACAAGCCTATAAAAACCCCTAGATCTAAATGCCGAATCGGCAACCCTCTCCGGTCCCCTCCCTCTTCAGGAGCTTTGTACTATCGCTCAAAAGACTTACTATCACTCCATAAACTTTGCTTTGCTGCCCACCACTCTTTGACTGGTCTACCTCTTCATTCTTCAAAGTGGCATGACCAAGAACCACAGGCATTAAAGGAAAAGAAATCCTGTAACAACGGTTGAGGGATCGAGCCGCACGTGAGGCTCCGTGCTCAGCAAGGAGTTAGCTTGAGATTCTCTCTCCCTCTGCCCCTCCCCCCCACTCTCTCTCTAAAATAAGTAAATAAGATCTTTAAAAAAAAGATGGTAAGTTTTCTGGAAACATTGTCACATGAGGACTTGCTGAAGAAGCTAGAACTATTGAACGTAAATAAAATGAATCTAAGAAAGGGGCAGATGAGAATGGAGCCATAGACAATAGTCAAATATGTGATGGTTTGCCATATAAAAGAAGGCAGAATTAGGAAACCTTGTAGCTCTAAAATTCTCTGATTTGTTCCTTACGATTGTTCCCATCCCAAAGAGACGATACACATTCACTGGTTGGTGAATGAATCTGTATAAGGACTGCAACAGCCCACTGCTGAAATGATGGGGTTAGAATGCAGTGGATTAAGGAGTGAATCAAAGGGGAGGAAAGGGAGACAGTAAATACGACTACATTTTTGAAAAGCAGGGCTATGAAGGAAAAGAGAAAAATACATTTAGCTAAAGAGAAATTTAGAATTCAGGAAGGGCACAATGAGAATATCTAATAGCATATTTCATCGATTCAAAGATGCACATGTCTTCATGTTTTTAAAATTTCTGAAATTGGGATATGCAGCTTATAATTAATGGGCTCTCACAATTGCTGTTGCCCAGGCCGCGGTGGTGATGCAGCTGTCATGGTCTGACACCTTCTGGTAAGATCAAGAAAGCACCAGCATCAAAATTTGCAGAATGGGGGCACCTGGCTGGCTCAGTTGGTAGAGCATGCCACTCTAGATCTCAGGGTTGTGAGTTCGAGCCTCACGTTTGGTGTAAAGATTAGTAATAAAAAAAAAAATTGCAGAATGTTCGTCAGCAACTTGGAAGAAAACCTTGGACAATAGAACACTTTCCCCCCCATAAATATAAACATCACCAATGTTCTTAATGCCAGAGAGAATAACATTATGTGGAAAATCCAGAACATGTTGACTGAGCCAAAAAGTAATTCAGAAGAGTCAAATTCCAAATGTGAAGATGTTTCGGGGGCGCCTGGGTGGCTTAGTTAAGAGTCCGACTGTTGGGGCGCCTGGGTGGCTCAGTCGTTAAGCGTCTGCCTTCGGCTCAGGTCATGATCCCAGAGTCCTGGGATGGAGACCCACATCAGGCTCCCTGCTCCGCGGGAAGCCTGCTTCTCCCTCTCCCACTCCCCCTGCTTGTGTTCCCTCTCTGGCTGTCTTTCCCTCTGTCAAATAAATAAAACCTTTAAAAAAAAAAAAAAAAAAAAAGAGTCCCGACTGTTGATTCAGCTCAGGTCATGATCTCAAGGTGTGAGATTGAGCCCCGGGGCAGGCTCCATGCTCAGCAGGGAGTCTGCTTCTCTCTGTCTCTCTCTCTCCCGCCCCGTCCCTCCCCCTGCTCACGCTCTTGTGAGCGCTTTCTCTCTTTCAAATAAATCAATGTTTATTTATGTATTTTTAAAAAGATTTTATTGATTTATTTGACAGAGAGAGACACAGCGAGAGAGGGAACACACGGAGGGGGAGTGGGAGAGGGAGAAGCAGGCTTCCTGCGGAGCAGGGAGCCCAGTGCGGAGCTCGATCCCAGGACCCCGGGACCATGACCTGAGCCGAAGGCAGACGCTTAACGACTGAGCCACCCAGGCGCCCCTTTATTTATTTATGTATTTTTAAAAAGATTTATTCATTTATTTGAGACAGAGACAGAGAGAGTACAAGCAGAGGGTAGAGGCAGAGGGAGAAGGAGAAGCCGACTCCCTGCTGAGCTGGGAGCCTGATGTGGGGCTCAATCCCAGGACCTGGAGATCATGACCTGAGCCGAAGGCAGACGCTTAACCATCTGAGCCACCCAGGTGCCCCTCAATAAAATCTTTAAAAAAATAAATAAAAGCAAATGTGAAGATGTTTTAGAAATATCCAATTTATTTCATTTCAGTGTTCTTTGTAATGTAGGCACAAGAGTAATATACGATAAAAATCCATTTCCAAATAAGTGTTAAAGAACACTCTGAATAATCATAAAATATAAATTCCAAAAGATAAAATAGTATTATATCATAATTTAATTGGCAGTATTGTGTTCTTTCTTAGTGCTGCATGAAACAAGGGTACATCTTAGACAGTATCTATCAGAATACCATATAGTAGATGCAAAAAATGCTCATTTATTGGACATTAACAGATGTATTCATTTATTTATTCAACAAATATTTACTTAAAATTTACTACATGCCAGGTACTAGAAGTTGGATATACAAAGGTGAATAAGACAGACATAGTCTTCATTTTCTTTCTTTCTTTTTCAAAGATTTTATTTATTCATTTTTTATTATGTTATGTTAATCACCATACATTACATCATTAGTTTTTGATGTAGTGTTCCATGATTCATTGTTTGCGTATAACACCCAGTGCTCCATGCAGTACATGCCCTCTTTAATACCCATCACCAGGCTAACCCATTCCCCCACTCCCCTTTATCTATTCATTTGAGAGAGAGAGTGAGCAAGAGAGAGAACACATGAACAGGGGCAGAAAGAGGGAGAAGCAGACTCCCCCGCTGAGCAGGGAGCCTGACGCAGAGAGCCTGATGCGGGGCTCGATCCCAGGGCCCCAGGACCATGACCCAAGCCAAAGGCAAACGCCCAACCAACTGAGCCATCCAGGTGCCCCCTTCACTTTCATTGAGCTTAATTACTAAATAAGACAGCAGTTCAGTTCCCAAACTGGTCCCTCAAAACTAATTCCAAAGATACTCCAGGAAAATAGTTCTGTGGCCAGATTAGTTTCAGAAATGTTGCATACTAAATTCACTTCTTCACAATGGACATTATCATATTAAAGGCTTTTAAAAATCCTGTGGTAATAAAGTTTGCTTAATTTTGTTTTACTCTGCATATTCCAAGCTTATAAATGATATAAACCGAGAGTCAGAATTGTGATGCATAATATAAAAAGAACTCCTAAAAATCAACTGGAAAAAGATAAAAAAAATATGGGCAAAGGACACCAACAGGCAATTCATAGAAGAAATTACATCTGAAAAAATGCTTAACCTCACTCACCTTTAAGAAATACAAATTAAAACAGTGATAGAGCAGACTTCTGCCTATCTGGTTGGCAAAGATGGAAAATGACAGTGTTGTGAAGATGTGGGGAAGGAGATACTGCCATTCACTGCTAACTGGAGTGTGGAGTGGGTCAATGTTTTAAGAGCGCAATTTGGCAGTATCTATCAATTTTACTTCTATGAATTTATCTTACAGAAATACTTGTACAGGTGCCCAAAGATGTATATACAAAGGATGTTCACTGCAGCACTGTTTGAAGAGTGAAAAACTGGAAAGAACCCAAATGTCTATCCACTGGGCATTTAATAAACTGTATTACATTCACACAAAGGTCTACCATGAAGCCATTATAAAGATAAAAGAGTTCTAATTGAAGATGTCTGACTGAAGATATTTGCTTATCTCCCTCCATTTTGACATCCCATTAAAATGGTAATAAAGGAATAAGCCCTTCACAGTGAAAAAAATGGGCTTAACAAAATTCTGGAAGATTGGAAATGTGTCAACTGATGAAACAGAATGGAACAAGCCAATGTTTCTGGCAGAATCCCAGAAAGGCTCCCATTTCAGAGCTGGCAAGTATTCAAGGTTGAAATAAAAAGGGAGTCTGAAAGCTTGGGAGTGAATTGAAAGCCTATCTATGAAACAAAAGCCACCATTGGCTCCCCATGATCCCTCTACCCATCATACCCATACTCAGTATAGTTAACCTAATCTTTACCACCTAACAAGAAAGAAGGAAAGAAAGAAAAATAAAGAAAAGAGAAAAAAGAAAAGAAAAAGAAGAGAACTCAATAGAAACAGAATACACACCTGGAGAAAACTGAAGGGTAGTATAGGTATTGGTGCCCCAGAGCAAGCGAAAACTCTTCTTTAAAAAAAAAAAAAAAAAAAAACTTGGGGCACCTGGGTGGCTCAGTCAGTTAAACATCTGACTCTTGATCTCAGCTCAGGTCTTGATCTCAGGTTCTTGATTCAAGCCCTGAGTTGGGCTCCATGGGCATGGAGCCTACTTGAAAAAAATAAAATAAAATAAAAATTTTTTAAGTTATTTATTTATTTATTTATTTATTTATTTTATTTATTTATTTAACAGAGATAGAGAGAGAGCGTAAGTAGGCAGAGCGGCAGACAGAGGGAGAGGGAGAAGCAGGCTCTCCGCCGAGCAGGGAGCCCGATGCGGGGCTCGATCCCAGGACCCCGGGATCATGACCCTAGCCAAAGGCAGCCGCTTAACCGACTGAGCCACCCAGGCACCCCAAAAGTTATTTATTTTTTAAGTAAACTGTACACCCAACATGGGGCTCAAACTCAGGAGATCAAGAGTTGTGTGCTCTACCGACTGAGCCAGCCAGGCACCCCAACTGAAAACTCTTCTTAATCTGGCATTTGGGGACCCCAGCCTACAGGCAGCTTCCAAACCCAAGTCTAAAAGAGAAGGTGCTAGTCGTAAGTCCTGACCAGTTACACTGATGTATATAGTCCCATCCCTTATTCGGGGGAGAGATCTAGTGAGAAAGTGGATCTACATACATGAAGTGGAGGAACTTACATCAATGGCCTATTCTTTCACTTATAAAAAGAGTATAAAAAATGGGAAGAGGGGCGTCTGGGTGGCTCATCGGTTAGGCATCTGCCTTCAGCTCAGGTCATGATCCCAGGGTCCTGGGATTGAGCCCCGCTGAGCAGGGAGCCTGCTTCTTCCTCTGCCTGCCCGCTCCCCCTGTTTGTGCTCTCTCTCTCTCTCTCTCTGACAAATAAGTAAATAAAATCTTTTTAAAAAATGTGAAGAAAAACAGCATTAAAAGGGCGTCTGGCTGGCTCAGTTGGAAGAGCATGCAACTCTTTATCTTGGGGTCATGAGTTCAAGCTCCACATTGGGTGTAGAGATGAATAAAAATAATAATAAACTTAAAAAAAAAGAAAAACAGCATTATGAAAAGAAAGGCTAAGATAAAGAAGCAGAATTAACCCCAGAGGAAAGAGATAATTCAAATAAGAGAAGATTTTAAGGGCCTACTAAGACCAAAGGGGAAATGGGGCGCCTGGGTGGCTCAGTCATTAAGCGTCTGCCTTGGCTCAGGTCGTGATCCCAGAGTCCTGGGACCGAGCCCCTCATCGGGCTCCCTGCTCAGCAGGAAGCCTGCTTCTCCCTCTCCCACTCCCCCTGCTTATGTTCCCTCTCTCGCTGTGTCTTTCTCTGTCAAATAAATAAAATCTTAAAGAAAAAAAAGACCAAAGCGGAAAAAAAGGCCCATATGTCAACACTATATCATTTTACACTATTAGAAAACGAGACAATTGGGGCCCCAGGTGGTTCAGTTGGTTGAGCGTCAGACTCTTGATTTTGGCTTGGTCATGATCGTGGGGTCGTGGGATTGAGCCCTGCGTTGGGCTCTATGTGCACTCAGCTCTGAGTCTGCTTGTCCCTCTCCTTCCCTCTCTGCCCCTCCTCTCTCTCTCTCTCAAAATAAAATCTTTAAGAAAAGAAAAAAGAAGGGCACCTGGTGGCTCAGATGGTTAAGCATCTGCCTTCGGCTCAGGTCATGATCTCAGGGTCCTGGGATCGAGTCCCGCATCGGGCTCCTTGCTTAGCAGGGAGCCTGCTTCTCCCTCTGCCTGGCACTCCCCCTGCTTGTACTCTCCCTCTCTCTCTCTCTGGCAAATAAATAAATAAAATCTTTAAAAAAAAGAAAAGAAAAATAGACAATTGTAAGTGCTTCCAGAAAAAAAAAAATAGGCTACTCATAAAAAAAATCAGATTTCTTTTAAGTAAACCTTATCCCCAGCATGGGGCTTGAACTCACAGCCCCAAGGTCAAGAGTCACATGCTCCACTGACTGAGCCAGCCTGGTACCCCAAAATCAGATTTCTCATTAACAACACTAAATGCTAGAATAATACTTTAAAATTCTGAGAGAAAATTACTCTGAACCTAGAATTTAAAACCTAGTCAAATCACCAATCAAGTAGGAGTACAAAAAGATATTTTCAGAGATATAAGGACTCAGAAGAATACCTCCATACATACCTTTTCTTTGTACATTACTTGAAGATATGCTCCAATAAAACTAGGGTAAATCCCCAAAAGAAAACAAACAAGAAATAGTAGATTTAACTCATAAATCCAGTGACAAAAATAATCCAAGATAATAACTGTGAAGTAGGCCTGGAAAGCAATCATTTCAATTTATAATAAGAATTTAGGGTTCTGGGGTGTCTGGGTGGCTCAGTTGGTTAAGTGTCTGCCTTCAGTTGTGGTTGTGATCCCAGGGTCCTGGGATCAAGCCCCGAGTCAGGCTCCCTGCTCAATGAGGAGTCTGCTTCTCCCTCTGCCCCTCCCCCTGCTCATGCTCTTTCTCTCTTGCTCACACTCTCAAGTAAATACGAATAAATAAAAATAAAATCTTTTAAAAATTTAGGGTTCTACAGAAACAATGTCTTCAAGGAGAATTATATGTATTCCAAGTGATAGATTAAGAAACTAGAAAATAGAGTCTTTAAAAAGGCCCTTTCTGTACCCCTGGATTTTAGCTGGATCTTGAAAGGACTAAACCTTAAGTAAGGGCAAACTAGAAAGTAACCTCACCAAACCACACTTCTCCAGCTCCAGAGGACTAAAGGAAAGGTTACTTTGGCTCTGAACAGAGCAAAGGAGAGAATCATGTACTTGAGAAACTGAACAATAAGATGGCCCTTACTCAAGTTTACAGCTCAAATACACACCATCTGGTGGTTCAAAAAACTTCATTTAGTTTACATGGTCCCAGGCCATTGCCCATAAATTCCTAGCAGAAGCAAACACACTTTCTGAAAGAATGCCCTTTTACTCAAGGCCTCAAAAACATCACAAATAATTTTCTTTGTTTTAAAAAAAAGATGTATTTATTTATTTGAGAGAGAGAGAGAGAGAGCTGGAGTAGGGGGAGGGGCAGAGGGAGAGCCTCTCCAAGCAGACTTCCTGCTGAGTGTGGAGCCCCAAGGGCTCGATCGCACATCATGACCTGAGCAGAAACCAAGAGTTGGGTGCTCAACTGACTGAGCCACCCAGGCGCCCCATCACAAATAATTTTCTGAGGAAAATGAGCAGTTGTCAAAAATTAGTAAAATAGGGCACCTGGATGGTTCAGTCAGTTAATCGTCTGC
The DNA here is from genome assembly GCF_004348235.1 of Phoca vitulina. Classification (NCBI taxonomy): domain Eukaryota; kingdom Metazoa; phylum Chordata; class Mammalia; order Carnivora; family Phocidae; genus Phoca; species Phoca vitulina. Next base: position 705,034 of record NW_022589780.1, on the reverse strand, counting down.
CTTTGGGTCAGGTCATGATCCCAGAGTCCTGGGATCAAGTCCCACATCAGGCTCCCTGCTCAGCGGGGAGCCTGCTTCTCCCTCTCCGGCTCCCCCTGCTTGTGCTCTCTCTCTCTCTCTCTCTCTCTGTCAAATAAATAAATAAATAAAATTTAAAAATAATTAGTAAATAGGCTTCTCTCTAACCAGAAAGTTTATTTTAAAAATATATTGATGTTGAATCACTATATTTGTATACCTGAAACTAATATAACACTCTATGTTAACTATACTGGAATGAAAATAAAAAACTTTAGGGGTGCCTGGCTGGCTCAGTTGGTGGAACATGAGACTCTAGACCTCAGAGTTGTGAGTTTGAGCCCCAAGTTGGGTGTAGAGATTACTTAAAAATAAAATCTTAAAAAAAAAGCTTTAAAAAGTATTGAAAATACCAATTTTTCGACAAGGATGTGGAGTAATCTGAACTCTGATAATTACTAATGGCGATGTAAATTGGTATAACCACTTTGGAAAACCATTTGGCAATACCTAATAAAGCTGAACATATATCTGCTTTATGACTCAGCAATTCCACTCTGGGTAAACATTCAACAGAAATTAGTGCATATATTCATCAGAAAACATGTACAAGAATATTCATAGTGGCTTTATTCATAATAGTCAAACATTAAAAATGATCCAAATGCCCATCAATGGGAGAATAAATGAATAAATGGTGGCATATCCACACAAAGGAATATACTCAGCTTTAAAAGGGGGCAGGCTATTGATACAGGAAATAACATGAATGAATCTGAAAAACATGCTGAACAAAAGAATTCAGACACAAAAAGTACATACTGTTCAATTCCATTTATATTACATTCTACAAAAAGCACACCTATAGTAACAGGAAGCAGATGAAGGGTGGTGGCCTGGTGCCATGGGGGTGGGTGGAGGGAGAGACTGACTGGGAAGGGGCACAAGGGAATTTTTTGGGATGGTAGAAATGTTCTCTCTTGATGGTGGTGGTGGTGACACAGGTGTATTCACTTGTCAAAACTCATCAAACTGTACATCTAAAATAGATACATTTTATTATATGTAAATAGTACTTCAAAAAGTTCGTTAAAATTGCTTTGAAAACTTATAAATATGAGAAAAATAATAATTGCAACTAAAACTCATTGGACAAAAATAAATAAATAAAACTCAATGGACAGGATAATTCTTGGAAGGTGGTAAGGTGGCATAGTGTTTTTAATCCCCCAAGTCTGTTTTTTTGTTTTTTTTAGAGAGAGAGTGCACAAGTGCAAGTGGAGGGTGGGCAGAGGCAGAGGGAAAGAAAGAATCTTAAGCAGGCTCCAAGCCCAGCACAGAGCCTGACTCGGGGCTCGATCTCATGACCCTAACATCACAACCTGAGCCAAAATCAAGAATCGGACACCCAACTCACTAAGCCACCCAGGCACCCCCCAAGGCCTTCTTTAAAGACAGAGAAAAGGGCACTTGGGTGGCTCAGTCCTTAAGCGTCTGCCTTTGGCTCAGGTCATAATCCCAGGGTCCTGGGATCGAGCCCCACATTGGGCTCCCTGCTCAGCGGGAAGCCTGCTTCTCCCTCTCCCACTCCTCCTGCTTGTGTTCCCTCTCTCACTGTGTCTCTCTCTGTCAAATAAATAAATAAAATCTTTAAAAAAAATACAGAGAAAATAGGAGAGCAAAACCAAAAGCTCATGGACAATATCTGCAACAAAACTAGGTAAGAAGATACCCCCATGACCCCTAAAATAGGAGGAAGGGGGACAAATAGCCAATGGCTACTAAACATGTATGGAATCAGCAATTGTACAAAAGGAAGCAGAAGGAAGCCGTGGGGCCTCTGACAAACCAGAGAATCCCCAAATCGCCAAAGTTACTTGTTGGAAAGTTAGAAGGCCAATTTGAGGACGGCAGCTGAAAGTGGGAGAAGTTTTTGTATATTTCAATAGCAGGGCAGTGGTAAAACCTAAAGAGGGTAGAATAAGCTGGGCCTGGAGCAGTGTTAGTCCCATGAACACTCAAAACTAACCAGCTGAAGTTCCATTCCAGGACAAAGCTCCACACTTAGGAGAAACTGCTGGGAATAGAATCCAAACTAGGTAGTGCAGCAAGAAAAGGCCCAGGTAAAAGTAGGGGAGGTGAGTAGCGCCAGGTAATAATTTTTTTTAAATATTACACAAAAGCAACAGAAGAGGGAGCTCGAAAGCCATGAAGGTAAAGAATCTAACTTTAAATTCAGCATCCTAAAATTAAAAACTTTTTACATAAAAATTAGCAGCAGAAAAAGATAAAGGTTACATTTATAATCAAGAAGGGAGTAAGGATAATAACACCCTTTGACAATGAAAACATGTTAGAAATATTACACTACAAAACCTGAAAGCCACTATTTTAAAACAACTAAAAAGACATTAAGAAAAACATGCAAGATATAAAAGAACAACCAAAATCAGAATTGGAAATACTCAAAAGTTAGGTATTAGAACTAAGGAAAGAATTGGAAATAAAAGAATATATAAGAATTGAATTCTAAACTAGAAGGAGCACGAGAGCAAATAAACTCAACACACAATGCCCTAAGAGAATCAGAAAATGAAAAGAAGAAAGTTTTTTAAACCAGAAATTAAAAAAAGATAGATATAAAAAGGATTTGAGGGGGCGCCTGGGTGGCTCAGTTGGTTAAGCGACTGCCTTCAGCTCAGGTCATGATCCTGGAGTCCCTGGATCGAGTCCCACATCAGGCTCCCTGTTTGGTGGGGAGTCTGCTTCTCCCTCTGACCCTCCCCACTCTCATGTGATCTCTCTCATTCTCTCTCTCTCAAATAAATAAATAAAATCTTAAAAAAAAAAAAAGGATTTGAGGAAAAGTTATAAATTTAGAAGATAGTTAAAGAAAATCCAACATACATAGAAGAAAATCAAAGCAAGAGAACACAACGAATAATAAAGACTGTAAGAAAGTTTTCTCCTTTTAAAAAGATTTTATTTTATGTATTTGTCAGAGAGAGAGAGAGCGTGTGCGTGTACAAGCAGGGGGAGCTGCAGGCAGAGGAAGAAGCAGACTCCCCGCTGAGCAGGGAGCCCGATGCGGGACTCAATCCCAGGACCCTGGGATCATGACCTGAGCTGAAGGCAGCCGCTTAACCAACTGAGCCACCCAGGTGCCCCTGTAAGAAAGTTTTCTTGGGACACCTGGCTGGCTCAGTCCACAGAGCGTGTGACTCTTGATCTTGGGGTTGTAAATGTGAGCCCCACATCAGGTGTTGAGATTACTTAAAAATAATACAATCTTTAAAAAAATAAAGTTTTCTTGAAATAACTTTTAATAAAGACTTGACACAACATTTAAGAGGGCAATTAGTGTAACTGAGAAAATCGACTCTGAATGACCAAACCATAGTCAAATTAGTGGACTTTAAAGAAAAAAAAATCTTACTTATGCAGGCAAAGAAAACAAGGGAAAGAAAAACAACCAGTCATCAGGTATACTGATAGCAATGGTGTATGCCAGAAGAAAATAAAGTCACATATTCCAGATACACACGCAAAAAATATGTGAGCCAGAGATTTTATATCCAGCCAAACTGACTAATATGGGTTGAACTGTGTCCCCTAAAAATTCATATGTTGAAGCCCTAACTCCTAACTCAGAATGTGACCATAACTGGAGACAGGACCTTTAAAAGGTGATGAAGTTAAAATGAGGCTGTTAAGGTAGCTTATAATCCAATCTGACTGGTGTCCACATAAGTGGAAACTTGGACACACAGAGAGATACCAGGGACGTGGAGACACACAGAAAAGACTGTGAAGGTGGCCATCTGCAAGCCAAGGAGAGAGGCCTCAGAACAAATCCAACCTGCGAACACTTTGATTTTGGATTTCTAGCCTCCAGAACGGAGAAAATGAATTTCTGCGGTTTAATTCACCCAGTCTGTGATATTTTGTTATGACAACCCTAGCCTTTCTAAAATCTAGGCTACAAAGTATTATCAACATGCAATCACTCAGGAAAGATTGCTCTCATGAACACTTCCTTAGGAATGTGCTAGAGAGAAAACTTCAGAAAAACCAAAATAACTAGAAAAACATTGACCTAAGTACTGGTAGTGAGCTCTAAATAAATATAGCACACACACATGTAGAATTAAGACTCAATGAAAGTTCTAATAGTATGGTATGTAATTTCTGCAAAAAGGGGAAAATGGAGAGAGGATATGCAAAAAACATTTTGAAATTGTTTTTTTAAAAGATTTTATTTATTTATTTGACAGAGAGAGACACAGGGAGAGAGGGAACACAAGCAGGGGGAGTGGGAGAGGGAGAAGCTGGCTTCCCGCTGAGCAGGGAGCCCGATGTGGGGCTCGATCCCAGGACCCCGGGATCATGACCTGAGCCAAAGGCAGACACTTAATGACTGAGCCACCCAGGCGCCCCTTAAATCGTTTTTGTAACCATATTGGTGGTAGTAGTATTAATACTGCTATTCTGAGACAGCTGTGAATGTTAGTGGGATAAAGCAAATGAGTAATTCTGCGATGTTCTACTTCTATTATCCCCTACATCTTTGGGAACCAAGATTTTTTCTTTCATGAAAGAAGGGAGATTCAGATATAAGATAAAGGTTAAGGAAAACCCTATAGGCCTGAATTTGAATTAAAGTATCTTGGCGAACTCAGGAGGCATTTTTCTTAAAAGGCTCAGAAACAATGACTAGCCCTGTAGCTTTGAGCACTGCTAGCATCCAGATTGTGGCCTTGAAATACCATTTCTCACTAAAAAGAAACCAGGGCTTTTTTTTTTTTTTGAAAAGGGGCTGAAGTTTTGGGGCAGGAAGTATACAAGATGAGTCTGAAATATCAAATATTCAAATCCATGCATTCATAAATGATTCAGTTTTTGTTAAAAAAATAAATAAAACTACACATATTAGCACTATCCAAAGGGCCTCTATCAATGTATAGCAAAGAGTTAACAGGGTTTATCTCTTGGGACCAGGATTATAGAGAATTTTTCTTTCAAAGTCAAAACTTTTTAGGTCGTTTAAAATTTAATGAGAATATATTACTTTTGTAATTAGCAAAAACAGTGATTAGAGAAAAGTGTTTAAAAGAACTGTGATAACAGCATAGTTCTCAAGAATCCGTTTATAAAATGAGTCATTCTCGTTGACTTAATCAAAATTGAGCAATGACTAACACTAGGCTTTGATAAATGGTAAGAACAGTTTCCTAAACTGAGTTTTAGGCTGCTTTTTTATTATTGCTTCAAATCCATAGTTTTGAATAGGTAGCAGGCTACTGTTAATCAATACAAATTCATATTCCCTCACACATAGATTTCTGACCAGCTGGTTCAGGATTTAGAAAAAAAAAGGAGAACCCTGCTTTAAGTTTTAGCCGTTTTCTTCTCTCCTGCTCTGGTGGTATGGGGGAAGGGGCTTCAGAGAAGCAACACTCCTTGTACCCTGCAACCTATTTGCCGGGCATCCCCGACGTGTTGCCCCCAGACCAGTATCTGCAAATTCTCAGGCCCCATCCGGAGCTACTGAATCAGAACCTCTTGGGGGTAGGGCCCAACAATCTGTGTTTTAATAAGCCCTCTAGTCAAGGTTGCCAGATAAAATACTAGATGGTCCAGTTAAATTTGAATTTCTGATAAACAACGAATAATTTGTTAGTATAAATATTTGCAAGATTTGGGACACACTCATATTCAACTTCAAATTTAACTGGGCATTTTGTTGTTTTGGTTTGTTTATTTGGTTTTATTTTCTCCTAAATCTGGCAACCTGACCTCCAAGTGATTCTGATCCATGCTAACATTTTAAAAACACTGGGGTAAAGGAAAGAGGATGGGCCTCGGATTCAGATAGATCTGACTCCACCACTTTTTTTTTTTTAACAATGGATGGAATCCCACAAATATGACTGGCATCTCCGTATGACAAAGGAGACCATGGGGGTAGAGAGCCAAACAGCCTCAGGGCTTAGAGAAAAGTTTGGTAGCAGAAAGGGCCTGGATTACACCAGAATATTCAAACACGCTCCGAGGGACTGCTACTCTAGTGCCCATGGGGTGCTGTTCTCAAACAAAACACAACTTTGGCCTTATAAGGGAGAAAGAGCTGGGGTGGGGTGGAGGTGGGGGATGCAGGGAAGGGGAAAAAAAACAGAAGAAATCCATAACCGAAAGGAAGGCACAGGAAAAGTGCTAGGATTTAGAATTGTCAATTACTGTTCCCATCAAGTTCCCTACTGCTGACTTTGTCGGGAGAAAAGACTGGGAAAAAGTCACTCGTTGAGTATAAAAAGAGGCTCCCGGGCAGCCCCGGCCCCATTCTGTGAGCCTCTAAAGCACTGGTTCTCTAGCAGGGTGGTTTTAACCCCTGGCATTGCAGTTTTGGTTGTCACAGTGTGGTAGGGTGGGAAGGGTATGCTACTGACACCTAGTGGGTAGAGGCCAGAGATACTGGCAAACGTCTTAGGAAGCACAGGACGGCACCCCCAACAGCAAAGAATTATTCGCCGGCAAATACAATGTTCCAAGGCTAAAAAAAACCCCTGCTCTAAAGCCGATCGGGGAAGAGAAAGAACCACCCTCTTTGCCACGGCCTCACTCCTTACCCCAAACCACTGACAGTCCTCTAGAACGAAACGTTTACACAGACTGCGGAGACTTTTAGGCATGTGCCTTCCCCTAAGTCTGCACTTGGGCAAGCTACTAAGTCCTGGAAGCTTTTGTATCCGAATCTGCACCATGTAAGTAAAGCTGTTGACCTCCTAAATTATCGCAGGGATGAAATGAGATCAAACACTTGTTGAGCACCGACACGATGTGCCAGATGGTGAGGGTACAGACACAATCCGTGCTAGTAAAGATTTAAGTCTAGTGAGTTTAAAGGCACACAGTAGATTTTCAAACAAAGGCTAATTTCCTTCACACTCAGCCCCCACCCATGTCCTTCCCTTTCGTTTTGATCAGACAGGGTCCTTCCTAATCCTCTCTTCCTTACCAGAGAACTGGAAGGAAGAGCAGAATTAATACCTATTATGAAGAGGCGCTACATCACTAATTTGTGCCATTTTGCTAATGCTCCTCATCATTAATTCTAAATACAGCACTGAAGCCAATGTATTGTTCTTAACAATCAAAAGAAGTTCGGTTAGCTAGTTAAAGCTCGCATCTATTATCCTTGAACATGGTCAGGAAATGAAAAGCAAGCCCACCCTCTTTCTGACCCTGACCTGCATGGCTCTCACATCCTGCTCCGACAGAGCTTCGGCAAGCAAGGTGAGGTTGTTAAGTATTAGAAAATTTAGGTCCTCGGGGTGCTTGGGTGGCTCAGTTGGTTAGGCATCTGCCTTCGGCTGGGGTCATGATCCCAGCCCCGCATCGCATCGGGCTCCCTGCTCAGTAGGGAGCCTGCTTCTCCCTCTCCCGCTCCCCCTGCTTGTACTCTCTCCCTCTGTCAAATGAATAAATAAAATATTTTTCTTTTTAAAAAAGAAAATTTAGGTCCTTTCTGAGGGCGCCTGGCTGGCTCAGTTGGTAGAGCATGTGGCTCTTGATCTTGTGGTTGTGAGTTCAAGCCCCATGTTCGGTGCAGAGATTACTTAAAAATAAAATCTTAAAAAAAAAAGAAAGAAAGAAAATGTACATACTCTCCCAACAGTCCCCACTCGCTCATAAAATGGAATGACAGAAAGGGAGGACTCCAGGGTCATATCCAGGTTTGGGCGTTGAGCAACTAAGCGACAGTAAGGCCATTTACTAAGATTGGAAAGTCTTGGGGAGAAGCAAGTTTGGGAGGGAAATCAGGAGTTCCACTTTATCTGGTCTCTAACCTCTTCTCTAAGCCTGTATAAATGATCAAGTCTCTTCTTTCTTAAAACAAATGTAGCTCTCCCCAAACCTTAAAATCCCTCTAACCATTGCCCTTTCTTCTTCCCTTTAGGTACAAACTCCTTTAAAGGATCATCTATGTTTCACTATACCTACACTTCCTCACCTCCTAGTCTCTTCTTGGCCCCCTGCAATCTGGTTTCTGTCCTCACCATATTACTGAAACTTCACTCATGAAGGTGACAAATAATGCCCTAATTGCCAAATCTAATGGATACTTTTCAGTCCTAACCTCACAGGACCTCCCTTTGATCCCGCTGATCACATCCTCTTCTTTGAAAAATCTCTCCTCCCTTGGCTTCCCGGGCATCGCTCTCTGGGGCTTCTCTTCCTCTGTGACTTTTCCTTCTCACATTCTTCCTGACTCCTCTTCTATCTGCTGCTTGAATGTTGGATTTGCAGAGATTCTATTCAGCTCTTTTCTCACTTGACACTGTTTCCAAGGATGATCCTATCTTTTACATCCCATTTAGATGATTTTGGCTATCACCTGTAAACTGTGAACTGTCAATTTTCTAGCTCCCTACTCCAATTCTGTTTGGAATAACAGATTCATATTTTGAGTTGTCTACTAGATAGGTCATCTAGATGCTCCTAGATATTGCAAACTCAACACATTCAGAATTCAGTTCCAAACAAGGCAATTTACAGAAGAAATTCAGATTGCCAAAAACATATGAAAAGATGCCCAACATTACCTAGTAATCAGGAAAATGCAAATTAGAGCCATAAATGCAATATTTCTCACAAAGACTGGCACAAATTAATGAGAATGATAACATGCAGTGTTGGTGAAGATTAAGGAAAACAGGCACGCTCATACACAGCTGGTACAAGTATGACTTGCTATATAACCTTTTTAGGAAAGTAATCTGGCATTAACTATTAAAGAATAAAATACAGGGGCACCTGGCTGGCTCAGCTGGTAGAGCATGCAACTTTTGATCTCAGGGTTATGAGTTCAAGACCCACATTGGGCATAGATAGAGCTTCCTTAAAAAATCAAATCAAATCAAATAAAAAATATAAAATACATACATGTCCCTTATATGTCAAAGAAATTGCCACACAGGTCCATAGAGTACACATACAAGGATGCTCATCACATTGTTGTTTGTGTTAATGGGAAGTTGGAGGTAGTCTGCTTGCCCTCACTGGAGAAGTGGATAGGGAAAATGAGGTAGTTATATACCTTAGAGTACTATGCAGTGGTTAGAAGTAATGCCTTAGATGTATATACATGGCAATAGGAGTGGCTTTTACAATAGAGTGCTGAACAGCAACAACAAAATTGGGATGCCTAACACAATATGATTTATGTAAATTAAAATAACACACACATAAAAACAAATTTCATTTTATAAGAATACAAACAAAAGAACATACATTAAGGAATGGTTGCTTGTGGGGCAGAGAGGGCTCAGGGCTAAAAGAGAATATACAAACAAACAAGGGAGGAATCTTGCACGGGCCAATGATGATAATGCGCTATAAACTGAGGAATATGATTAGCTCAACCCACAGCACTGAGGAGCTCCCCCAAATTAATAACACATTCTCTTTGACCCTAAGGACTATTCCCTATTCCAAACTTTTTTGCCACTACAATAATGCTGCAACAAATATTATATATATATGTATATATATATATAGATATAGTTTTATATTGGAAATCAATATAACCCTATTTATGTAGCATATATTTTTAATTGTGATATCTTCACATTTGGAATAGTATACAGTAATTAGAAAGAATGGGTTACAGAGAGAACCATGCTAAGACATATCATAATTAAACTTTTTTTTTCAAGATTTTTTATTTATTTATTTGCGGGGGGCGAGGAGGAGCCAGGGGCGGGGGCGGGAAGGGGAGGAGAAGCAGACTCCCCGCTGAGCAGGGAGCCCGATGCAGTGGATCCCAAGACCCTGAGATCATGACCTGAGCTGAAGGCAGACGCTTAACTGACTGAGCCACCCAGGCGCCCCTCATAATTAAACTTCTGAAAACAAAACAAAAGACAAAGAAAAAATCTTGAAGTAAGCCAAAGAGAAAAGATGCATTACTTATAGGAAAACATCAATTTGAATGATAACAGATTTCTCATCTGAAACCATTCAGGCCAGAAGGAAGTTGCACAAAAATTTTCAACTGCAGGAAAGTGTCAGATTGGGGCAGGAAATATACAATTTGAGTCTGGAACATCTTGTAGTGCCAGAAAGTAAGGAGAAAAAGAAAAACCACAATGAAAGGAGCATGTCAAAGGGACAAGGAGCCAAATAAAAGAACTCCCAGTAGCCAAAGCTAGAACAGTTTGAGCAACACAGTAACGTGGTATTGGGTTACAAACCACAGTATAAAATAAATATTCATAAATCTAGACTGATATAAATAATTGATTGGCTGATTAGATGGATAGATAAGTACATATAAATAAACATACATACATTAGGGTAAAGAGATAAATCTCCCATACAAAATTCTAAATAACTTATGTAGCTACTTTGTTCTCAAGGAGATGGAGCATAACTCTCTATTCCTTAACAAGGAGATGGAGCATAAATCTCTATTCCTTAAGCTTGGGTGTACACAGTAACTTCCAAGAGTACAATATGGAAAGGGGGATAAAAGAGTAACTTTACTGTGAAGAAACCTGACAAATATCACCTCAGACAAGTGTTCAAGGTGAACATCAAAAGTGGTAAGTCACAGGGGCGCCTGGCTGGCTGAGTTGGTAGAGCATGTGACTCTTGATCTCGGGATTGTGAGTTCACGCCCCATGCTGGGTGTAGAGGTTACTTTAAAAAAAAAGTGGTAAGTCATTGTGACAGTATGTACCCTTGATATGTTGTGGTGAAAATGGTATTTTACCTCTGTGGTCTTCTTCCTCAAAACCTATAACCCCAGTTTAATCATACATCAAATTCCAACAGAGAGATATCCTACAAAATTGCAGACCAGTTCTCCACAAAACTATCAAGGTCATCAAAAGTAAGAAAAGTCTGAGAAACTGTCATAGGCAAGAGGAGCCTAAGGACATGCGATAACTAAATATAATGTGGTGTCCTAGATGGTCCTGGAACAGATAAAGGGCAGTCGGTAAAAACTAAGGAAATCTGAATAAAGTATGAGCTTTAATAAGGTATCAATATTGCTTTACTAACTATAATAACTGTACCATACTAATGTGAGATGTTAACAATAGGGGAAACTGGGTGTGGGTTATATGGGAACTCTGTACTATCTTCTCATTTTTTCTGAAAATCTAAAACTGTTCTAAAAAATAAAGAGTAGTAAAAAAGAAAAAGACCTTGTCAACAACAAATTGTATGTTGAGTAAAACTAACCTTCCGATAAAGGAAAATTGAGAAAATTTGTTGCTAGCAAATCTGCCCTTAAAGAATGGCTAAAAGGAAGTTCTCTGAACAGAAAGGAAATGATAAAAGAAGACCTGGCACTTGAGAAAGGAAAGAACATCAGAATGAGCAAAAATAGGGGTATACTATCCTCTTCATGAGTTCCTTAAATCATATCTGATAGAGCAAAAATTATAACACCATTTGATGTGATGGCTCAATATATATAGAAGAAATACTTAAGACAATTATATATTTTAAAAGTGGGGAGGGGCGCCTGGGTGGCTTGGTCTGTTAAGTGTCTGCCTTCAGCTCAGGTCATGATCTCAGGGTCCTGGGATTGAGACCGGCATGGGGCTCCCTGCTCAGCAGGGAGTCTGCTTCTCTCTCTCCCTCTGCCGCTCCTCCTGCTGTGTTCTCTCTCTCTCTCTCTCAAATAAATAAATAAAATCTTTTTAAAAAATAAAAAATAGGGGCGCCTGGGTGGCTCAGTCGTTAAGCGTCTGCCTTCGGCTCAGGTCATGATCCCAGAGTCCTGGGATGGAGCCCCATGTCGGGCTCCCTGCTCGGTGGGGAGCCTGCTTCTCCCTCTCCTACTCCCCCTGCTTGTGTTCCCTCTCTCACAGTGTCTCTCTCTGTTAAATAATAAATAAAATCTTTAAAAATAAATAAATAAATAAAATAAAAAATAAAAGTGGGGAAAGTAAAGGCATCTGAATAGAAGTAAGGCCTCTCTACTTCACTTGAAGTGGTAAAGCACCAATACCAGTAGACAGTAGTAAATTACATATTTACATTGTAATAACCTAGATCAACAACTAAGAAAACTACATAAAGCAGTGTGCTCAAAAATACTATAAATAAATCAAGATCGAATCCTAAAAAATGTTCACGTAACCACAATAAAACACAAAAAGACAAAGAGAACAAGAAACAGTGTTACAAGGCGGGGAGGGAGGGAGATATAAAAAGGGAGAGATTATTAACTTTATTTACCTTCTTGTATTTTTTTTTACCTTCTTGTAATTTTCAAAAGATTTTATTTATATATTTGAGAGAGAGAGCAAGAGAGCAGGAGCAGGATGGGGAGGGGCAGAGGGAGAGGGACAAGCAGACTCCCCGCTGAGCAGGAAGGGATGTGGGGCTCGATCCCAGGACCCCGAGATCATGACCTGAGCTGAAGGCAGATGCTTAACTGACTGAGCCACCCAGGCACCCCACCTTCTTGTATTTATAGATTATTTCACTTATTATAGTGAGAACATACTATATTTGTAATTTAAAAGAAAATTGCAGTTAAATAAATTTTTGAGGGAAATGTTTTCCCTCAAACTTACTTTTGCTGTTCTCTCCTTTAGTGAATTGGTGTCATCATTCACTCCTAAGACAACAGACCTAAAAGTAATTCTAGATCCATCCGTTTCTGTAATCTTCCACCCTTCCACTTAATTAGTCACCAGATCCAGATTTTCGTTCATAAATATCCCTATCTTCCTCTAATTAATCATAAATCCTATCTATTCTAGTTCCTAAATCTCTTTTTAAATCCCTTCCCCTCTTTACCACCTCTGCCAATAAGGCTTTTTTTAGTTCAGGACTTTATTATCTCTCAGTACTTCAATAGCTTTTAAAATAATCCCCTGTTTTACTCCTCTACCCAATCTCTTTTACACAGTGCTCTCAGAATTATCTTTCTAAACAGTTATATTGTACCACTGTTGGTACACAAATAAATATATTTTTATTTTAATAGGCATACTTTCGTTTTAATTTTTGTAAGAAAATATATTAAACTCAAGATTTCTAAGATATTACTGCCTAAATTTTATTTTAAAGATTTTATTTATTTATTTGAGAGAGAGAATGAGAGACAGAGAGCACGAGAGGGAAGAGGGTCGGAGGGAGAAGCAGACCCCCCCGCTGAGCAGGGAGCCCGATGTGGGACTTGATCCCGGGACTCCAGGATCATGACCTGAGCCGAAGGCAGTCGCTTAACCAACTGAGCCACCCAGGCACCCTACTGCCTAAATTTAAGAAATGAAAATGGTGAAGGTAGAATATGATTCAGTGAAGTTGGAAACATTGGTCTACAAGAATAAAGCCCAACTCCATGAGTTTTTATGATCTGGTCCCATTCTAGCTTTCCAAATCTGTAATCATAAATGTACCATTTCAATTAGAAAGAACTTTCTGGGGCACCTGGCTGGCTCAGTTGGTAGAGCATGAGACTCTTGATCTAGGGGTCATGAGTTCGACCCCATATTGGGTGTAGAGATTACTTTAAAAAAAAACAGAAAGAACTTTCTGATGGCCCCGAAACATGCCACGTTCTTTCATTCTTCTCTGCCCTTCCTCATGCAGTTCTCTCTCGTTCTACCTAGTAAACCCCTCCTTTTCCTTCAATATTCAGCTCAAACATTTCTTCTGTGAGGAATATTTTTGCACATGAATGTTTATAGCAACTTTATTCATAATTACTGAAACCTAGAAGCAACCAAGATTTTTTTAAGTTTATTTATTTTTTAGTAATCTCTACACCCAACGTGGGGCTCAAACCCACAACTCCGAGATCAAGAGTCACACAGTCTCCCGACTGAGCCTGCCAGGTGCCCCAAGATGTTTTTCAGTTAAGTGAATGGATAAACAAACTGCGGTATATCCAAACAATGGGATGCTATTGAGTGATAAGAGGAAATGAGCTATCAAACCATGCAAAAGCATGCATGAATCTTAAACATATATTTCTATGTGTAAGAAGCCAGTCTGAAAAGACTACATACTATAGAATTCCATTTATGTGACATTCTAGAAGGGGGAAAACTGTAGTGACAGTAAAAATATCAATGGTTTCCAGGAATTTGGGGAAGAGGAGGAGGGTTGACTAGGTGAAGCACGGGAATATTTTAGTGCAGTGACATTATTTTCCATGATACTGTAATGGTGGATACTTTACACATTTTTCAAAACTTACAGAACTTTACAGCACAAAGAGTGAAATTTAATGTATGCAATTAACACAAAAAGTCATTTAGAAGATCAAGGGATACAAAGTCAGAATGTAGAATGTGAAAAAAAATCTAACTATATTACAAATGTTATGAAATAACCTTAGAGAAATAGGTAGGGGCAGAGGTACAAACCTAAGTAACTTTTGTAAATGAATGATGTCTGGAAAGTTATAGGCAAAAGGGGCTATACATAAAGCACTCCATTCTGGTTAATACAGTTGTTTCCCAGGGCGCCTGGGTGGCTCAGTGGGTTAAGCGTCTGCTTTCAGCTCAGGTCATGATCCCAGGGTCCTGGGATCGAGCCCCGTGTCTGGCTCCCTGCTCAGCGGGGAGCCTGCTTCTCCCTCTCCCTCTGCTGCTCCCACTGCTTGTGCTCTCTCACGCTCTCTCTTTCTCTCAGATAAATAAATAAAATCTTTAAAAAAAAAATACAGTTGTTTCCCGGGAAGCTACATGCTAGCAATTCTGAAACCATTATACATGTATACTGGAATTGAACAATTAAGTAACCAGATGATGGATTGTGGGAGCCAGGTTTCTCACTGTTGGGAGTGGGAGGGTACAGAGAAGCAAAGGGAAGAGGCTAAAAGAATCCACATGGTAAGGGATAAGAATTGGAGGCCACAGTATATACTCATGTTTAGCATAATACAGATACATTTATAAATCTTTATATATATATATATGTTGCTAAATTAATTAAATAAGGAGGACATTAGACTGATGCAGGCTCTAAGGCCAATGTGGCCTACATAAGCAAACCAATATCTAAGCCTATAAAGGCCTCAAGATTACCAAATCCAAACATTAAGGACAATCAATTACAAACTGCCAACTAGGCTTTAAGCTACAGGCTCCAAACACCTCCAGTTTGTTGCTGCCCAATTCGAATGGATTTTTGCTCAAATTTCCAAAATTTTTAATATGCCTGCGTTTAATCTTCCAGCAGCTCTAGTGCCAGAAGACGGAACTGAAGGAGACTCCTGAGGGACCCGGGAGCAACATTGTGGCAACCAGGGGAAGGCACCTGCTGAGCCCCTTGAGCTCACCACCCCTTCACTGCCTCTGGAAGGGGTGGGCAAGCCCCCCCACCCCCATCCCAGCTCCACAGCCTTTGCTTTAAGAGCTTTTGGACTCCCTCTGCACATTTTTCTCTGGACTGGGTCAGGGAACCAACCAGAGTTAGATCGAATCTGACCTAAAAATCAGACTCTGGCTTGAGGATTTTTTTCTAACATCACCCCTCTTACAGCTTTATTCTAGTACTTGTACTTTACAATGTGGTAATTACTTGTTCATATTGCTGTGTTCCCCACCAAATTATGAACCCTTCCTGGACAGGGCCTAAATCTTACTCAATTCTTATCTCGAAGTCTCACAAAATACCTGGCATACACAAGTACTCATAAAATGTAAGTTGAATGGAAAAGATTGAAGTCTGGAATCTAGAGTCAAGGAGAGCAAGCATTCCCTAAAGGCATATCTGCTTTGCATGTTACTACAGCCTTTCTCTCTGCTTTTAGACATCACTCAGATCACCTGGAAAAGAATGCAAAGGCCAGTCATGAAGGTTTCAGGGCTAGGAACAGAAGAGATTAGAAGGGTTTAAGGTGAGGCCAAGCGGCCTTCAACTGGCACTAAGTTAACTGTTCTACGCACCCACACTTCAGTCTCTGTGGACCCAGCCTTCTTGCCCATCTTCATTGTCTGTCTGGTTTCTGACTATCTGTGAGGAATAAACGCAAGGATTATGGCATCTGCCTATCTCTGGGAGCAGCAAATAGTGCCCTGGACTTGAGATAACAGAATGGACATTGCTCTGCTGCAGTTTCATTTCTATGTTGAAGTTTGGAACTCTCTAGATTGGTATTTCACTTCTAGATAAGGCACAGTGGTTGTAAAAGATTATTAGTGGTGGTAGGGAACAAAGATGCGGGTGAGAGGAGAGAGAGAGAGCTAGATTGACTATCACCATATAAATCTTTTTTTTTTTTTTTTACGATTTTATTTATTTAATTGAGAGAGAGAGAGAGAGCACAAGCAGGGGGAGGGGCAGAGGGAGAGGGATAAGCAGACATCCCGCTGAGTGGGGAGCCTGATGCGGGGCTCGATCCCAGGACCCTGAGATCATGACCTGAGCTGAAGTCAGATGCTTAACCAACTGAGCCACCCGGGCACCCTTTCACCATACAAATGTTACACAGAAAACGTTTAAACTCTTTGGCTTAAGGTTGGCCCTGATGATAGCCCCCCTTCCTGTAGGAACGCTGACTGGACAGGCAGAGAGAACTTGGGAAAAGGCTTTAGGGCCTTGAAGTGCCAGACTTGGAGCTACCCCTCTTATATGCCTATTTTTCTCTTCACACTAAATACAACCCTTATGGTTTACTATCTCTGCGTGATCTTTGGTTAAAGCACCTTGACAAAGGAATAAGTGCATAAAGGTTGAATGTTTCCAGCTCTCTAGGGGCTCCTTGTCTTGAGAAGCCCATGGCTATAGCCCCCACAATCCATGAATAGGCAGTATGGCACTGACCTTCCAAGAAACTTAATATAAAAGGGTTTACATTGAAAGTTAGTGATTGCTTTTTAAGTTATTGTTTGAGGGATGGGAAATGGTACCAACATAGAAGTAGCAGATTAAGAAAAAAAAAAAAAAAAAGCCCTAAGTCTCTTCACTAAGCTTTTATTCCTTTAGCCAACTGATTCTGAGAGCCAGACAAGATTAGGCAGATATGGGGGTAGGGAAAAGGGAAATGTGCCTCACTATAAAAAAGGCAAATGTGAAGGTATGTGGTGTAATAAGAACTATGATCCTGAGAGGTCACTAAATATCAGTATCTAACATATTAAAAGATGTTTTCCACTTAAAATGATACATGTTTTAGGGGCGCCTGGCTGGCTTAGTTGGTAGAGCATGAGACTCTTCTTTTAAAGATTTTATTTATTTATTTATTTGTTTGTTTGTTTGTTTGCTTATCAGAGAGAGAGAGAGAGAATGAGAGACAGAGCACAAGCAGGGGGAGTGGCAGGCAGAGGGAGAAGCAGGCTTCCCGCTGAGCAAGGAGCCCGATGTGGTACTTGTTCCCAGGATCCTGGGATCATGACCTGAGCCAAAGGCAGACACTTAACCGACTGAAACATCCAGGCATCCCGAGCATGAGACTTTTGATCTCAAGGTTGTAGGTTTGAGCCCCATGTTGGGTGCAGAGACTACTTACAAATAAAATCTTAAAAAAAATAAAATGATACATGTTTTTTATAGAAAATAAGGAAAATGGAGTCCTCAAGGTGATTCTGTCTATATTCACTCTCTGAAGCAGGCTCTCTCAAACATTAATGTGTATAAAATCACGGGAAGCTTTAATAAGCATAACAGAGAAGCCTGTTATAATGCAGAGTCTGATTCTAACCCAAGAAATGGATTAAGTAGATCTGGGATTCTGTGTTTTAAATAAGCATACCACATAATGCAGAAGGTCCACACTTTAAGAACATGGGCCTAAGGGTAGAGCCTCATTCTTAGTACACAAATTGATGATTCTGAATTTCTTCTTATTCTGTCTTTCCTTCCTTTAGCAAACTTATCCATTGATGTAGTCACAGCCTCACTTACATGAACAACTCTTGAATATTCATTTCTACCCTCAACCTCTCTGAGTTTCAGAGCCAAGTTTATACCTACCTGCAGGATACTGTGTGCCTTGCCAGCACCCAAACTCAGCATGTTCAAAACTGAAGTCATTAGTCATCAGTGAACAGTGCCTTCTTACTATGTACCTGAAACCATGCTAAAGATCTGGGATAGAAAAATGAAACAATTTATGGTTTTTGCCAAAATCCCTAAAAATTAACTTGTTTCAATAGCATCTTAAGGTAACCTTCTGGAAAAAAAAAATAATGAAATAAAATTCCGTACTTATCTTTGAGAAACTCACAGGCTATCCATCATAATAAAACAGAATACATGCTATAGCAGCAGTATGTATACAGTATTATGGGGATACCAATCTCAGAGCAATTAGTTCTACCCAAGACTGGGTAGAGACAGTAGGGTGGTAAGGGGTCTACTCTAAGGGAAGATATTGTAGAGAATACTTCCCTGAATTCCCTATTAGAGAAATGAGTATATAATACATTCATAAAATATGTCTTTTGACCAATTAGTACTGGGAACTTAATATTTTTATATCAATGTGTACTAGATTTAGAATGAGTTAGTATGATGTAACCTAATGAAGTATATTATGATCTACCTGGGAGAAATTAAGTATTAATAGAAGGGAAGTGGTCTATATGCCATCTAGGCAAAAATGGAGCAGGAAAAGACTATGTTAGTGTATATCCAGTGCTAGCCACAAAGGGGAGAAACTGGTTAGTAGATACAAGTCCTAACAGCTCACATTTACTGAATATTGCTTATGCTTCGAAGATTAAACTATATATTTGATATGGATGATTTACTGTAATTCACACAACTCTAAGATGTAGGTACTATTACTAAACACATGTATGGTGGACAAAGTGACATACATATCCCTTTAGTGAAGCTAGGCACATCATGTTTTTGTTTTGTTTCTAAACCGCTGCTATTTATTTCAGTGGTATGATACCAGAACTTAATCTTATTTATACAGGTGAATGCATTTTTATTGTAGTAAAATATACATAATAGAAAATATAATATAGTTTACCATTTTAACTATTTTTATTTTTTATTTTTATTTATTTTTTAAAAATATTTTATTTATTTGAGGGAGAGAGAGAACATGAGTGGGGGTGGGAGGGGCAGAGGGAGAGGGAGAAGCAGGGTGAGCAGGGTGCCCGATGCTGGGCTTGATCGGACCCTGGGATCATGACCTGAGCCGAAGGCAGACGCTTAACCAACTGAGCCACCCAGGTGCCCCTTAACTATTTTTAGGAATACACTTCAGTGGCATTAAGTACATTCATGCTTGGTGCCTGGGTGGCTCAAGAGTTGAACATTTAATTGACTGAGCCACCCAGGTGCCCCAGAATTTCCTTCATTTTAAGGCTGAACAATATTCAGTGTATGTATAAACTACATTTTCTTTTTTTCTTTTAAGATTTTATTTATTTATTTATTTGTCAGAGAGAGAGAGAGAGAGAGGACACAAGCAGGGGGAGCAGCAGGGGCAGAGGGAGAAGCAGGCTCCCCGCTGAGCAAGGAGCCTGACGCGGGGCTCCATCCCAGGACTCCAGGATCATGACCTGAGCCAAAGGCAGATGCTTAATGGACTGAGTCTCCCAGGCGCCCCATTCCTAGCATTTTTTAAAAGTAATCTCTACCCCTAACATGGGGTTTGAACTCATGACCCCAAGATCAAGAGGCCCATGCTCTAAATGTATATAGCATTTTTATCTTTCCTTTTTAAATAACTTTTCTCTAATTAAGTTATTAAATAACTTAATAACTTTTTAATAACTTTTCTCTAATTAAAAGTAACACATTTGAAGAAAAAAGTGAGTTGAAAAACAAAATGTAAAATATGATTAAAAATACAAAATAGCAATTCTACTCCTGGGTATATACCCAATCGAACTGAAAGCAGGGACTTGAACAGATATTTGTACACTCATCTTCATAGCAGCATTATCCACAGTAGCCAGAAGGTGGAAGCAACCCAAGTATCCATCAGTGAATGAATGGATAAAGAAAATGTAGTTTAGGGATGCCTGGGTGGCTCAAGAGTTGGACACTCAACTGACACCCAGGTGCCCTTCACCCCGCTGGTGCTCTCTCTCTCTCAAATAAATAAATAAAATCTTAAAAAAAAATGCTAGGGGCACCTGGGTGGTTCAGCTGGTTAAGCGTCCAACTCTTGGTTTTGGCTCAGGTCATGATCTCAGGGTTGTGAGATCAAGCCTCACGTTGAGGGGCGCCTGGGTGGCTCAGTCGTTAAGCCTATGCCTTCGGCTCAGGTCATGATTCCAGAGTCCTGGGATCGAGTCCCACATCAGGCTCCCTGCTCAGCGGGAGGCCTGCTTCTCCCTCTCCCACTCCCCCTTCTTGTGTTCCCTCTCTCACTGTGTCTCTCTCTGTCAAATAAATAAAAAAAAAATCTTAAAAAAAAAAAATCCTGGGCGCCTGGGTGGCTCAGTTGGTTAAGCAACTGCCTTCGGCTCAGGTCATGATCCTGGAGTCCTGGGATCGAGTCCCACATCGGGCTCCCTGCTCGGCAGGGAGTCTGCTTCTCCCTCTGACCCTCCTCCCTCTCACTCCCTCTCATGCTGTCTGTCTCTCGTTCTCTCTCTCGCAAATAAATAAAATCTTAAAAAAAAAAAAAAATTAAAAAAAAAAAAATCCTCACGTTGGGCTGTGCTCAGTGCGGAGTCTGCTTAAGACTCTCTCTCTCTGCCCCTCCTGCATGGTTGCTGAGGCTCTCTCTCTAAAAATGAATACTCCTTTAAAAATGCTATATACATTTTTTAAAAGATTTTATTTATTTATTTGACAGACAGAACACAAGCAGGGGGAGCAGCAGGCAGTGGGAGAGGGAGAAGCAGACTCCCTGCTGAGCAGGGATTCCCGTCGCAGGGCTCGATCCCAGGACCCTGGGGTCATGACCTGAGCTGAAGGCTGACACTTAACCAACTGAGCCACCCAGGTGCCCCTAAAAATGCTATATACATTTAAGAAAAAAATTAATACAGTGGTATTTCTGATCTATTGGCCACACAATTCAAGTTAGTTCTGAATCTGATCATCTTTGGATGAACTGACAAAACCAGGTTTCTGGACCTATAAAACAACAGATTGACCCTAGTCTTAGAAATGCCACAAGGATAATGGCATCTTTAAGACTCAGTCTAAAGCAGCCTACTGACTCCTTTCTGGTCTCTCTCTAAGCTGAGATGTGGGTAACTCCAACTTAGGAACAGTGGATACTAAATTTAGAAATAAGGAGTTTCCTACCTCATTTCCTTTCAGTACTTTCTTGAATGGATTTCAGAGTTGGAAGAAGCATGAGAAGTCAATTAGTATAATCCTTTTATAAAACAATCCACTTGAAATGAATGGGCCTTCTGAAAGTGACTCTAGGGTGTAGGTATTTGGTCTCTGATGGCATTAATCAGGGTATGGATCTCTTAAGAAATATAATTTCAAGTTGGCGATTGTTTTTATAAAGTAATATTTCAGGGGATAATTTCCAAACATTCTAAACCCATTTATACCAGGAAAGCTATTTTCTCGATATTACAGAGTAGGATACTTTACCGTAAGTTCTCAGGCTGACTACACAGCTCAGCAGCTCTTAAGGTCAACAACAAATACATCAAGTAAAATCTTCCCTGAAGAAAAGAACAGTGGGGAGCAATTGCAAATGGGTATGGGTTTTACTTTTGGAATGATAAAAATGTTTGAAAATTAATTGTGGTGATAGTTGTACAACTCTGTAAATACACTAGAAACCAATTAATTGTATGGGGTGTCTCGGTGGCTCAGTCGGTTAAGCATCTGCCTTCAGTTCAGGTCATGATTCCAGGGTCTTCTCCCTCTCCCTCTGCTTGCTCACTCTCTCTCTCTTGCTCACTCTCTCTCTCCAATAAATAAATAAAATCTTTTTTTAAAAAAACAATTAATTGTATACCTTAAATGGGTAAGTTGTATAGTATGTGAATTATGTATCAATAAAATTGTTATTGTTATTTTTATTTTATTTTTTAAAGATTTTATTTATTTATTTATTTGAGAGAGAGAGAGAGAGAGAGAGAAACAGCATGAAAGGGGATAGGGTCAGAGGGAGAAGCAGGCTCCCCGCCGAGCCAGGAGCCCGATGCGGGACTCGATCCCAGGACTCCGGGATCATGACCTGAGCCGAAGGCAGTCGCTTAACCAACTGAGCCACCCAGGCGCCCCAAAATTGTTATTTTTAAAAAGATATCAAGGGGCGCCTGGGTGGCTCAGTCGTTAAGCATCTGCCTTCGGCTCAGGTCATGACCCCAGGGTCCTGGGATCGAGCCCCGCGACGGGATCCCTGCTCAGCGGGAAGGCTGCTTCTCCCTCTCCCACTCCTCCTGCTTGTGTTCCTGCTCTCACTGTGTCTCTCTCTGTCAAATAAATAAATAAAATCTTTAAAAAAATAAAAAAGATATCAAGATAATGAAAACACAACCCTCAGAATAGAAGAAAAAAATTTGCAAATCGTATATCTGATATATGGTTGTGCATATATATATATGCATATATATATATATGCATATATATACAACATATAGAGAACTCCTACAACTTAACAATAAAATGATAAACCAATTTTTAAAAGGGCAAAGATTTCAATAGACATTTCTCCAAAGAAGATATACAAATGGCCAACAAGCATGTGAAAAGATGTTTTTTTTAATATTTTATTTATTTATTTATTTGAGAGAGAGAATGAGAGAGAGAGCACGAGAAGGGGGAGGGTCAGAGGGAGAAGCAGACTCCCTGCCGAGCAGGGAGTCCCAATGCAGGACTCAATCCCGGGACTCCAGGATCATGACCTGAGCCAAAGGCAGTCACCTAACCAACTGAGCCACCCAGGCGCCCCATGTGAAAAGATGTTAACCACCACCAATCATTAGGGAAATGCAAATCAAAACCACAGGTATGGTTATGATTAAAACAACAGATAATAAGTGTTAGTGAGGATATGGAGAAATCTGAATCCCCACGTATTGCTGGTAGAAATGCAAAATGGTACAGCTGGTGTGGGAAACAGCAGAAAACAGTTTGGCAATTCCTCAACAAATTAAACATAGAATTACTACACGACCAAGCAATTTCATTCCTAGATATATACTCAAAAGAATTACAAACGTTTGTTCAAACAAAACCTTAAACATATATGTTTATAGCAGTACTATTTACGAGAGCCAAATGGTAGAAACAACCCAAATGCCCATCAATGAGTGAATGGATAAACAAATTGTGGAGTAACCATACAAAGGAGTATCATTCAGTCATAAAAAGTAATCAAGTACTGATACATGCCACAGTGTGGATGAGCCTTAAAAACATGCTAATCATTTCACAATGTATGCATATATCAAAACATCACATTGTACCCCTTAAATATATACAATATTTGCCAACCAAAGCTCTATAAAGCTGGAGGAAAAAAGAGAAAACATCTAAGTGAAAGAAGTCAAAGACAAAAGATCACGTATTGTATGGTTCCATTTTTATGAAATATCTAGAATAGGTAAATCCAGAGATAGAAAGCAGATTAGGGGTTACCAAGGGCTGAGGGCAGGGGGAATTGGGGGGGGTAACTGCCTGATGGGTACAGATTTTCCATTTGGAGTGATGACAAAGTTAGATAGAGGTGATGGTTGCACAACATCATGAATATACTTAATATCAATGAGTTGCACATTTTAAAACAGTAAAAACAGTAAATTTTATGGTATGTGTATTTTGCAACCATAAAAAGAAAAGAAAAATTCAGACCTATAAGACGTTGCAGAAAAGCATTAGGAATAACTAACTATAAATGAGATTTAAGCTTCATTACAACACAGATTGGAAAATAAAAGTGTAGTAGATCTAACCAGTTGAGATACAGGAATGTATTTAGCAAAAGTGTAACCCTGTAAGACTAACTACTGATTGAAATCTTTTATCACGTAAAAATCTTAGTATTGGAAAGAATCTTAGATGCCATCCTAATCTTCTCTACAGTAAAAGAAAATGATGAACACAGGAAAAAACATGAACAAACTTACTTTGAAAAACATCAGGTCCAAAATATAAAGAGCTCAGAAGGTCATCACTCTTACCTTCATACACACAAAAAAGTGCTGACAAACTGAAAATCAACAACTATTTTTAGGTTCATCAGAGAATTGAGGTCACAGGGCAAACAACTGCCTCCAAAAATAGAGAGACAGGTGAATACAGAGAATCACAGCTTTTGAGAATAGAAACCCACCACTGGAGCTAGTATTAGAATTGGAAATTTAGACTGTAATTGACCAATTGCTCAAAACTCTGTGTGGATAAGCATAAGAGTTAAAAAATCCAGAGGGAGGGCCCAATCTTAGGGAGGCCTGGACACTTTCATGAGTTTTACCTACATGAGCCCCACTAAGTTCTCAGTGTAAAGACTGGAGAAAAAGTACCTCAGAATTGTGATGGTAGTGGAGGGGAACCATTTTGAAATATGCCCAGAATATTCTGTTCTCCTTAAAAAAAAAAAAAAGCCTGCACTAAAGGTGATCTATTTTATCAGAGCCTAACCACCTTGGGTTTTACCAGCCTAGCCAGTCTGGAGGAATGGAAATACCCAATTCCAGCCCCTTCTAGTTTTCCTGTCTCACGTAAGTTGGGAGATATGGTAGAATGGAAGGCAGCTATGCTCACCACTATACCACCAACGCAGATGGAGATGTGGTAGAATGGAAAGCACTTGTTAAAGGTCACAGCTCAGGAACACAGGTTACAGGTTCACTAAAAGACTGAGACCTGGGAGCCTGGGTGGCTCAGTTGGTTAAGCGAATGCCTTCGGCTCAGGACATGATCCTGGAATCCCAGGATCGAGTCCCGCATCGGGCTCCCTGCTCAGCAGGGAGTCTGCTTCTCCCTCTGACCCTCCCCCCTCTCATGTGCTCTCTCTCATTCTCTCTCTCAAGTAAATAAATAAAATCTTTAAAAAAATAAATAAATAAAAGACTGAGACCTAACCACAGGAATAGAGAATCCTCCTCCAACACCATGCCACCACATTAGTAAGATTCCTGTATATAATAACAAGATGACAATGGAAAGAACTATACATCTCAGACCTTATTTTAAAAGTACTCTCTAGGGGCGCCTGGGTGGCTCAGTCGCTAAGCGTCTGCCTTCGGCTCAGGTCATGATCCCAGGGTCCTGGGATCGAGCCCCGCATCGGGCTCCCTGCTCGGGGGGAAGCCTGCTTCTCCCTCTCCCACTTCCCCTGCTCGTGTTCCCTCTCTCGCTGTGTCTCTCTCTTTCAAATAAATAAATAAATAAAATCTTTAAAAAAAAAAAAAGAAAAAGAACTCTCTAGGAAAATCCAAAGACAACAGGGGTGGCAAAAACAAGGGCACCAGCAGGAATTTCACATCTGACACAGCTACAGTAAACAGTAAACCCAGCCTAACTCCTAGCCAGATAAAAATAAATTCTCACACTAAATGCCAATTTACCTGAGTTCCTTTTACCCAGTACATCATGTCTAGCTTCCAACCAGAGATTAGGAGGCATACTAAATGGCAAAAACAAAAGTATAAACAGACAGAAAAAACATCAGAACCAGACTAAGATATGGCTGAGATTGTGGAATTACTGGAACAGGAGTTTAAAATAACTATATGGTAAGAGCTCTATTAGAAAAACTGGACAACATACAAGAACTGAGAGGTAATGTAAGCAGGGACATGGAAACTCCAAGACAAAATCAAAAGGAAATGCTAGAAATCAAAACACTATAAAAGACATGAAGAATGCCCACGGGGCGTCTGGGTGGCTCAGTTGGTTAAGTGTCTGACTTTTGATTTCAGCTTAGGTCACGATCTCAGGGTTGGGAGATCCGAGCCCCACATTGGGCTCCTTGCTCAGCGGGGAGTCTACTTGAGGTTCTCTCTCTCTCTTTCCTTCTGCCCCTCCTGCCTCAAATAAATAAATAAATGTGTAAAAAAAAAAAAGAAGTGAAGAATGCCTTTTATGGGCTCATCAGTAGGCAGGACATACAAGAGGAAAGAACCAGTAAGTGCAAAGATATGTAAATAGAAACATCTAAAACTGGAATGCAAAGAGAAAAAAAGAATGAAAAAGAGGTATAACATAATATCTAATAATTGTGGGACAATTACAAAAGTTGTAATATATTATTTTGTTGTTGTTGTTGTCGTTGTTGTTGTTGTAATATATTCAAAATGGGAATACCAGAAAGAGATGACAAGGGAACAGAGGAAATCGTTGAACCAATAATGGCTGAGAATTTTCCAAAATTAATGACAGATAACAAACCACAGATCTAGGAAGCTCAGAAAACACCAATCAGGATAAATACCAAAAAAATCTACACCCAGGAAAATCATATTCAAATTACAGAAAATCAAAGACAAAAGATTTATAGAAGTCAGGGTTAAAAACACCTTATGTATAGAGGAATGAGGATAAGAATTACATCAGGCTCTTCAGACACCATGCAAGCAAGAAGAGAGTGCACTGAAACATTTTAAGTGTTGAAAGAACAAAAAATCATCAACTTAGAATTCTGTATCTAGCAAATTTATCCTTCAAAAGTGAAGAAGATCAACAATAAAAAGGGGGAGATGAACCATGAGAGACTATGGACTCTGAAAAACAAACTGAGGATTCTAGAGGAGAGGGGGGTGGGGGGATGGGTTAACCTGGTGATGGATATTAAAGAGGGCACGTATTGAATGGAGCACTGGGTGTTATACACAAACAATGAATCATGGAACACTACATCAAAAACTAATGATGTAATGTATGGTGATTAACATAACATAATAAAATAAAATTTTTAAAAAACCTATTTTTTAAAAAAGGCATTGAACAGCCATTTCTCCAGGGAGATACACAAATGGCCAAGCATCATGTGAAAATAAGCTGAATATTGCTAATCATTAGGGAAATGCAAATCAGAATCACAATGAGACACCACTTCACACCCATTAGGATATTAGGAGGGTTATTGTTTGAAAAAAAAATAAAAGATAATAACCAGTGTTACTGAGGATGTGGAGAAATTGGAACACTTACGCATTGCTGGTAGGAATATAAAATGGTACAGTATGGCAGTTCCATAAAAAATTAAACATAGATTTACCATATGATCCAGCAATTCCACTTCCAGGTATATACCCAAAAGAACTGAAAACAGGAACTTGAACAGATATTTGTACATTTATGTTCACAGCAGCCCTCTTCACAATAGCCAAAAGGTGGAAACCACTCCAATGTCCATCGACAGATGAATGGATAAACAAAATGTGGCATATACATACAATGGAATATCAGTCAGCCTTAAAAGTGAGCAAATTCTGATATATGCTACAACATGGATGAGATATGAAGACATGAGGACAAATATTGTATGATTCCACTTATATGAGATACCTAGAGTTGTCAAATTCATAGAGACAAAAAGTAGAATAGTGGTTTCCAGGGGCTGGGGGAGGAATGGGGAATTACTGTTTAATGGGTACAGAGTGTCAGTTTGGGATGACGAGAAACTTCTGGAGATGGATAGTGGTAATGGTTGTACCACAATGTGGATGTAATTAATGTCACTGAACTGTACACTGATAAATAGTTAAAATGGTAAATTCAGCATGTATATCTTACAACAATAAAAAAAATGAGACAAGGCATATACACACACACACACACACACACACACACACACACACGGAACTATTTCTACATGCTTTGTTCTTTTTATTTTTTTTATTTTTATTTTTTAAAGATTTTATTTATTTATTTGACAGAGAGAGACATAGCGAGAGAGGGAACACAAGCAGGGGGAGTAGGAGAGGGAGAAGCAGGCTTCCCCGCGATGCAGGGAGCCCGATGTGGAGCTCGATCCCAGGACCCTGGGATCATGACCCGAGCCGAAGGCAGACGCTTAACGACTGAGCCACCCAGGCGCCCCTACATGCTTTGTTCTTTTTAAAGACTTTTATTTATTTGAGAGAGAGAGAAAGAAAGAGCACAAGCTGGGGGAGGAGAAGCAGACTCCTCATTGAGTACAGAGCCTGATGTGGGGCTCGACCCCCAGACCCTGAGATTATGACCTGAGCTGAAGGCAGATGCTTAACAACTGAGCCACCTAGGCACCCCTCTACATACTTTGTAAAAAAACTAAAAGGCATGCAGAAAATACTGTGGTAATCTTGAAAGCCTATAAAAATGTTTACAAAAATGTTTTCTTTCGTTATCTCCCACTTCTAAAGTTGTACCTTGATTAATCTGATTGTTTCCCATGTTTGTGTTAGCAACATACTTGTAAACCACTTCTACAGATGGCTAATCTTATCTCTTAGGTGACAAGTGTTATTAAAATTTCAATGATTAATTCTTTTTCCAAGCTTTTAGCTTCCAACATACTCATTATAGCACTAATCATTTCACCTGACAATATCTATTCGCTAATCAATTCCCAGTGAGAATTATAAGATATTCATGTGCAATAGCAAGAAAAAAATTAGAATCCCTGAAACAGATGTTAGTGATATGCTTTTAAATCTAGAATGTATAGAAAATGAAAATGTGAGACTCCCTGGTGATTCCCAGAGGAAATAACAGTACCATAATCAGTGCACTGTGTGGCTTGTCAAATAAGTAATATAGAAACCTGAGTTTGGACCATTTGGAATCTGACAAAAGGAAGCCTTGCAGAAGTGGTGTTGGGGGTTGGCTATATGCACAGCCATTGCGCATAGGAGAAAAGACTAGAAGAACATATACTAAAATATTAATATTGATTATCTCTGGGGAGTTGGGTTACCAGTTTTCATTTCTTTTCTTTTTTGTTTGTTTACCTCTATTTACTAAAAAATTTAAAATAAACATGACAACTGCTATAATAGAAAAAAATCCAAGCAATAAAATTTATCAAGGATGTCACCAAAATGGCAATGTAGGAGATCCTGGCCTCTGTCCCCCAACAAAGATAAACAATTAAACAGCTATCTGTTAACAAAAAAAGCTCTAGGAGAGCTCTGGAATCCACTTAAACTTTAGCAACACAGTGGAACAAAGAACTTGAGAATAATCATCCAAGAAGGGAAAAAAGACTGCTTCATTTTGCCGGTATCAGCCCATCCCTCAAGCCAGCATTGCTCAGCACCAAGAAAGACTTCCAGGCTAGAAAGAGTCCCCCTCACCAGGTAAGGAAGAGTGGGGTGAGTGATGAGTTTGCCCAGCCTTTTGGGCACTGCACCAAGGTTCTACTTCAGCTTCACTCCACCCATACCAGCAAAGCTGAGACATAAAGAGATGGCTAGGAACAAGGAAGAAAAGCTGGGGCTACCTAAGCAGTCACACAGTGGAAATAATCATGGTTCACAATGACCTGCTTTGCAGAAAAACACAAGAGATTTCACCACTGAAGAAACTAACAGCCAACACAGCTGCTGTAGACTGCCTACAAATTTCACCATCTTTCGTCCCACGGGTATTCATACTCACTGACACGAGCTGCCTAAGTCCTCCCCTACTTCCCTTTCCCACCAAAGCCCAGGAACCACGTGGGCAGCCAGCCCAGGTCTCTGCACCTATATAAGTGCAAGACACCAGCCAAGACCCCCCACAGCTGACCCTCACTGCCATGTGCACACTCGGGTCTAGTCCCTCCAGCTGTGCATTTGCACGCTGCCAGCCGGACGTCTATCACTGACCTGGGAAAGACTGTGCAGCCATGAGAAAGCCAGGGCCCCTGAAGCTGCCAGTGAGCCCATAATTGGCCCCAGCCTTTGTTGCATGCCCTGGCCTCCACCACTACATGTGTGTCTGCATCTGGCCCCTGCCACTACAAAGGCATCTGCAGCTGACTTCCATAACTAAATGTACACAACCACTGGCTCCAACCACCACCAGTGCTGATACATATCCTGCTCCCTAGCCATGGTAACAGAAGATGCTGCTGAGGACCTGATACCCCTTGGAGCCACTGTGGACCCCCCACAGTGATCACCAAGGATCACAGAATTGTCCATGCTGTGGAACCCATTGGCCTGAGCCAAAGAGACATCACACTCCCCCCCCCCCCCACCCGGATCCAGGGCCATCACATGCCCCTGCACTTGGTGCCCTACACCACTAGACCTGGAGTCACAGCATGCTCAAGTGAGGACCCATCCCCAGGTGAAAGGATTCCTTTACTAAAGACAGTCCATAATGTCTATAAGGGGTGACTGCTTCCTTAAATGTGCAGGTACCTACACAAGGCTACAGGGATCACAAAGAAAACAGGAAAGCATGATTTCACCAAAGGAATACAGTAAATCTCCAGTGACTGGCCCCAAAGAAATGCAGATACAGGAATTATCCAACAAAGAATTCCAAGAATTGTTCTCAAGATGCTCAGAGAGTTACAAGAGAACACAGATAAACAATTTAACAATATCAGAAACCAGGGGCACCTGGATGGCGCAGTCGGTTGGCTTCTGACTCATGGTTTCAGCTCAGGTCATGATCTCAGGGTTATGGGGTTAGGCCATCATTGGGCTCTGTGCTCAGCGTGGAGCCTGCCTGAGATTCTCTGCCTCTGCCCCTCCCCACACTCGCATGCTCTCTCTCTCTCAAATAAATAAATAAAATCTTTTAAAAAAGCAATATCAGAAAACATTACAAGAACAAAGTGAGAGGACACCTGGGTGGCTCAGTCAGTTAAGTTTCTGCCTTCGGCTCAGGTCATGATCCCAGAGTCCTGGGATCGAGTCCCACATCGGGCTCCTTGCTCAGCAAGGGGCCTGCTTCTCCCTCTGCCTGCCTCTGTCTCTCTGATAAATAAATAAAGTCTAAAAAAAAATTTTAAAAAAAAGAACAAAGTGAGAAATTCAACAAAAATAAAGAAAATATTTAAAAACCCAGAAATTTTGGGGTGCCTGGCTGGCTCAGTCAGCAGAGCATGTGACTCTGAATCTCAAGGTTGTGAGTTCGAGCTCCATGTTGGGTGTAGAGATTACTTTAAAAAAAAACTTAAAAAAAGATGTATTTATTTATTTTAGAGAAAGAGAGCATGCAAGCAGGAAGAGGGGCAGAAGAAGAGGGAGAGAATCCTCAAGCACATTCCCCACTGAGTGTGGAGCCTGACATGGGGCTCAATCCCAGGTCCCTGAGATCTTGACCTCAGCCAAAATCAAGAGTTGGATGCTTAAATGACTGAGCCACCCAGGTGCCCTAAATAAAAAAAAAAGTAAAAACAAAACAAAACAGAAATTTTGGAGCTAAAGAATAACTGAACTGAAGAACTTAATAGAGAGCTTCAGTATCAGACTTGAACAAACAGAAGAAAGAATCAATGAGATAGATGACAGATCAAGTCAAAGTATCCAATCAGAGGCGCAAAAAAGAAAAGTTTCAAAATGAATAAAGAAAGCCTACAGGAGTTATGGGACACAATCAAGGGAAATAATGCATGCATCATTGGAGTCCCAGGAAGAAAAGAGAGGGAGAAAGGGGTGGAAAACTTATTTAAAGAAATAATGGCTGGGGCGCCTGGGTGGCTCAGTTGTTAAGCATCTACCTTCAGCTCGGGTCATGGTCCCAGGGTCCTGGGATCGAGCCCAGCATCAGGCTCTCTGCTTGGCAGGAGGCCTGCTTCTCCTTTTCCCACTCCCCCTGCTTGTGTTCCCTCTCTCACTGTCTCTCTCTGTGTCAAATAAATAAATAAAATCTTAAAATAAAATAATTATAAAAAAAGAAAAAGAAATAATGGCTGATAACTTCCCAAACCTGGGGAGACTTTTGGACATCCAAGTTCATGAAGTTAATTGGTCATACCAAATTTCAATTCAAAATGATCTTCTCCAAGAAACATAATAACAAAACTGTCTAAAATCAAGAAAAAGAGAGAGTTTTAAAAGCAGCAAGAGAAAAAAAACTTCTCATACAAAGGAAACCCCATAAGGCTATCAGTGGGTTTCTTAACAGAGACCTTACAGGCCAGGAGAGAATGGAATATTTTGGAAGTGCTGAAAGAAAGAAACTGCACACCAAGAATACTTACTGAGCAAAGTTATCCTTTAGAAATGAAGGCAAGATAAAGACTTTCTCTAATAAATAAAAGTTGAGGGAATTCATCACCACTAAATGTGCCTTACAAAAAATGCTGTGGGGCGCCTGGCTGGCTCAGTCATTAAGCGTCTGCCTTCGACTTGGGTCATGATCCCAGGGTCCTGGGATCCAGCCCCGCATCGGGCTCCTTGCTCAGCAGGAAGCCTGCTTCTCCCTCTCCCACTCCCCCTGCTTGTGTTCCTTCTCTCGCTGTGTCTCTCTCTGTCAAATAAATAAATAAAAATCTTTTAAAAAATGCTGAAAAGAGGGATGCTTAGGTGGCTCAGTTGGTTAAGCGTCTGCCTTTGGCTCAGGTCATGATCCCAGAGTCCTGGGCTCGAGCCCCACGCCGGGCTCCCTGCTCAGCAGGAGCCTGCTTTTCGCTCTCCCTCTGCCATTCCCCCTGCTTGTGCTCTCTGGCTCTCTCTATCTCTCTATCAAATAAATAAATACAAATCTTTAAAAAAAAGTCTAAAAAATGAATATAAAAAACTTGTTTTAAAAAAACAACGCTGAGGGGTCCCTGGGTGGCTCAGTCGGTTAAGCATCTACCTTCAGCTAAGATCATGGTCCCGGGGTCCAGGGATTGAGCCCCGCATTGGGCTCCCTGCTCAGCGAGGAGTCTGCTTCTCCCTCTCCCTGCTCCACCCCCACTCGTGCTCTCTCTTGCTATCTCTCTCTCAAATAAATAAATAAAATCTTTAAATAATTTTTAAAAAATCCTGAAAGGAGTTCTTCAAGCTGAAACAAAAGGATGCTAATTAGTAATACGAAAACATAAAAAATATAACACACTAGTAAAAGTAAGCATATAGACAGATTCAGAATACTCTTATAATATGGTGATGTGTTAACTACTTAACTCTAGTCTAAAGGTTAAAGGACAAAAAGTATTAAAAAACACTATAGTTTCAACAATTTGTTAATGGATGTACAGCATAAAAATATGTAAATGGTGACATCATAAACATAAAAGGAGGGAAGTAAATGGATAGAGTTTTTTTATGCAAAGTTTTCGTATGTGGTACATTGCTATCAGCATAAAATAGACTGTGTGTGTGTGTGTGTGTGTGTGTGTGTGTATATGTAAGTTACATGGTAAACATGAAGCAAAACTTACAATACATTCACAAAGATAAAGAGAAGGGGATCAAAGCATATTACTATGGAAAATCATCAATTCACAAAGGAAGACAGAAAGAGAAGAAGAAAGGAAAAAGGGAACTAGAAAACAATAAGGTGGCATTAGTAAGTCCTTACCTATTACTAATTACACTAAATGTAAATGGATTAAATATCCAATCAAAAGACATAGAGTGGCTAGATAGATTAAAAAAACAAGACCCAACTACAGCTACCTAAAAGTCACTCACTTCAGCTTGAAGGACACACATAGGCTCATAGTGAAGGGATAGAAAAAGATATACAATGCAAAGAGAAACCAAAAGAGAGCAAGGGAAACTATACTTATATCAGAAAACAGACTTAATGGGGTGCCTGGGTGGCTCAGTCAGTTGAGTATCTGACTCTTGATTTCCACTTGGGTCATGATCTCAGGGTCGTGAGATCAAGCCCCATGTCAGGCTCTGCGCTGGGTGTGGAGCCTGCTTGGGATTCTCTCTCTCTGCCCCTCCCCCTGCTCTCTCCCTCTCTAAAAAAAAGAAAGAAAATAGACTTAAAGCCAAAAACAGTAACAAGAGACAAATATGGTTATTTTATGATAAGGGGGTCAATATATCAGCAAGATAAAACAATAGTAAATGTATATGCACCAAACCTCAAAGCACCTAAATATATTAAGCAAATACTAACAGATCTAAAGAGAGAAATAGACAAAAATAGTAGTAGGAGACTTCAGTATCCCATCATCAACAATGGATAGATCATAAAGACAGAAAATCAACAAGAAAATGCTGGGCTTACAGCTACTTTAGACCAAGTGGACCTAACAGACACATACAAAACATTCCATCCAAAAGCAGCAGAACACACATTCTTCTCATGCGCACATGGAACATTCTCTAAGACAGATCATATAATAGGTCACAAAGCAAGTCTTAGCAAATTTAAGAAGACTGAAATCATACCAAGTATCTTTTCTGACCACAATGGTATGAAACAAGAAACCAGCAACAGGAAGAAAGCTGGAAAATTCACAAATATGTGGAAATCAAACAGCACACTGTGGAATAATCGATGGCTCAAAGAAAAAAGAAAAAGTGATCAAGAAATATCTTGAAAAAAAAATGGAAGCACAACATATCAAAACCTATGGAATACCACAAAAGGACTTCTAGGAGAGACATTTATAGAAATAAATGCCTACACTAAGAACAAAGTGAGATCTCAAATAAACCACCTAACTTTACACCTCAAGGACCTAGGGGAAAAAAAGAATAAGCCCAAAGTTAGCAGAAGGAAGAAAATAACAAAGAGCAGAAATAAATGAAAGAGAGACTAGAAAACAGTAGAAAAGATAAATAAAATCAAGAGCTGGTTTTTTTAAAAGAAAATTGACAGACTTTAGCTATACCAACTCAAAAAAAAAAAAAAAAAGGAAAGAGGACTTAAATAAAATCAGAAATGAAAGAGGAGAAATTTTAAGAGATACCACATAAGGGGTGCCTGAGTGGCTCAGTAGGTTAAGTGTCTGCCTTTGGCTCAGGTCATGATCCTGGAGTCCCAGGATCGAGTCCCACATTGGGCTCCCTGCTCAGCAGGGAGTCTGCTTCTCCCTCTGACCCTCCCCCCTTTCATGCTCTCTCTCTCTTTCTTTCTCAAATAAATAAATAAATAAAAATCTTTTTTAAAAAAGAAATACTACATAAATACAAAAAGACTATGACAGACTACAATGAACAATTATATGCCAACAAACTGGACAAGCTAGAAGAAATGGGTAAATTCCTAAAAACATACAACTTACCAAGACTGAATATGAACAGACCAGTAACAAGTAAGGAGATTGAATCAATAATCACAAACCTCACGGGGGGCACCTGGGTGGCTCAGTCGTTAAGCGTCTGCCTTCAGCTCAGGTCATGATCCCAGCGTCCTGGGATCGAGCCCTGCATCGGGCTCTCTGCTCGGCGGGAAGCCTGCTTCTCCCTCTCCCACTCCCCCTGCTTGTGTTCCCTCTCTCGCTGTGTCTCTCTCTGTCAAATAAATAAATAAAATCTTTAAAAAAAAAAAAAAAACAAAAAACCTCACGGGACGCCTGGGTCAGTCAGTTAAGTGTGTGCCTTCGGTCCCAGGGTCCCAGGATCGAGTCCTGCATCAGGCTCCTTGCTCAGCAGGGAGCCTGCCTCTCCCTCTGCCTGCCGTTCCCCCTGCTTGTGCTCTCTCTCTCTGACAAATAAATAAAATCTTTAAAAAAAAAGAAATATTTAACAGACATATTATAATATGAAATGTTTGTGTTAAAAAGTTGGCTTTGCATATATGATGTTTTATTTTTTTATTTTTACTTTTTAATTCCAGTATAATTAACATACAGTGTTATATTAGTTTCAGGTGTACAATATAGTGATTCAACAATTCTATATATTACTTAGAGGCATATTTGATGTTTTCTATATTTGTTGGTAAATTTGTTCTGGTAAAATGTTACCTTTGTAATCAATTTGAAATGTTTGAGCAATTTAAATTTTTTATTTTAAGGTGAATTCTTACTAAAATATTTTTTTTTAAGTTTATTTATTTATTTTTAGTAATCCCTACACCCAACGCGGGGCTCAAACTCACCACCTCGAGATCAAGAGTCACATGCTCTTCTGACTGAGCCAGCCAGGTGCCCCTAAATTATTCTTTTTTTAATCCAGCTTTATTGAAGCATGACAAATAAAATTGTATATATTTAAAGTGTACAACATGATGATTTGATATATGTATACTTTGTGAAATGATTAGCACAATGAGGTTATTTAATGCATCTATCACTTCATATAGCTACCTTTTCTTTTTTGGTGTGGTGAAAAGGCTTAAAATCTACTCTCTTAGCAAATTTCTTTTTTTTTTTTAAGATTTTATTTATTTATTTGACAGAGACACACAGCGAGAGAGGGAACACAAGCAGGGGGAGTGGGAGAGGGACAAGCAGGCTTCCCCCGGAGCAGGGAGCCCAATGCGGGGCTCGATCCCAGGACCCTGGGATCATGACCTGAGCCAAAGGCAGACGCCTAATGACTGAGCCACCCAGGCGCCCCTCTCTTAGCAAATTTCTAGTATACAATACAGTATTATTAACTATAGTCATGATGCTATATGTTAGATCCCCAGAACTTATTCATTTTATAACTGAACGCTGGTACCCTTTGACGAACATCTCCCCATCTCTCCCACCTCTCAGACCCTGGTAACCACCATTCTACTCTCTGTTTCTAGAGGTTCAATTTTTTTTTTTTTTGATTCTGCATATAAGTGAGATACAGTATTTGTCTTTCTCTATACTTAGTATACTTATACTTACCATAATGTTGCAAATAGCAGGATTTCCTTCCTTCTCGTGGCTGAATAATTCATTGTATATCTATGCCACATATCCTTTATCCATCAGATCTGTTGATGGATACTTAGATTATTTCTATATCCTGGCGGCTGTGAATAATGCTACAATGAACATGGAAGTGCACATATCTCTTTGAGATCCTGATTTTATTTCCTTTGGCTATATACCCAGGAGTGGGATTGCTGGATCATATCATAGTTCTATTTTTAATTTTTTGAAGAACCTTCATACTGTTTTCCATAATAGCTTACATTCCCACCAACAGTGTACAAGACTTCCCTTTACTTCACATCCTCTCTACGCTTGCTATCTCTTGTCCTTTTGATACAAGTCAGGAGTACTACTTTTTTTTTTAAGTTTACTTATTTAAGTAATCTCTACACCCAGCATGGGGCTCAAACTCATGACCCCAAGATCAAGAGTCACATGTTCTTCTGATTGAGCCAGCCATGCACCCCGAGAGTACTTCTCGAATTAACTTTCTCTTTCAGCAGCCCAATCTACTGACACCTTCTCTTCAAACTATTAATGTTCTCAAGCCTTTGCTCATCTTAAAAAAAGTATTCCGCCAATGATGTTTTCTTGTCTAGCTATTGCTTGCTTTTCCTATTGCCCTTTCCCTTTGCCAATGTCTTCAAAGACTAGTTTGTACTTCTGCACCTCACAGTCGCTTTTTTTAAATTGGGAAATATTTTAAGCAAACTAAAAATAATAATATAATGGGGCACCTGTGTGGCTTAGTCGGTTAAGTGTCTAACTCTTATTTTGGCTCAGGTCATGATTTCAGGGTCGGGGGTGGGGAGTCTGCTTGAGATTCTCTCTCTCCCTCTCCCTTTGCCCCTCC
The DNA here is from genome assembly GCF_004348235.1 of Phoca vitulina. Lineage (NCBI taxonomy): Eukaryota > Metazoa > Chordata > Mammalia > Carnivora > Phocidae > Phoca > Phoca vitulina. The sequence goes on along the minus strand of NW_022589780.1, from coordinate 667,622 downwards.
GCCCCACTCTCTCTCTCTCTAAAATAATTTCTTTCCTATTTTTTAAAGAAGTAAAACATTACTGTTATAGTTTAAGTATCACGTGTAGCTATCACTTCCCTATTTCTCTTCCTACCTCTCCAGAGGTAACCACTATTCAGACTTTGGTATTTCTTATTTCCACACATGTTTTGTTATTGATACCACATATGTATATATCCCTAAAAAATATGTAGTCATGGGAGATGTGTAATCAATAACCACCAATGAATCCTGCCTCCCTAAATCCATACCCTTGGGTAGTCTCCTCCCACACTGACTCTGGATTTGGCCATGTGATTTACTTTGGCCAATGGGATAACTACAAATGTGATACACGCAGAAGCTTGAAAAGCATTTGTACATTGAAGCTTGCCATCATATGAAGAGGTACAAACTTTCTAGAGAGGCCACATGGAAGAAAATCTAGGCACCCTGGCTGGAAGCCTGCCAAATGCCAGGTGTGAGTGAGGTCATCTTAAATCATCTGGCCCCCACCAACCTGACTGCCACAGCATGAGTGAGCTTAGGCAAGACCAACAGAAGAAATGCCCAGCTAAGTTTAGCCCAAACTGTCTACAGAATTTTGTGGGTTTTTTTAAGATTTTATTTATTTATTTGACAGAGAGAGACACAGCGAGAGAGGGAACACAAGCAGGGGGAGTGGGAGAGGGAGAAGCAGGTTTCCCACTGACCAGGGAGCCCAATGTGGGGCTCGATCCCAGGACCCTGGCATCATGACCTGAGCTGAAGGCAGACACTTAATGACTGAGCCACCCAGGTGCCCCTGTCTACAGAATTTTGAACAAATACAATGAATGGTGTTTTAAGTAACTCATTTTGGAGTGGTTTAGCTCTATGTCAATGGTATCATATGAATATATGGCATATCACAAGCACATGTCACAGTTTGCTTTTTTGCTTCTTCATAATGTGATTTTTCCTTGTTTACATGTATAGTTGTAGTTCAATCATTTTAAACGAACTTTCATAAAGAATTCCTTCATATGACTATACCACGATTTTACTAATGAACATTTGTGCTTCTAGTTTTTTACTACTATGAGCAACATCGTACTGAACATTTTTGTATGAGTCCTTTTGTACTAGGAGTGGAATTACATGGTTGAAAAGTGAGGACATCTTTAACTTTACTATATAGTGTCATGTTGCTTTCCAGGGAGGTTGTACAGGTCCTCAATCCCTTATCTATAACTTTGAAATCCAAACATCTCTGAAAACTGGAAGAATTTTTTGTAAGTTTGGCCTTTTCACTTTGTTTATGGTGTTTTGGCATTTTCTGTTATTTAAAAGTTTTCTTTTTCAAAGAATTTATTTATTTGAGAGAGAAAGAGCACATGAGAGAGCACAAGCAGGGGGAGCAGCAGAGGGAGAGGGAGGAGCAGGCTCTCCACTGAGTGGGGAGCCCGAAGCAGGGCTCGATCCCAGGACTCTGGGATCCTGACATGAGCCGAAGGCAGACGCTTAACCAACTGAGACATCCCATTATTTAAAAGTTTTTCATTTTAATGTAGTCAAAGCTATTAATCACTTTCTTTACGGCTGTACTTTACCTTACTACTCAACCCACTATAAACTGGCTTCTGAACCATAGCACTCCAATAAAACTGCTCAATAAGGTCACCAACTATCTCTTAAAAGCCAAATCTCATGGACATGTTCTAGTACGGGTGAACAACTAGTTGACCTCTGCAGCATTTGATATTATTCACTCCCCTACCTTAGAAATTTTACCTCCCTTAGTTTCTTTGGCACTACTATCTTCTGGTCTCTCTGAATCTCTCTCTCAACCAGCAGTCTGTACACCATTAGTGGGATATGGCAGTGTGCAGTGGGATTCGGAGTTTTAATAAAAATTACCAAGAACCCATGCTCCCTTACATCCATCTGTGTAATCGTGATATGTATAGTAGGTAAGATATATCATTAAAAACTTACTGTGCAAAAATGTTAATGAGTAATTTGCAAATGGATTCTATACAAGAATGATGTGACATTCATGCCAGTGAATTTAGAAGATTAAATCATGTATCTGCTTCCCCCATACTGTTATGTTTTTTTTCTCCAAGTCCCTATTTGTTCCTTAGACTAGCATATAGTTAGATGCTGATTAAGGGGTATCTTCTCAAGAAGGTAAATTTAGTCAGAGCATTCACAATACCAGCATGAAATAAAGTTCAATAGTATTGTTTGTTTGTTTTTAAAGATTTTATTTATTTATTTGAGAGAAAGAGGGAGCACAAGCAGCGGGGAGCGGCAGGCAGAGGGAGAGGGAGAAGCAGGCTCTCTGTTGAGCAGGGAGACTGATGTGGGGCTCGATCCTAGGACCCTGGGATCATGACCCAAGCCAAAGGCAGACACCTAACCGACTGAGCCACCCAGGCGCCCCAAGTTCAATATTGTTGTGCAATGTTTTGCATCTCCCACAATAATAATTGTTCTAGGCAAAGGTCACCAATGAATGTTAAAACTAGTGGGTGAAAATTTGATGAAAAACAAGATATTTTCAAAAATATCCCTCTATAAATTACTTGTTTTTTAAATGAAGCTTTTATTTATTTATTTGTCAGAGAGAAAGAGAGCACAAGCAGGGGGAGCAGCAGGCAGAGGGAGAAGCAGACTACTGCTGAGCAAGGAGCTCAATGCGGGACTCAATCCCAGGACCCTGGGATCATGATCCGAGCTGAAGGCAGAAGCTTAACTGACTGAGCCACCCAGGCATCCCTATAAATTACTTGTTTATTGCAAAGGGAAGAATAGTAACTTTACAGTGGAGAAACCTGGTAGATTTTAACCATCTGATCAAAGCTAACATCACCAGGAATGGCACAAACAGGTATCACGTGCCTCCTGATATTATACACTGAGAAGGCCACAAATTACTTCTGTGGTATTCCTGTCCAAGATGCATAGCTTGAATCTCACAATGTGGAAATATCAGATAAATCCAAAATGAGGGGAATTCTACAAAATAACTAGTCTGTACTAAAAACAATACCAATGTCATGAATAACAAAGACTGAGAAACTGCTCCAGATTAAAAGAAACTCAGTGTGATGGTTCCTCAGAAAGGTAAACATAAAATGACCATATGACCCAGCAATTTCCCTCCTAGGTATATACCCAAAAGAACTGAAAACAGGTGCTCAAAGAAAACCTTTAACAGATATGTTCATAGCAGCCCTATTCACAGGAGCTAAAAGGTGGGAACAGTCCAAATGTCCATCAATGAATAAATGGATAAACAAAATGTGGTGTGTCCAAACAATGGATTATTATTCAACCATACAAAGAAATGAAGTACTAATACATGCTACAATGTGGATGAACCTTGAAAACATCATGCTCAGTGAAAGAAGCCAGACACAAAAGGTCACATACTGTATGATTCTGTTTGTATGAAAGTCCAAAATAGACAAATCCACACAGACAGAAAACAGACTGGTTGTTACCAGAGGCTGGGTGTTGGGGGTGGGGTGGGGAGGAGAGAGGCAGATGGGGAGACACTGCTTAATGTATATGGAATTTTATTTTGGGGTAATGAAAATGTTTTGGAATTTGATAGAGGTGGCAGTTGTATAGCATTATAAATGTACTAAATGCCAATTGGTCATTCCCTTTAAAACAGTGTTATGTGAATTTTACCTGAATTTGGGGTTTTTTGTTTTTGTGGGGTTTTTTTGTTTTTTAAAGTTTATTTGTTTTTTGGTTTTTTTAGTAATCTCTACACCCAATGTGGGGCTCGAACTCACGACCCCGAGATCAAGAGTTGCATGCATTTACGATTGAGCCAGCCAGGTGCCCTGAACTTTACCTTAATTTTGAAAAAATAAACTAAAAGAGACATGACAACTCAATGCAACTTGTTATCCTGGATTAGATCCTGGGCTAGATTTTTTCTTTTTCTATAAAGGACCTTAGTGGGACAATGGGTAAAATTTGAATAAAGTCTGTAGGTTAAATAGTCGCATTGTGTTGATATTAATTTCCTGATTTTGATCATTGTACTGGAGTTATATAAGAGAATGTCTTATTTTTTTAGGAAAAATACTCTGAAATATTTAGGGGTAGAGGGGCATTATGTCTGCAATTTGTGTGAATTAGAAATAATTGGAGAGAGAGAGAAGAGGAGGAAGAGGAGAGAGAGGGGGGAATGATAAAGCAAATGTGCTTAAATATTTACATCTGGGGAATCTCGGTGAAATATATAAGGTATTATTATTTTTTAATTAATTTATCTATTTGTCAGAGAGAGGGAACACAAGCAGGGGGAGTGGCAGGCAGAGGGAGAAGTAGGCTTCCCGCTGAGCAGGGAGCCCGATGTGGGACTCGATCCCAGGACCCCGGGATCATGACCTAAGCTGAAGGCAGAGGCTTAACCGACTGAGCCACCCAGGCGTTCCACATATAAGGTATATACACTATTTTTATGACTTTTCTATAAGTCTTAATTATTTCAAAATACAAAGTTTTTCATTACGTCAAAGAGATATCTGTAACCTCATGTTCATGGCAGCATTATTTACAATAGCCAAGACATGGAAACAATGGATAAAGAAAATGTGATACACACACACCCACACACACACGAATACTATTCAGCCATAGAAAAACACAAGGAAATCCTGCCATTTGTAACAACATGGATGGACCTTGAGGGCATTATGTTAAGTGAATTAAGTCAGTCTGAGAAAGACAAATACTATATGATCGTGCTTATATGTGCAATCTAACAAAACAAAACAAAAAAATCAAACTCATAGAAAGAAAGAGCAGATTTGTGGTTACCACAGACAGGGGAGCTGGAGGGAGGTGGTCAAAAGGTATAAACTTCCAGTTATAAGATAAATAAGTAGTAGGGATATAATGTACAACATGATGACTACTGTTAACACTGCTGTATGGTATATTTGAAATTAAGAGAGTAAATCCTAAGAGTTCTTATCACAAGGGGGAAATAACCCATATTTTTCTTTTTTTTTTTTTTTTGTATTTATAGGAGAGGATGGATGTTAACTAAAATTAGTGTGGTAATAATTTCAGAATACAGGTAAGTCAAATCATTATGCTGCACACCTTAAACTTATACAGTGCTGGATGTCAATTCTATCTCAATAAAACTAGAACAAATATAAATAAAGTTTGTTTTCTTTAAAAAATCTTACTGTAAGTTACCTCTGTGGGGGAGGGGAGAGCATACAGTGAGCTTCTGGAGTGTTAGTAATATTTTATTCAGGCTCTGAGTAGTGGTTATACGGGCATTCATTTTATTTTATTATTTTTTTATGGGCGTTCATCTTATAATTATTTGTTAAACTGTAAATAAACACTGTATGAATATTCTCTATGTATGTTATATTTCACAATATGAAAAGTAAAAGAAATGAATAAATATCCTTAACCTAAAAATGAAACGTAACAGAATGCTGTAAACATATACTTATCTTTCAAAGAGAGGTCTCTGCTTCTTACATACCAGGTTCTTTTATTTTTTATTTGAGGGGGGGGAGGGAGGGAGAGCACAGAGGGAGAGGGAGAAGCAGACACCCCACTGAGCAGAGAGCCTGACTGGGGCTCGGGGCTCGATCCCAGAACCCTGAGATCAGGACCTGAGCCGAAGGCAGACGCTTAACCGACTGAGCCACCCAGGCGCCCCTATACCCAGGTTCTTTTATGATGATTGGTAGGACATAAGATACTGAGAAGCACTGCCCTGAAAGACTGGGTGGTGATGGATATTGTGCTTCCCTAGCCTTTCTCCTACTTTACTGATCAATCCTTCTTTTATCTTTCCATTTCCTCTGCCTCACCTCCCCCTTAAATGTCTGTGTTCTTCTAGGTCTTATCCTCAATCCTCTTCTGGCCTCATTATCCAAATTCTCATCAAATGACTGTATCAATTTCCATGGCTTCAACTAACAGCTATGAACTGACAAATTCCAACTCTCATAAATTTTAAACCCATATATCCAAGTATCTAGTATACATCTCTATTTTGATATCCCACAGGCTCTCAAACTCAACGTATACAAAAGTGATTTTTTAAAAAAGATTTTATTTATTTATTTGTCAGAGAGAGAGAGACACGCAGGCAGAGGGAGAAGCAAGCTTCCCGTGGAGCAATGAGCCCAATGCAAGGACCCTGGGATCATGACCTGAGCCAGAGGCAGATGCTTAACCGACTGAGCCACCCAGGCGTCCCTACAAAAGTGATTTTATCATCTTCCCCATCCCCCACAAATCTCAAATCTTGTCCTCCCAAATTCCTTGTTCAGTGAATGGTTCTCAAGTCTGGAGGAGAGAATTCACCCTTTCCATCTGTCTTGACTTGGTCCTGAATGTCTCTCAAATCTTCCTCCATCTTCTATACTTCGATAATAAAAATTTTTTAAATGCTTAAAAGTGTTTTTAAAATAATTTTTTCAATCTGCTCCCATCTCCCTATCATCACTGCCATTGTGTAGATTTAAGCTCTGAAATTTTTTACTTGAATTAATCTAGTAGCTACTTAACTGGTCTTCATGCTTCCAGTTTTGTCTCCTCTACCAATGCAGCTTTCACATGGCCACAAGATTAAATTTTCTTTTTTTTTAAAGATTTTATTTATTTGACAGAGACACAGCAAGAGAGGGAATATAAGCAGGCAGTGGGAGAGGGAGAAGCAGGCCTCCCGCCGAGCAGTGAACCCAATTCGGGGCTCGATCCCAGGACCCTGGGATCATGACCCAAGCTGAAGGCAGACGCCCAACAACAGAGCCACCCAGGGGCCCCAAGATTAAATTTTCTAAAGTGAAAACTTGACCATGACTACTCTGCTTAGTCCTTCAGTGGCTTCCCACAGCTTCAGAATGAAATCCAAATACCTTGGCACCTTGGCATAACACGACCTACAATACTCTTCCTGGTCTAGTCTCTGACTCTCCGCAGACTCATTTCTTTTTTTTTTTTTTAAGATTTTATTTATTTATATGACAGAGAGAGACACAGCGAGAGAGGGAACACAAGCAGAGGGAGTGGGAAAGGGAGAAGCACGCTTCCCACCGAGCGGGGAGCCCGATGCGGGGCTTGATCCCAGGACCCTAGGATCATGACCTGAGCTGAAGGCAGACGCCTAATGACTGAGCCACCCAGGTGCCCCTATCCTAAGTGCTTTATATGGACTTGTTCATTTAATTCTCACAACAACCTTAAATGAGGTAGGTAGTAGTATACTAATATTTATGAAGTAGCCAGAGAATGAGGAGACAGTGAAAGACATTGAGTTCATGTTCATTAAATATTATGAATTTTGTTCTTGTGAATTTATATACCCATCAGCTTGGGAAAATACTTATTCAGGTTCTTTATGCCCAGTGCTATGCCAGGTACTTTGGGAGCTCTCTGTAGTGTCAGATAACTTGTGTGCTCAAGGTTACAGTAATTGAAAAAAGCATCACTGAAGAGGTGGGACTAGAGTGGGTTATTTTTTTTTCTTTATTTTTTTTAATAAATTTCCACTCAGACGGTATCCCTTCCCTCTAACTCCTCCAAAAGAGAAGAAGAACGATCATCAATGACAAAGGGCAGCTGCAAAGACAGCACCCAAAGTCAGCTTCATGCTCAGGAAGGGATACTGCACCTCCTCCTTGTGGTTCCGGGTACTCTACATGTTCAGAGAAACTTTTCTAGTAATGAACTATAGAAATGATCCCTGAAAGTATAGTCTTCTAGGGTGGGTTATTAAGCAAGAGAGGGTTTAGATACAGAAAGAGGTGATGGGAGGACCTTCTAAGAAGAGGAAACAGTATGAAGAAAGGTATGGAGACGGGAATGTGCCTGGTGTGATCCAGGAAGAGTGAGGAGGAAATTGGTGTAACAGTATTGGCAGTTACAAGTGTGAGAGTAACAGGAAATAAGGTAGTATTGTGTTGGTAAAAGGAGAGCAGATAATAGAAAACCCAAAATTAAGCTGAAGAGTTTTCACCTGATGTAGCTAGAGAGCTGTTGAATTTCCTTGAGCAAGAGTGTGGCATGATGAAAAAAGATTTTTTCAATAGCTGTGTATGAGATATACTAGAAACAGTAAAGCGAGACCAGCTAGAAATCTGTCATGGTGATCATGGTATGAAGCAATGAGATCCTGGACGGTAGTGGCCCCAATAGCATTGAAGAAGAATGTGTAAATGAGATACATTATGATGGGATAAATGAGAGATCCGTTTTTGAACCCTGTATCCAAAGATGAGGTCAAGACTTTTACCTAAAAGACTGGAAGAATTGTGGTACCACAGACAGGAATGGGATATTTGAGAAGGGGAACCAAGTCTTAGGATAAATAATCTATTCTAAATTATTAAAAATTCAAAATAGCTGTGGCTTGGTGTAAGATGGCAATTTCTCTGAATTTATTATCTTCCTAAGATACAACCAGGAACTAGAAAATATTACAACTCTATATATTTTTGTATAATGTCATTTATTTGTTCACTCAACACCTATTTACTTGTAGCCTGGTGAGATTAGAGTGAGAGAGTTTGGCACAGTAGGGGTTCAGTTGCAGATGGGCTAGAAAGAAAGAAGTTCATCAAGGAGGACGTTGCATAAAGTACCGAGGAATTTTGACTTTATTTTGTAAATAACGGGGAGCCATCAAAAGGATTTTGAGCCAAAAGGGAAACATAATCAGATCTTTTCTTCAGCACTAGACTTTTAGTTTTTCATGGACAGTGACCATTATTATTTATCTTTGAGCGAGTCAGTGGGGGTGACATATTGCCTTTTGTTTATTAAACATCTATTATGAAGGACACCTGGATGGCTCAGTCAGTTAAGCATCTGCCTTCAGTTCAGGTCATGATCCCAGAGTCCTGGGATCAAGTCCCAAGTCGGGCTCCTTGCTCAGTGGGGAGCCTGCTTCTCCCTCTGCCTGCTGCTCCCCCCGCTTGTGTGTGCACTCTCTCTCTCTCTCTGTCAAATAAATAAATAAAATCTTAAAAGAAAAATTAAAAAATAAAAAATAAATAAACATCTATTATGGGACAGGTACTGTGCTGAAGTTTTAGAAATTTTAGTGTAAGTAACAAAACCATGTGCTACTCTCAAACAACAAATAAAAATGCACCCAGAATCTATTTCTCTCCATTTCTACTGCTACCACCCTAGTCTCAGTTGATCAGTTCTATTTGGATTATTGTAGTAGCCTAGTCTCCCTGCTTCCACTTTTGCCCTTCTACAGTCTGTTTTCTCAAAGTAGATACACTAATCTCAAAAGGGTAAGGACTTAAGCTTCTGGTTATGGTGGAGTAAGAAGGACTGAATTTATCCTTTGGCCTTAACTGCAAAACTGTACAAAATCTATGAGACAACAGTTCAGAGAGAGGGAACCTAGCTAGAGTCTCGTAGTCTCTCTGAGTTTAGGGGACAAGAGTTGAGAATTCAAGAAAGCTGAAGTGGCTAACATATGCAGGGCACAGTACCAAAAAAAGAGACCTTCAAAGAAAGATTGAGAGAGATAGAGGGAGAGGGAGAGATTGAGAGAGAAAAAAAGAGAGCAAGAGAAAGAGAGAGAAAGAGAAAGAGGTAATATTGACTCAGTAGTGGAGACCAATTAGCTCTAAACTAAAGGTTGCTCTGGTCCTGCCTAACAAAACTTAAGAGAAAGCTTGAAAGGATTAAGCTGTTTCTGAGTAACTTAAGCGTATCCTAGAAAATCTCAAAAGTATCTGAAGGAGCAATAAAGAAAAGAACCCAGCACCCAACAATATAAAATCCACAATGCCTTGCATCTAATAACAAATGATCAGGTATACAAAGCAGAAAAATATGAGCAAAATCCATCAATAAATACAGACCCAGAAATAACACAGATGATAGAATTAGTAGATAAGGACATTAAAACAGTTATTATGAATATATTCTATTTGTTCAAAAATGTAGAGGAAATGTGATCATTTGATCATGTGATCATGTTGAGGAGGGACATGGAGGAGATAAAAGACTGAAATTAAACTTCTAGAAATGAGGGATGCCTGGGTGGCGCAGTCCGTTGAGTGTCAGCCTTCAGCTCAGGTCATGATCCCAGGGTTCTGGGATTGAGCCCCACGTCAGGCTCCCTGCTCAGTGGGGAGTCTGCTTCTCCCTCTGCCTCTGCCCCTCCCCCCACTGCTTGTGACTGCTCTCTCTCTCTCAAATAAATAAATAAAATATTTTTAAAAAAATAAACTTCTAGAAATGATAAATACAATGTCTGAGAAAAAAATATGCTTGATCAAATTAGATACTACTGAAGAAAAGATTAGTGAACTTGAAGACACAGTGATAGAAATTATCCAAAATTAAACACACAGAGAAAAAATGACCAGACGACAAAAAACAGAGCATCAGTGTGCTGTGGGACAACTTCCCAAAGTCTGAACTTGAGAGAGATAATAGAAGTAGAGATGTCCCAGTCTCAATTATAATAGGTGGTCTTTAAAGCCATAAGACTGGATGCTATCCCAAAGGGGGGAATAGTAGAGGGAAAACAGAGGACCCATGACAGAACACTGGGGAATGGCTTTGTATAAGTAGGGATCCCTTTCTAGCAGTGTATATTAGAGAGTAGGCTCCAGAATCTCTGATTTCAAAATTTATTACTGACAACAGATTCTCAGCCTTCACAGACAAATTCCTTTAAAAAAAAAAAATTACGCCTTCATTACTACCACTCCTTGCATACTAGGTTGTGGAAATATAGAGAAGAAAAATGTGATGGTAGAGGGGCTATGTTCCAGAGGGAGTGGTGTATAGACAAGGACAGCAGTGTGCGTGAGCATAGTATTTGGAGAGAACTTCAAGTAGCATGTTGTTAATGTATAGGGAGTATGTAGGGCAGTAGCAAGAGATGAGGCTACAAAGATCAGCATGGGGGGAATCATGGAAGGTTTTTTTTTTAAGATTTTATTTATTTACTTGACAGAGAGAGAGAGAGAGCACAAGTAGGGAGAGCGGCAGGCAGAGGGAGAAGCAGGCTCCCCACTGAGCAGAGAACCCGATGTGGGACTTGATCCCAGGGTCCTGGGATCATGACCTGAGCCGAAGGCAGACACTTAACTGACTGAGCCACCTAGGCTCCCCTCATGTCAGGGTTTTAAGCAGAGGAGTGAAATGATTACATGTGTACTGGTGGCAGTGTAGAAGACGGATTGTAAGGAAGCAAGCCAAGGCAGGGAGATCAGTTAGAAGATGCATTAGCTTCCTAGGGCTGCCATAAGAAATTACTGCAAATTGGGTGGCTTAAAACAATAGAAATGTATTCCAGGGGTGATCGAGCCCTGCACTGGGCTCCCTGCTCAGTGGGGAGTCTGCTTCTCCCTCTCCCTCTGCCCCTCCCCCCACTGCTCATGTTCTCTCTCTCTCTCTCTCCTTCTCTCAAATAAATAATCTTTTAAAAAAGCATGTAGTATAGTGCCTGCCACACAGTGAAGTCTCAGTAAATGTCAGCAATTACACAGTCACCTCTCTCCAAACTTGTTTTACTACCAATAGTCTCATTCTTAGTTAATGGTCTCACCATTGACCTAGGCTCCCACACCAGAGCCCTTTAAGGCTTTAAGCCATTCTAATACTCTTAAATGGCTTTAAGCCCTTAACTCCTCTCATACCTGCCCTATTCACTTAGTCAGCAAAGGCCTATCAATTCCTCAGAAATACCTCTCTGAATCTATCACTTCCTCTCTTTTGTTCAGGACCTCATTTCTCCCTTGAGACAATTCCAACAGCCTTCTAAACTTGTCTCCCTTCCTTTGATCTTTCTCCTACCCGGTCTATTCTTCACAATGTAACCAGCTATCTAAAACACAGTTCACTTTCCCCTTTAAAGCTCTTCAGTGGCTACCAATTATACTTCATGGTTTGGCCTGCGAGGCCTTCTTGTGCTCTGACCCCTGCCTACCTATCCAACTTCATCTTCTATCAATTCCTTATTCCATACCTTTAGTTCAGCTATACAATCTATTTTCATTTACAAGAATGGGCCATACTGTTTTACCACAGCATGCCTGGGTAATTTAATGTCTTCCTGACCTTGTACACTTTGTAAATGCTTACTCATGTTCTGTCTCCATTTAATTACCTTCTCTGTGAAGCTGTCTCTAATCTCACTCTCCATTGTTATACTTTATTACATTTTCTATGTTTATGTTTCCCCTACTACAAGATTTTCTCTATTGCTTAACAGCAAAAGCCATGTCCTATTCATATTTTTATGCTCAACATGCTGCATAGTGTCTTGTACATTGTGAGAGGGCAATAACTATTTAATGACTAAATGAACCTCTTCTCCAATTGTATTTCCCACTATCTGACCAGTTCTATGAATACACATCGCTCTTTCTAGCCACTCTTCCTTGCCTCCGCCAGTCTCTGTGCCTACAATGTTTCCCATCACCTACTGAAAACCTACCTATTTGCCAAGGGCCAAAACATTCTCATCTCCTATCGCTACCTTTTCTGACCACCATGGCTGGAAATGATCCCTTTCATGTTCCATTCTTTATTATAGCATGAGATTTTAGGATCAGTAAGATGCAAAGATTAATGAAATCTACTCTTCACCTTAAAAATTCTGTCACACTGGGTGCCCATAAACTAGGACAGGGGTTCTCAAAGTTTAGTGGATAAAAGTATCACCTAGGGGGATTGTTCAAAATCTTTGGGGCCCACCTCCAAAGATCCTGATTCAGTAACTGGGACCTGGGAATCAACTTTTTAAACAAGCATTCTAGGTGATTCTGATGAAGATACGTGGGTCTGTACGTGTCCTTTGGGAGGCTCATGGACCCTGAAATTACATGAGAACTGTGTAAATATATGCATATATGTGCATTTTTTAGAAAGAGTCCACAGTTTATATTCTATCACCTATAACCTCCAACAAAGTTTGAAACTCACTTATCAAATGGAAAACATATTAACTGACAAGTTACAAAACAATTAAGCTAAGAGCTAGTACAGAAATACAAATAAAGTGCTACGGGAACATAAACCAGGGAACAATTAAGTGTGCCTGGGGTAGCTAGGGAAAGTTTCACATGAGGGCAATACTTTTTCTTTTTAAGTTTTTATTTAAATTCCTAGTTAGTTAATATACAGTGTAATATTAGTTTCAGGTGTGCAATATAGGGATTCAACAATTCCGTACATCACCCAGTGCTCATCACAGCAAGTGCCCTCCTTAATCCCCATCACCCATTTCACCCATCCCTCTGCCCACCTCCCCCCTAGTAACCATCAGTTTGTTCTCTACAGATAAGAGTCTGTTTCTTGGGGCACCTGGGTGGCTCAGTTGGTTAAGCGTCCAACTCTTGATTTCGGCTCAGGTCATGATCTCAGGGTTGTGAGATCGAGCCCTGTGTAGGGCTCTGCGCTCAGCGAGGAGTCTGGTTGAGATTCTCTCTTCCTCTCCCTTTACCCCTCCCTCTGCTCGAGCACACACTCTCTAAATAAATAAATAAATAATCTTTAAAAAGTCTATTTCTTGGTTTGCATAAGGGCAACACTTTAGAAGGATATTCGAAAATGAGTACAACTTTACCTAGTGGAACAGAAGACTACTAGTATTCTAGGCCGAGGGAACAGCATATGTAAAGAAACAGAGATACAAAAGGGAAGTTTTACATTCTGTTATGTTTAGAATATTTGTGAGAGGAAGTGCATATGTATCGAGATTAGAGACCTTGCATGCCAAGTTAAAGAATGTAAACTTTATTCTGTATGTAACAGAGAAACAACAGGGTTTTTTAAATTGAGGTAAAATTCACATAACATAAAATTCACCATTTTAACCATTTTAAGGTGTACAATTCAATAACTTCCAGTACATTCACTTTGTTGTGCAACCATCACCATTATCTAATTTCAGAACACTTCATCACTCAAATAGAAACCATGTGCCCATTAAGCAGTTACTTCCCATTGCCCCCTTACCCCTAAGCTCTGGGCAACCACTAATCTGCTTTCTGTCTCTAAGGATTTGTCTACTGTAAGTATTTCATACAGATGGAATCACACAGGAGGAAGCTTTTATCTCTTTGGCTCCTTTCACTTAGGTTTAGGTTTAGTTGATCCATGTTGTAGCATGTATCAGTTCTTCATTCATTCCCTGTTTTGGCTGAATGCCGTTCCACTGTCTGGATATACCACATTTTGTCTACCTGTTCAGTAGTTGATGGACATATGTGTTGTTTCCACTTCTTGACTATGATTAATAATGCTGTTATGAACATTCACATACAAGTTTTCATTTGAAAACCTGTTTTCAATTCTCTTGAATATATACCTAGGAGTGAAACTTCTGAGTCATTTGGTAATTCTGTGTTTAACTTTTTTAGGAACATGAAAAAAGGCCTTTTTTTGAGAGAGAGAGAGAGCGAGCGTGCATGCACACGCAAGCATGAGCAGGGGAGGGGCAGAGGGAGAGGGAGAGAGAATCTTCAAACAGATTCCCCGTTGAGCAAGGAGTCTGATGCAGGGCTCAATCCCAGGACCCTGAGATCATGCTCTGAGCCCAAATCAAGAGTTGGACACTTAACCGACTGAGCCATCCAGATGCCTCACAAACAGAGACTTTTAAGCGAAGAAATGATCAGTAAGATAGCCACTACAGCACAACGTAGAAGAAAGCTAGAATAGGAAAGAGATAGGAGGCAGGAAGACTACAGAGGTGGCTACTGTAATAGTCTAAATAAAAGTAGACAAGAGTTTAACTTAGAAAGTCTACAGAGCAGGGCGCCTGGGTGGCTCAGTTGGTTAAGCGACTGCCTTCGGCTCAGGTCATGATCCTGGAGTCCCTGAATCAAGTCCTGCATCGGGCTCCCTGCTCGGCAGGGAGTCTGCTTCTCCCTCTGACCCTCCCCCCTCTCATGTGCTCTCTCTCATTCTCTCTCTCTCAAATAAATAAATAAAATCTTTAAAAAAAAAAAAAGAAAGTCTACAGAGCAGATAAAATAACAGTTATGTGTAGTGTTCAGGTTAAGGAATAGGGATAAGTCAAGGAGATGACACTGAATTTGCTAGCTTAAAAAACCAGAGGGATGGTGACATTAACTGAAGCTGAGAACATATGAAGGATAAGAAGTTTAAGAAAGGTAGGGGGCGCCTGGGTGGCTCAGTCAGTTGGGCGTCTGCCTTCGACTCAGGTCATTGTCCCGGGGTCCTGGGATCAACCCCCTCATCAGGCACCCCGCTCAGCAGGGAGCCTGCTTCTCCCCCTCCCCTTCCACTAGTGCTCTGTCTCTTGCTTTCTCTCTCTCTCAAATAAATAAATAAAATCTTTTTTTTTTAAAAAAGGAAGTTTAAGAAAAGTAGTAGAGCACAGTGGTTAAGAGTATTGGGTCTGGAGCCAGAGGTTCGAATTCAGGCACAGCCCCTTAGTATCTGTATGACTTGAGCAGATACCTGCCTTTCCATGTGTCAATATCCTCATCTGGAAAATGGAGAATATAATATACCACTTCACCAAGTTGTGAGAAATAAAATGAGTTAAAATATATAAAGCACTTAGAATAGTACTGAGCATATAGTAAGTGCTCAATAAATATAATCTACCATTGTTTGTTATTGTTGATGATGCTAATGTTATTTGAGGTAAAAAGTTTAAGTCTGAGGTGTTATGTCTGGAACATTTAGGGGAGAAGAGTCCACTAGGCAGTAAGAAATACTAAAATGATCCTAGAAAAGAGCACAGGCAATAATTTCTCTGACACTGGCTATAGCAACTTTTTTCTAGATAGGTCCCCTGAGGCAAGGAAAACAAAAGCAAAAATAAACCATTGGGACTACACCAAAATAAAAAGTGGTGAAAGAAACAATCAACAAAACTAAAAGGCAACCTATGGAATGGGAGAAGATATTTGCAAATGACATCTAATACAGGGTTAGTATCCAAAATATATGAAGAACTTACACAACTCAACACCAAAAAACAAATAATCCAATTAAAAAATGGGCAGAAGACATGAACAGACATTTCTCCAAAGAAGACCTACAGATGGCCAACAGACACATGAAAAGATGCTCAACCTCACTAATAATCAGGGAAATACAAATCAAAACTGCAATGAGCTATCAGGACTGGCTCAGTCAGTGGAGCATGCAACTCTTGATCACAGGGTTGTGAGTTCGAGCCCCATATTGGGTGTGGAGATTACTTAAAAAGATAAAGTCTTAAAAGAAAAAGAAAACTACAATTGAGCTATCACCTCACACCTGTCAGAATGGCTAAAATCAGCAACACAAAAAACAACAGATGTTGGCGAGGATGCGGAGAAAGGGGAACCCTCTTGCACTGTTGGTGGGAATGAAAACTGGTACAGCCACTCTGGAAAACAGTATGGCAGTCCCTCAAAAAGTTAAAAATAGAACTACCCTACAACCCAGCAATTGCACTACTAGGTATTTACCCAGAGTACAAAAACATAAATTCAAAGGGATACATGCACCCTGATGTTTACAGCAGCATTATCTTTTTTTAAAAAAGATTTTCTTTATTTATTTGAGAGAGAGAGTGTGAGAGAGAGCATGAGCAGTGGAGAGGGGCAGAGGGAGAGGGAGAAGCAGACTCCCCGCTGAGCAGGGAGCCTGACACAGGGCTTGATCCCAGGACCGCAAGATCATGACCTGAGCTGAAGGCCCACGCTTAACCGACTGAGCCACCCAGGCACCCCTATAGCAGCATTATCTACGATAGCCAAATTATGGAACCAGCCCAAGTGTCCACTGATTGATGAATGGATAAAGAAGAGATGGTATAAATGCACATTGGAATATTATTCAGCCATAAAAAAGAATGAAACCTTGCCATTTGCAATGACATGGATGGAGCTAGAGAGTATTATGCTAAGTGAAATAAGTCAGTCAAAGAAAGACAAATACTATATGATTTCACTTATATGTGGAATTTAAGGAACAAAACAAATGAGCATAGGGGAAAAAGGGAAAGAGAGGCAAACCAAGAAACAGACTCTTAACTATAGAAAATAAACTGATGGTTACCAGAGGGGAGGTGGGGGGCATGGGTGAAATAGGTGATGAGGATTAAGGAGTGCACTTGTCATGATGAGCACTGGGTGATTAAAATTTTTTTAAAAAAGAAAGAAATACTAAGATGGATCTTGAAAAAAAAGGTACTTTAAATCATTGGTATAGATGAGATTTCTCATAGAAAATGTGTAAATAAGACCAAAAAAAAAAAAAAAAAAAGAATCAAGGATAGAAATCTCCTTTCTGGGGTATTCCTTAACCCAACCTCTAAACATTCCCTTAGGAACCAACCTTAGCCTATTCCTCTTGTTATAATCACCCTAAGCAATCTCATAAATTCCATGCTTTTAACAATTACCTAAGTGCGAATAGTTTTTAAATGTCTACTTCCTGTCTTCTCTCCCCTGAACTTCAAAATCTCATATCCTATTACCTGATTAATGCCTCTTCTTAAATGCTCCTAAACATACCTGAAACTGAACTTATTGTCACCCTCACCACCAAGCCTGTTCCTCCTATATTCCTTATCTCAGTTGGTGGTGCCATTTTCCTCCTAGGTCAAGCCAGAAACCTGCATGTCATCCTCTTACTCAACAGTGCTGCTACAAACATACACATCTTATTTCCCACTAAGGTTTTGGTTTTTTTTAAGTCAGCTCTATGCTCAACGTGGGGCTTGAACTCATGACCCCAAGATCAAGAGTTACATGCTCACCCAACTGAGCCAGCCAGGTGCCCCTTTCACTAAGGTTTTATTCTACTTTTCTGAAGATCTCTAGAATCCATCCTCTCCAACCCTACAACTGCCCTAGTTTAGGCCCTCATCATCTTGTACATGATATAACAATTGTATCCTCACCAGTCTCCCAGCCTTGGATCTTGGCCAAGGCTCTTCATTCCCACCCACCACAATTATCTTTTTAAGATGAAATTCTATTTTTTTAAAGATTTTATTTATTTATTTGACAGAGAGAGACACAGTGAGAGAGGGAACACAAGCAGGGGGAGTGGGAGAGGGAGAAGCAGGCTTCCCACTGTGCAGGGAGCCCGATGTGGGGCTCGATCCCAGGACCCTGGGATCATGACCTGAGCCGAAGGCAGACGCTTAACGACTGAGCCACCCAGGCACCCCAGATGAAATTCTATTAATAATAAATAAAATAAAAATTCATTTTAAAAAAAGAAAGTGTTACACTAGAAAATATTCACAATACAAAACAAAGTAGAAAAGGAAGACTGGAGAAACAAAAACAGAGATGAACCATAGAGAAAATAAAAACTAAAATGGCAGATATAATCCAACTATATCAATAATATCATTAAATGTGAATAGATTAAACAATCCAATCAAAAGGCAGTTATTGTCAGATGGATTAAAAAAACAAGATCCAGCTATATGCTATCTGCAGGAGAAACACTAGATTAAAGATACAAATAGGTTGAAAGTAAAAGGATGGAAAAATATATACCACACAAACAGCAACCATAAGAAAGCTGGAACTGCTGGACTAATATTGGACAAAATGGGCTTTAAGAATAAAATGTTACTGGGGCACCTGGCTGGCTCAGTCAGTAGAGCATGTGACTCTTGATCTCAGGGTTGTAAGTTTGAGCCCCACGTTGGGTGTAGAGATTACTTAAAAATAATAAAAAAAACTTAAAAAAAAGAATAAAGTGTTACTAGAGATAAAGAAGGACATTTTATAATAATAAAACTAGCAGGACTATATAACAATTAAAATATATATACACCTAACAAAAGAACCCCAAAATATGTGAAGCAGAAATTGACAGAATTGAAGGGATAAATAGACAATTCAACAATAATAGCTGGAGACTTCAATATCCCACTTTTAATAATGGATAGAACAACAGGACAGAAGATCAACAAAAGAAACTGAAGACTTAAACAACACTATATACCAATTAGACCTAACCTACCTCTTCAGAATGCCACATCCAACAACAAAAGAATACCCATTCCTCTGAAATGCACATGGAACATTCTCCAGAACTGACTGTATGCTAGGCCTCAGTAAATTTAAAATGATGGAAATTGTATGAACTATATTCTTTGATCACACTGGAGTGAAATTAGAGATTAATAACAAAGAAGTTTGGGGAATTAACAAATACGTGGAAATTAAACAAGGCACTCCTGGAAAAGCAAGGGTTCAAATAAAAAACACAAGGGAAATTAGAAAATACTATAAGATGAGTAAAAATGTAAACACAACATACCAAAACTTACAGGTTGCCACTAAAGCAGTGCTTACAAGGAATTGTATAGATATAAATGCCTACATTTTTTTTAAAGATTTTATTTATTTATTTGACAGAGACAGAGATAGCGAGAGCAGAAACACAAGCAGTGGGAGTGGGAGAGGGAGAAGCAGGCTTCCCCTCAAGGAGGGAGCCCGATGTGGGACTCGATCCCAGGACCCTGGGATCATGACCCGAGCCGAAGGCAGACGCTTAACGACTGAGCCACCCAGGCGCCCTATAAATGCCTACATTAAAAAAAGAAAGATCTCACATCAGCAACCTAACCTTCCACTTGAAGATACTGGAAAAAGAAGAGCAAACTAAACCCAAAGCAAATAGATAAAAGAAAATAATAAGGATGAGACTGTAATATAATAAAATAGAGATTAGAAAAACAACAGAGAAAAATCAGTGAATCAAAAGTTGATTCTTTGAAAAGATCAACAAAACTGCCAAACCTTTAGCTAGACTGATGAGGAAAAAAGTCTCAAATTACTAAAATCAGGAATGAAAGTGGGAAATCACACTACTCACATTAGAAATACAAAAATGATTAGTAGGCAGTTTAGATAACCTAGATGAAATGGACAAGTCCCTAGAAAACACACAGTAACTAAAATGACTTAAGAAGAAATAAAAATTCTGAATACATCTAAATAAGTAAAAAGATTGAAGTAGTGATCAAAATGTTTCCCACAAAGAAAAGCCCAGACACAGATGGCTTCACTAGTGAATTCTACCAAACACTTAAGAGTTAATACCAATTCTTCACAAACTCTTCCAAAAAAAAAATAAATAAATAAAGAGAGAACACTTCCTAACTTGCTCTATGAGGTTAGTATTACCCTGATATCAAAACCAAAGACATTGCTTGACAAGAAAATTACAGACCAGAATCTCTCATGACTATAGACACACACATACACACACACACACAAACTAAAAAGGATTATAAACCACGACCAAGTAAGGTTTGTCCCAAGAATATGTTGGTTTAACATCCAAAAATCAATTAGTGTAAAACACCAAATCAACAGAATAAAGAACAAAACCCACATGATCATCTCAATAGACACAGAAAACTGACAAACTTCAAAACCTCTTTATGATAAAACACTCAATAAAGTAGGAGCAAAGGGAACTTCCTCAACTTGGTAAAGGGCATGTATGAAAAACCCACAGCTAACATAGTATTTAATGGTGAAAGACTGAAAGCTTTTCCCTAAGCTCAGGAGCAAAACAAATATGTCTACTCTTGCCACTTGTATTCAACATCGTACTGAAGGATCTAGCCAGGGCAATTAGGCAAGAAAAAGAAATGCAAGGCATCCAGACTGGAAAAAAAAAGTAAAAGTATCTCTGTTTGTAGATGACATTGTCTTGTATGTAGAAAATCCTAAGAAATCCACTAAAAAACTATTAGTACTAAGAAATGGATTCAGCAGGGGTGCAGGATATAAGATAAATATACAAAAATTGGTGGTATTTCTATATACTTGCACACTTGCAAAAAACAACCCAAAAATGAATTTAAGGAAATTCCTTAAGGTTGTTTCTTTGCAGAAATTTATAAGCTGAACCTAAAATTCATATGGAAATTCAAAGGACACAAGGATAGCCACATGCAAAAGATGAAGTTGGATCCTTACCTCACATCATAGACAAAATTAACTCAAAATGGATCAAAGACCTCAATGTAACATAAGTGTAAATCTTCATTACCTTGGATTGGGTGATGAATTCGTAGGCATGACACCAAAACACAAGTAACCAAAGGAAAAAATGGGTATGCTGTACTTAACCAAAATTCAAAACTTCAGTGCTTCCAAGGATATATCAAGAGAGTAAAAAGATTCTCCCCCTTCATCAGTTAAAGGATCCATGGCAAGACAGTACATGCCAGCCAGATTCCAGGAAGATAGGAAATGAAATCCTCAATATAAACAGGGACTGAAGAGCTTGAACAGGAGGATAAAGAAGTCATAGGTATAAACTGCAACTAAATTAATTTTCTTATTTTTTAAGATTTTATTTATTTGATAGAGAGAGACACAGCGAGAGAGGGAACACAAGCAGGGGGAGTGGGAGAGGGAGAAGCAGGCTTCCCGCTGAGCAGGGAGCCCAACGTGGGACTCAATCCCAGGACGCTGGGATCATGACCTGAGCCTAAGGCAGACGCTTAACGACTGAGCCACCCAGGCGCCCCTAAATTAATTTTCTTATAGTTTTTAAGCCTAAGACACCCAGGACTATGAAAAAGATCTCTCTAAATGCAATCAGCTTATCTAACTTTATCCTTGAAGGTAATCTCACATGCCCAAATTTTAGAATGCTCGGGGAGAATATAAAACACATCTGAGACACTACTTTAGTTATGAGAATAACTGCTTAGGGAAAGCAGTGCACAGGTACGTCAGCCACACTTGTAAAAAGGCAATTCAGGGGAGCCTGGCTGGCTCAGTCAGAAGAGCACATGACTCTTGATCTCAGGGTCATGAGTTCGAGCCCCACAGTTCAGCAGGGAAACAATGTTTTCAAGCATAAAAATTTACTTGGGGAGAATCAGAGGATGATTTATTTTTTAAAAGATTTTATTTATTTATTTGTCAGAGAGAGACAGAGAACACAAGCAAGGAGAGAGGCAAGCAGAGGGGGAAGCAGGCTCCCCGCTGAGTAAGGACCCCCGATATGGGACCCGATCTGAGGACCCTAGGATCATGACCTGAGCCGAAGGCAGTCACTTAACCAACTGAGCCACCCAGGCGTCCCAGAGGATGATTTATTTAGACAATGAGTTGTATTTTACTCTCCCTGCTGTAAAGAGTCAAAAATGAGAGGTATTAGATCCTCCCAATTCTAAATCTGTGACCACACCATGTGTCCTGAATGTTGGCTCCCTAACCCAAGGACCTCAATGACTGTTATGTCACAGAACATAAAAAAAGAAGTTATCAAACACATGGAAGGCAAAAATTCCCCAGTTCCTGTCATCAGATCTTGTTTGAGAGATGACAGCTCATTAAAAGGTGTTGGTATTAGAAAGTGGTTCAAGGATATGGGGAAAAAATAACAAATTCGGAGGCAAAGGTAGAGCTTCTCCAGGACAATGAGGAAAGAAGGTATTAAACTTCCAGGGAGCAACAGAAAAAAAAAAGTGAAAAGACAACTCACAGAATGAGAGAAAATATTTGCAAATTATATATATATATATATATATGTTAAAGCACTAGTATATAAATTCTTACAACTTGATAATAAGACAAATAGTCCAGTTAAAATATTGACAAAGAAGGGGTGTCTGGGTGGCTCAGTCGGTTAAGCCCCAACTCTTGATTTCAGCTCAGGTCATGATCTCAGGGTCCTGAGATTGAGCCCCGCGTCAGGCTCTGTGCTGGCATGGAGCCTGCTTAAGATTCTCTCTCTCCCTCTGGCCCTCCCCTCCCCCACCGCTCACATGCTCTCTTCTCTCTCTTTCTCTCTCTCAAAAAAAAAAACAAAAAAAAACTGACAAAAGAGACTTCCAATTTCCAGTCTGGAACGTAAGGAGTTTAGAAGTCACCACTCTGTCCTAACAAGTAAAAAGCTTAACAAACTGAAAAATCAACAACTCTGGGCAGGGGCCCTGGGATCGAGCCCCGCATTGGGCTCCCTGCTGTGCTTCTCCCTTTCCCTCTGCCCTTCTCCCTTGCTTGTGCTCGCTCTCTCTTGTGCTCTCTGTATCTCTCTCTAAAATAAATGAGTAAAATCTTTAAAAAAAAATCAACAACTCTTCCTAGATCTGTCAGAAAAGTAAGGTCACAAGGCAAACCACTGTTCCCAAAATTGCAGAGATAGGCAGATACACAGAATCATAACTCTTCAGAGAAGAAACCTCTGCAAGAACCAGTACTGGCATAGAAAAATCTGAACTATAATTGATGAAATGCTGGAGGCTCAGAGTAGACAAGCCTGAGAGATAAAAAACCCAGGAAGATGGGGCACCTGGGTGGTGCAGTCAGTTAACCGGCGGACTCTTGGTTTTGGCTCACGTAGTGATCTCAGGGTTGTGGGACTGAGCCCCACGTTGGGCTCCACGCTCAGCACAGAGTCTGCTTGGATTCTCTCTTCCTCTGCCCCTCCCCACTATGCTTGCTCTCTCTCTCTTTCTCTCTTTAGAATAAATAAATAAATCTTTAAAAAAAATTCAGGGAGGGTGCCTGGGTGGCTCAGTCATTAAGCGTCTGCCTTCAGCTCAGGTCATGATCCCAGGGTCCTGGGATCGAGTCCCACATCAGGCTCCTTGCACAGCGGGGAGTCTGCTTCTCTCTCTACCTGCTTGTGTTCCCTCTGCTGTGTTCCCTGCCTGCTTGTGTTCCCTCTCTCGCTGTCTCTCCCTCTGTCAAATAAATAAATAAAATCTTAAAAAAAAGTCAGGGAGACCCAGTTATGGGGACCCCACAGGTTTATGAGTTTTACCTCCAGATTCTTATAAGGAAGACTAATGAAGAATCTCCTCAGGATTCCAGCAAGAGGAGAGGAAAATAATCATTCTAAAATATGCCAGACCATTCTGTTCTACCTAACAAGGCCTGCCCTCAAGAGAAACTACTTTATGGCCGCCTAACCTATTGGGGTTTTATCAGAGCATAACCAACCTGGGGGCAGGGAAATACCCAAATCCTGACCCCTCTATCCACCCTGTATCACCTGAGGGGTGGGAGAAAAAAACTGAGAGACATAAGTTCACAGCCCAGGGGCAGAGGCTACTGAAAAACTGAGGCCTAATCATAGGACTATAAAATGCTTCCCCTCCCGCCAAACTTTACCAGTACATTACTACAGGCCTATTTACCAAAGTTCCTTTTACCTAGCACATCATGTCTGGTTTCCACCAAAAAATTACAAGGCATACCAAAGGACAAAAAAATACAGTTTGAAGAAACAGAGCAAACATCAGAACTAGACCCAGGTGTTGGAATTATCAGACCATAAATTTATTTATTTATTTATTTATTTATTTATTTATTTATTTATTTGACAGAGAGAGAGACAGCAAGAGACGGAACGCAAGCAGGGGGAGTGGGAGAGGGAGAAGCAGGCTTCCCGCTGAGCAGAGAGCCCGATTCGGGGCTCGATCCCAGGACCCTGGGATCATGACCTAAGCCGAAGGCAGACCCTAAGGACTGAGCCACCCAGGTGCCCCTCAGACCATAAATTTAAAACAATTATGATTAATATGCTAGGGGCATAACATGCAAGATAACAGGCAAGAACAGATGAGAAATTTTAGCAGAGAGATGGAAATTCTAAAAAAGAATCAAAAAGAATTGCTGGAGATCAAAAACACTATAACAGAAATGAAGAATGCCTTTAACAGGCTCATTAGTAGACTGGACATGGCTGAGGAAAGAATCTCTGAGCTTGAAAATAACTCAATAGAAACCTGCAGAAATGAAAACCGAAGTGAAAAAGACTTTCTTAAGAAAAGGGGACTGATAATCTAGGCACTGTGGGTAAACAAAAAAAGTATAATATATTCATAATGGGAATACCAGGAGAAGAAAGAAAAAAAGGAACAGAAGAAATCTTTCTTATTCTTAATTAATCTAATAGACAACAGTATGCTCAAAATTATAAGAGCAAAAATGTATTCAATTATGTATGTTTGTGTGTGTGTATTGCCTGTGTGCATGTGTGTATATGCTCATCATAGGTGAAATGAAAGACAGCATTGAAACAAAGGATGAGAGGGAAGAATTAAGATTATTTTGTTATTACAAGGTACGCACACTGCCTGTGAGTTGGTACAGTGTTATTTGTTATTTCGTTATTTGAAAAGTGGACATGATGTGGGTTAGTTGTAAATGTATACGGAAAACTCTAGGGCAACCACTAAAAAAAGGTAAAAAAAAAAAAGCAGTATAATCGATATGCTAAGAAAGGATACAAAATGGAATCATATAAAATGTTCAGTTAAAACCACAAAAGGCAGAAGAAGAGTAGAAGAAAAAATAGGAAAAAAATAACAAGGGTAACAAACAGAAAACACCAACAAATATGGTAAATATTATCATGTTAATGTTAATGGTCTAAATGTACCAATTAAAAGAGATTGTCAGAGTGGATCAGAAAACAAGATCCAGCTATATGTTGTCTACCAGAAATCCACCTTAAATATAGACATATAGATTAAAAGTAAATGGATGGAGGAAAATAGGCCATGCTAACATTAATCAAAAGAAAGCAGGAGCAGCTATATGAATTTCATACAGAGCAGACTTCAAAACAAGGAAAGGTATCAAGGATAAAGATGAGCATTGCATAATGATAAAAGGGTCACTTCTCCGAGAAGATATAACAATCTTTAACATGTAGGCACCTAACAAGAGAGCATCGAATTATATGAGGCAAAAACTAATAGCATTTCAAAAGAAATAGATGAGTCTAGGATCTTCACTGGAGACTTTAACACCCCTCTATCAGAAATGGACAGATGCAGCAATCAGAACATCAATAAGGATATAGTTGAACTCAATAGAACCAGCAATCAACTGGATATAATTGACATCTGTAGACTACTTTATCCCACAACAGCAGATTACATGTCCTTCTCAAGCTTACAGGGAACATTCACCGGGACAGATCACATTCTGGGCCATAAAACACACCTTAACAATTTAAAGAACAGAATTTAAAGGAATAGGATTCATTCAATTTCTGTTGTCAGGCGGCAGTGGAATTAAACCGAAAATCAATAACAGAAAGATAATCGGAAAAATCCCAAAATATGTGAAGATTAAACAACACACTTCTAAATAACACACAAGTCAAAGAAGAAATCTAAGAGACATTAGGAAAATATTTTCACTAAATGAAAATGAAAACACAGCTTATTGAAACGTGTGGAATACAGCAAAACCAGAGCTCAGAGGGGAATTTATAGCATTGAATGCATGTATTAGAAAAGAACTGGGACGCCTGGGTGGCTCCGTCGGTTAAGTGTCAGCCTTCGGCTCAGGTCATAATCCCAGGGTCCTGGGATGGAGTCCTACATCAGGCTCCTTGCTCAGCGGGGAGCCTGCTTCTCCCTCTGCCTGCCGCTCCCCCTGCTTGTGCTCACTCTCTCTCTCTCTCTCTCTGACAAATAGATAAAATCTTTAAAAAAAAAAAGAAAAAGAAAGAAAGAAAGAAAAGAAGAGGGGCACCTGACTGGCTTAGCCAGAGGAGCATGCAACTCTTGATCTCGGGGTTGTGAGTTCGAGCCCCACATTGAGTGTACAGATTACTTAAATAAATAAATAAACTGTTAAAAAAAAAAAGAAAGAAAAGAAGAAAGATCTAAAATTGATAATCTGGGTGGCTCAGTCAGTTAAGCATCTGCCTTTGGCTCAGGTCACGATCCCAGGATCCTGGGATCCAGTCCCACATCGGGTTCCTTGCTCAGCGGGGAGCCTACTTCTCCCTCTCCCTCTGCCTGCCACTCCCCCTTGCTTGTGGTCGCTCTCCCTCTCTCTCTCTCTGATAAATAAACAAACAAACAAATAAATAAAATCCTTAAAAATATTTATAATAAATAAAATTGATAATCTAAGTTTCCACCTTAGAAAACTAGAAAAAGAAGAGCATGTTTGATCCAAGCAGAAGAAAAGAAATACTAAGAATTAGAGTAGAAATTAATAAAACTGAAAATAGGAAATCAATAGAGAAAATCAAAGAAACCAAAAGCTGGTTCTTTGAAAAGATCAATACATTGAATTATACAATTGAATTGTATACTTTAAATGGGTGCATTATGTGGTGTGTGAATTATACCTCAATAAAGCTGCTTTTAAAAATCAGATCAAAACTATGGAAACAGGGGCACCTGGCTGGCTCAGTCAGCAGAGCATGTGATTCTTGATCTGGGGGTAGTGAGCTCGAGCTTCATGTTGGGCAAAGAGATTACTAAAAGCAAACAAACAAACAAAACAAAACCAAAACACCCTCCACCAAAACCACAAAAAAAAAACAAAACAAAAACTATGGAAACAGTAAAAAGATCAGTGGTTGCCAGGGGTTAAGGAGGAGAGAGAGATGAATAGTCAGAGCACAGAGGATTTTTAGGGCTTTGAAACTATTCTTTCTAATACAGTAATGGTAGATATATGTCATTATACATCACAATCCATAGAATGTACAACACCAAGAGTGAACCCTAAAGTAAACTATGGACTTTGGATGATACCAGTGTGTCTGTGTAGGCTCCTTGATTGTAACAAATATGTTGATCGTGAGGGAGGCTGGGGTGAGGGGCAGGGGGCATATGGGAACTTTCTGTACTTTCAGGTCGATTCGATGTGAACCTAAAACTGCTCTAAAAATAAAGCCCACTTAAAAGAGAAAAAAAAAGTAAATCAGAGACTGTTCAAACAGAATGTGAAATAACAAGAAAAATCCTGTACCTTTAAACTTTCTCTTCCATGGCTCCTTTTTAGGCCTAAGAAAACTAGGTCTGTAAAAAGTACAGTTCATGTCCTCCTTCACTATCTAGACTGAGAAGCCTACCTCCTCCTCCTCCTTAACTTGAGTAAGCTGGCCAGAGAGCCTCATGAGGACCTCTGTTGTAGGCTCCCTGTGACATTTCAACTCCAGGCATTCTGCTTCGCTCTACCTGGACAAGTGAGCTGATAAAATTTAATCCAGGGGACGCCTGGGTGGCTCAGTCGGTTAAGCATCTGCCTTCAGCTCAGGTCATGATCCCAGGGTCCTGGCATGGAGCCCCATGTTGGGCTCTCGGCTCAGCAGGAGCCTGCTTCTCCCTCTCCCTGCTGCTCCCCCTGCTTGTGCTCTCTCTCTCTGACAAATGAATAAATAAAATCCTTAAAAAAAATTCAATCTAGAAGGTGATCCGCACTAACTATGGAGAAATCTTTACCTTTTACACTCTTACCATCTTCTCTGTTTCCAGCTAGCATGGCCTGGCTACCTAACCTGTCCACCATTATGCCATCTTCCTCCGAATTCAAGATCCCAGTCAAACAAACAAAAGTATTAAAAACACTAATGGTAAATCTAATGAAAAATGCTAATGTTAAAAGTGCTATCCTGGAAAGAGAGTGCAGAGGAGACCTAATTTGTTACCAACTCAGGAAACAGAGGAAGTCACCCTCCTTCAAATTGGCCTAATTAGCACTCATTGTAGCCTGATCTCCAAGAGATTCTGACCCTGAAACAACTTGCTGCAAGCTGCTCTGACAAGAAATAACTAATTGCACACCTACCTGTGAAAAATAATTCATCTCATTATTGAACATCCATCTCGTTAACTCTCCCTTCCAGTGCCTGATAATGGTGACTATGTACTGAGCTCTAAGTATGTGCCAGGCATCATGCGATACATGTTATATATTTTTTCATTTAACTCTTACAACAACCATGTCAGTACCCTTCATCTATCTTATAGGTAAAGAGACTGAGCTTGGGAGAAGGTAAGTAATTTTCTCATGAACACACAGCTAGTAAGTCAAAGAGCCAGGATTCATTCTCTTAACTCTAAAATATTAGTGAAATCTTCACAATATCATTCTCATCTCTATATAGCCAATATTTCATCGGAAAAAACACTTTGTTACAATTCAATTTCGATCCATTTTAACTTCAAAGCATACTTCCTTCCTATTTAATCTTGCCTTCATAGATATTTTTATTGCAGTTCAATCTAAGTTTCCTCATTCTTGAAGCCAAGCCAGGTCCCAAAACAGACTTCGTTCTCGGTGTTTCTATTTCATGAATACCACACTACCGAACTTGTACATAACCCCCAGGGTCCTCTCCGCCTGTTTTGCTGCTTACGGCCCAGGCCTTAGCTTCTCCTCTAGGGCCTAAGATTCATATCTCTATTTTTCCATATTACATTTCTTTGCTTTTTTTTTTTTCTTTCTTGTTCTTTTCTAGAAAACAAGAAACTAGCCCATAGGGACTACTCACCTGGCTAGACCAGAATGACACAGATTGCCTCATGAACTGGAATTCTGCCAGCCCAAGAGCTCAATATCCCAGGTCACAAATGATGAAGAGATGAAAAGGCAATAGCTCTTTTGTGATCGCTTTTCTGATGGCTGCTAGAATGACAAAAAAAAAAAAAAAAAAGAAATATTACATCGGTAAGAGTAACCATTAAACTCTTCCATATTATTACAGAGTAGAAATCAATGTAATAAGTCCCCAGCATGATCATAAATAATTTTTCTCCTGTTATCGACCAATACCAAATATACAGCATTAATATAAAAACAGCTCTAAGGCTCCTTGCCAGCTAACCAACTCCCCTCCTCCAACCCATTGCCAGCAATTATGCACCTCAGCATCCAATTATTTCAATGTTCTTTCAATTCACAACAAATGATAGCTAGAACTGAATATGTGCCAGATTACCATCACAGCAGTTAATCTTCTTAAGGTTTTCGTAACTGGAACTCTAGGTCTCCAATTCAGTCGCATTTTTGCTTTACATTTTCTCTTCTATGCTTCTAGCTAAATATCTTACCAAGACATAGACACAATCATATTGAATAAAGTCAGGGCAACTGAGATCAAAACCCTCACAGTAAGCAGATCCTACACAGTCTTCTAAATATTGTGGGTTTTAGATGGTTCTGGAAAAGAATGGAAAAAGAGTATTCCAAAAAAAATCAACACATTTTTAAAGCTACAAGTTTCTAATTACAAAAAGGCCAAAATTCATCACCATCTACTAGACACATTCCTATCAAAATTGTGATCCTTAGTCAATTTCAATTCCAATGGTGGCATTAATGACTTAGCAAATATACACCAATTTCCCATTTGTTGCAGTCAAAATATTCCAAAGCTGTCAAATTACTTCCCAGCTACCAATACCAGTTCCAAAATTTCTATAAGATCTAAGCAAAATAACTTCAAAAAGTTTCCTTAGTATACCATCTGACTAATAAAATTTTAAACAATAATGACCCTAGTTATATTTTAGATTCAAACTAATCACATAGATTCCAATATTATCTCCTATTATACCCCTAATTGCACCCTATGCTTAAGCAAAACAAACAAGCCAACAAATAAAAAACCCAAACTATCCACCAGTTCCTAAACCATTCTCACTTTTGCTCTTGCTCATGCACTGAGCTTCCATCTCCTCTTCTTAACTCTGGGTGTCCCAAATTCTACTGTTTCCTTTGCAGAGCTCTTAATGGGAGGGTGCTTATTTTCCTTCACTCACCCCTTCCCGTAAGTCAAGATCAGGTTAGCATCTTCTCATGTCTTCTTTACTGGATCCCCAAAGTATTATTTCACTCTCTTCCCTCAACAGCCCTTCTTTCCTCAAAGTCCATACTACTCAATTATATCACCCTTTCAATGTTAAATGTCAACTTCCAGGTCTCCCCCACTACGTTTACTG
This sequence comes from Phoca vitulina, assembly GCF_004348235.1. Classification (NCBI taxonomy): domain Eukaryota; kingdom Metazoa; phylum Chordata; class Mammalia; order Carnivora; family Phocidae; genus Phoca; species Phoca vitulina. The sequence continues at coordinate 636,925 of NW_022589780.1, read as the reverse complement.
AGGACTTTAATACTGCTTTCTTTTCACCTTTTCATCTTGAAAGCCTTCATCAGCCCCCTTGATGATCTAATGTCCAAATTTCACAGCTCCTTGAGATAGTCTATTCTAATTTCTTCATCTCAACTGTTTCAGTCATTTCTTTCTGTAGTGACACCTGGAATGGTTCTACCTCTAAAACCAAACGCCAAGTCTTCTCTCAGAACTACTTGTTTTCCTACCTCTCCTATATCTTACACTCCTTGAATTTACACTTTGACTCTTTCAAGGCCTTTAATTCATCAGCTCTTTCACCTATTCTCCAAGGCTACCATGTCCCTTTGAACTTCACTTCCTTCTCTACCTAGGAGAGATCCCAGGGACAGTGAAGCTTCAATGACAGTAACCAGCACTCTCAGTTCTCCTAACCCCTTGATTTTCCACCATACCTATTCTGCCAATCCCCCCCCCAACAAAACAACCCAGCTATTTATATTTTCCATTCCTGTTTACAGATAACAAAGTACTACTGAGTAAAATCCTACACTCCCGACCACCAGTTTCCCCACCACCCACCACCTCCACTGCTATTAGAATGATCTTTCAAAATATAAATTAGGCAGGACTTCAGGAATGGCAGCGTAAGGGGCTCAGCCAATCCTTCCCCCCACCAAACAACAATACAACTGTAGAAAATTGTCAAAAACAACTATCTCAGGACTCTGGAAATAGACAAAAATTAAATAAATTGAGAAGTGTTCAAGAAAACCTATTGAACCTTGGGTAAGAACAGTGGGAATCTATGGTGTTTCAGCCTGAGGCTGTTCACATCCCACCCCCACCCCCTTCCCAGCTCCACTGGAGCTGATTTTACAAGGGCAGGGCAAGACAAGCCATAAAAACTAACAACTTGGCTGCTAGAGGGGAATTACTTGTTCAGGAATGAGCACAAAAAAGTCCTATGCCCAGGGGTATTGAAAACAAAAGCAAACTCCTTAGATCAGGGAAAAACACATCACAGTTACCTGAGGTCACAGTATTGGTTGGGGCAAGAAGCAACAGAACAGCAGGCCTGCCAAAAGTTTAGCCAGAGAGATCCAGAAAACAAGACAGCCGTAATGGGACTTGATAAGCTCCCTCATTTCCCTGGTGATCTAGAAGGCCATGCATATGTGCAAGGCTGCACTCAAGCTCAGGGTACTGGAGAGGGTCCTAGTCATCTACATTTGCCTGGCTGAAGGTGAAAACTTGCATGGACACAGAGGACACATGAGAAAGCCTAGCAGAAAGTAAAAATCAGGTAAGACCTGTATAAACTCCCTGAACTTTGAATTTGCTGCCTGACCCACACACAATTCCATCAACAAACCATGGAAGACAATACCGGCCCAAGGTGCTTCAGGACAACCTCTAAAAAAGCACTGGCTGACCACTAAGCTATCCTGACCCCAGGTAGGACACCTAGGAAGCCAGGCTTAAAAATAAAAAGAATTTTTTAAAAACTGAAGAGAAATATCAGTGCGCTACACACTGTGCATTCTGTGAAGACAGACTCTACAGAATTAGTCCAGGCAGGCCATTAAAGAAAGGAAAGAGAAAGAAAGAAAGAAAGAAAGAAGGAAAGAAAGAAGGAAAGAAAGAAAGAAAGAAAGAAAGAAAGAAAGAAAGAAAGAAAGAAGGAAAGAAAGAAAGAAAGAAAGAAAGGAAGGAAGAAAATCACAATGGCCTCTGTGAGTGGTGGTATCAGAACCTGAGCTTAACCTTTTGAGGACCTGCTGACTGTTTTCCAAAGTGGCTGCACCCACTAGGATGGCTATGATAAAAAAAAAAGGACAATAAACAAGTGTTGGCAAGGATGGGGAGAAAACTGTGGTGGGAATGTAAAATGGTGTGACTGCTTTAGAAAACCGTGTAACAGTTCCTCAAAAGGTTAATCATATAGTAACCATATATGACCCAAAAAGTGGAAACAACTCTAAAATGTCCATCAACTGATAAACGAGATAAGTTACTGTGAAACTGAATAAGGAAACCTCATTTAAAATGCAGTCATGTGTGCTTGCTTCAGCAGCACATATACTAGAACTTGGAACGATATAGAGAAGATTAGCACAGGCCCCTGCTCAAGGATGACCCGCAAATTCGTGAAGCGTTCCATATTTTATTTTTAAAAATGAAATGAAACGAAATGAAATAAAATAAAATTAAATTAAATTAAAAACTGTCAGGAGGCCAGAAGGGGGAGCTCTCATGCCACACCACTCCTTGTACCCCTTTGCAGACCCAAGGGTAAGAAACTTACTTTACTATCCCAGCAGGATGGAGGAAGATCTTTTCCTTGCCCAGCAACAGCCCAGGCAGTGAGAGACTATTACAACTCAGCCAATGAAAAGCCACTACACTTCAAACTCCCAGTTTACTCCAGTGGACTTTTTGTTTATAAGAGCCCCTCCCAGCACCCCCCTTTTCTTTATAATAGAGCAGTCCTCGAGGTCCTTTGTTCTCCCAACTTGCCTGTGGCTTTTGCTAGAGCTGGCTTGTCCCGAATTGCAATTCCTCTGCTACTCCCAACTAAACCCCTTTTGCTGGTACAATAACTGGCTATTTTACTTTTAAGATTGACAGTGCATTCATACAATGGAATACTATTCAGACATAAAAAGGCATGAAGTAAGTACTGATAGATGCTACAACATGGATGAACCTTGAAAACACTATGCTAAGTGAAAGAAGCCAGGGCAAAAAGCCACATATTGTATGATTCCATTTATATGAACTATCCAGAGTGGGCAAATCCACAGAGACAGAAAGTAGATTATTGGTCACTGGGGGCCTAGTGGAAGGAGAAGTGGAAAGTGACTGCTCACCAGTACGGAGTTCCTTTTTGGTGTGAAACATATGTTCTGGAATTAGATAATGGTCACAGTTGCATAACCTTGTGAATATACTAAAAAATACTGAGTTATATACTTTAAAATGGTGGGTTTTATGGTATGTGAATTACATCTCAATAAAAAAAACACTAATGCTAAATGAAAGCATCCAGATGCAAAAGGCTATATAGTGTATGATTCCACTCATACGAAATCTCTAGAAATGCAAGTCAATAGAGACATAAAGCAGATTAGCGGTTGCTTGGAGCTAGGAGTGGGAAAGGAGAATGACTGAACAGGGTATAAGAGATCTTGTAGCCTGATGGAAATATTCTAAAATTGGATTGTGGTCATGGTTGCACAATTATATAAATTTACTAAAAATCACTTTAAATACATGAATTTTATGCTATGTAAATTATACCTCAATAAAGCTGTTGCTAAAAAAGAAAATATAAATAAACTAGAGCTTCTTAGAGAAATGGCAGGTTTGGGGCAAGAAATATACATGTAAGCTTTGTGCCAGAAATCAAGCAAGTATGGAACCCTAATGAGTAGTGTCAGAGGGATATAGGAGGCAAAGCTCTGGTAAAATATAGGATGATTCGAGCATTAACAAGAATAATGAATGCAATCAATTGAAACCCATTGAATACATTAAAAAAACATGAGTTCACAATGATAGAGAACAAACACAATTCATTAGATATCACTGAAAATAACTAGGGCACCAACTCTTTATTCTGAAAATTGCCAGTCAAATCCAAGATCAAGAATTAAGCATTTCTCTTGCTTTCCCTTTAAAGGTAATCCAATAGCCATAGTTGATGACAGAAAGTTTACTTTCAGAAACTAACTAATGTAGAAGATAAAATTAGGAAATCACCATTTTGAACCTCCCAGTAAAATAATTAATTTTGTCAATAATCATCAATGGATTAGACCATTAGCTAAAAGATTGATGGAAAACATCATAATGAAGGAATTAGGTATCACCTGTTCATTAATAGATATGTGCCTCCAGATGTGATTCAAAGTGAATTACACAGCAACTTCTGTGAAGTATTCTTGACCAAAAAAAAAAAAAAAAAAAGTTGAATCTGTGTATCATCAAGCTTCTAAAGCTAACGTCCATTATAGACAAATATGGAGTACAGAGGAACAAAGTAAATGACAGTATAAGAAAGCAAACAGACAAATCCACAATGTGGGATTTTCTATAGGACAACTGACCCACTTTCTGCAATAAGCCCATGGCTTGAAAAAGAAAAAGTGAGGTGAAGACTGCTTTAGACTAAGAAAGACTTAAGAAATAATAACTATCTTGCATAACTGAAACTTTATACCCCTTGACCAACTTTTTCTCCATTCCCCCTCTCCTCTTTGATTGTGGAGAATATTTCACAAATATATCAAATCACCAAGTTACACACCTTTAAATACATACAAGTTTGAATTGTCAGTTAGACTTTATTTTAGTCTGTCCGGGCTGCTATAACAAATTACCATACATTAGGTGGCTTATAAACAACAGAAATTTATGTCTCACAGTTCTAGGGGCAGGGAATTCTAAGATCAGGGCACTGGCAAATTAAGTGTCTGGTGAAAGCCTACTTCTTGGTTCATAGATGACTCTCTCTCTCTCTTTTTAAAATTCTATTTATTTATTTGAGAGAGAGAGCAAGAGAGATCACAGAGGGAGAGGGAGAAGCAGACTTGCCACTGAGTGGAGAGCCCGACGCAGAGCTGGATCCCAGGACCCGGAGATCATGACCTGAGCCTAAGGCAGACGCCTAACCGACTGAGCCACCCAGGAACCCCCAACAAATTTTTAAAAAGAAAGAAAGGACAGAAAAAGAGAAAAAAAGAGATAGCTGAAACTCGTTCAGCTAAATCTTGATAATAATTGAATGTGGTTAATGGGTATAGGAGGGCTCATTTTCACTATTTGCTTTACCTGTGAGTACATTTGAAAATACTTAATAATTTTTTAAATTCACAAATCTGACCATGTCACTTCCAAGCATAAAAACCCTTCAGTGGTTCCCCAGGGTTCACAGTCACAAAGTTCAAATCTACAACAGGGTCTAAAAAGCCCTCCATAACATGGCCCCCAACCTCATCACTTACCGCTCCCTCAATTCCAGCCACTAAACTATTTCACACCTCCAGCCTCTGCATCTACTGTTTCCTCTGTCTTTATTAGCACACTTCTTCCCACACCTTTCTGGCCTGAGAAGAGCTTTCTGATTCCAACACAGGTCTCCTCTGTGAGGCCTTCCTTGACCTCCAATATTTAGTCTACTTTGGTGTTTGAACCTTATTCTCCTAGTACATACTGTCTGGGTTCCGATCTGCAACCTTTAGAGTCTTTACTTAGGTTTGAACTCCTGTACCCAGGACTCCTGTTACTAGGATTCCTAGAGCCTTAATACCTAGTCCTTCCATGGCTCTCGCTGCCCCCTTTCCCACTGACAGACCTCAGAGTCACTGCCACTGGGCACAACACTTAAGGAGGCACTCATTCTCAGGTTCAAGCAAGTGTAGGATGGGCACTACAGGCCCCTCATTTGTCTCACCCTAGTCCTGGCCCTGGTCCTTCCTCAGACCTTACAGTCCTAGCATTAAAGTCCTTTCTCTTATCATTTACCACTCTCAGCTTGGTTTCATTCACTCACATCCACCTAACTCCCCTTTAATACTTGGCATACTGGAAAATGTGCCTCTCTCCATCTGCAAGCAGAAAATTTGCTCTGGTTGTGGTCCCTGGTTGCTAAGTGTAAGAACAGTGCTGGTATTACACCAGTCACAAACATGGAAATAGCTTAAATCCTTAGTGGAATTAGATAGACATAAGAACAAGTATCATCAAATCCTAAAAGCTCTTGAAAGCACTCAGCACATCCCTTCAAACCACCATTAAGTATCCATCTACCTTTACTTCCTCTAATTAAGACTGCCTTTCTCTCAAGTACTAGCACTTAAGTTAAACTTTAAAAACTTATTCAACTGTACTTTAATAGCTAATACTACAAAAATATTTTCTATGTTTCATTGCTTATGTGTAGTGTTTCATTTTTGTTGTGGGTTAAGTAGGTTTTCATCTGCTATTCTGGAACTATAACTACCACTTATAAATGGTTTCTCTGATAAAATTGTCCAAAACTCTAAATTGCTAATTTAAATAAACTTAAAACATACAACCACAAAAGAATTAAACATTTACCTTTCCAATCATGTACAGACTGTATTTTAGGGTACCAAATAGATCTAGTCAATAAGGAAAATTCTTTTATTTTATTTTTTTAATTAACATATAATGTATTATTTGTTTCAGGGGAATAAGGACAATTCTTTACAAAAGAATTCCAGCGGGGCACCTGGGTGGCTCAGTGGGTTGAGCGTCTGCCTTTGGCTCGGGTCATGATCCCAGGGTCCTGGGATTGAGTCCATCGTCAGGCTCCCTGCTCAGCGGGGAGTCTGCTTCTTCCTCTGCCCCTACCCCCCCCATTCATCCGTACTCTCTCTCTCCCCACCCCTCTCTCGCAAAAATAAATAAAATCTTTAAAAAAATAAAAAGAATTCCAGCTAATGGCTACAGAAGAGATTACAGGACTAGAAAAATCACCAGTTTGAAACCCCTTATGAAAGAGCTGATTCAAATGATGATCATCAATGGACGCTAAAACCAACAGGAGAAAGACAAATAAGGAAGGAACTTTACAATGGAAGAACTAAGAGGTCACCAATCTGCACTCACCACTCAATCACACCATCACTAAAAGTGGAACAACCAGACATTGGAATAGCATCTGTGAAGGTTTGGATTCAAGAGGAAAAGAGTGCAGCATTCTCCAAGAATGGAAAACAGAGTTTAGAATCACTGAGATAGAGTTTGGATAAATGGAGCTGAGGCAGGAGCAAGACGTAGGGCCTTGTAAGCTATGCAAAGAAATTTGGACTTTCTCTCAATGGGACTAGGAAGTCACTGAAGGGTGTGTTTTACAAAGTGCTTGCCAGGGGCACCTGGGTGGCTCAGTTGGTGAGCGTCTGCCTTTGGCTCAGGTCCGGATCCCGGGGCCCTGGGATCGAGCCCCACGTCGGGCTCCCTGCTCAGCAAGGAGCCTGCTTCTCCCTCTCCCTCTGCCTGCCTCTCCCCCTGCTTGTGCTCTCTCTCTCTCTCTCTCTGTCAAGTGAATAAATAAAATCTTAAAAAAAAAAAGAAAGTGTTTCCTGGCTATAGTATGGAGAATGATTTGGGGGTAGGAGAGAGTGGACAGATAGATGAATTAAGAGACAGTGCAATACTTCAGGTGAGAGGTGATGGTGGCCTGGATTAGGGTAGTGGCAGTAGGAATAGAGAGAAGTATATGGATTCAATGCATATTTAGCAAATGTTCCCAAAAGGATTTGATGGTAGAATAACTAGAGGGAGGGTGATATGAAGGTTTTAGGCTTGGGCAACTGAGTTGACAGTGGTGCCATCCAGTAAGATAAAAAAAACACAAGAGGATTCCTATGCACATAGGCAGATACATACGCAGAGTCTGAAGCTCAGGAGAGAGGTCTGGGTTGGACATACATTTGTGTGAGGGGAATGTATAGGAAACAGTTGAAGCCATGGGAATGGGTAAGATGACCCTAATAAAAAAAATAGCAAAGCATAACGCATGTCCCTGGAGCCCCTTATCTTCACCCCTAGCAATCTCAGGCCAACAGCAGAAAAGAAGCCAGATCAGTGAATTCAAGAGTAGGCAGTGAGGGCCCACACCCAGCATGGGCCCACAGCGGGTCAGACTATATGAAGGGGAAGAAGATGAGATAACAGGGACTGAAGGAGAATATGAATTTGTAGAGATAGCACTTGGGGTACCTGGGTGGCTCAGTCAGTTTAGCACCCGACTCTTGGTTTCGGCTCAGGTCATGATTTCATGGGTTGTGGGATTGAGCCCCGCATCGGGCTCCACACTAAGTGGGGAATCTGCTTAAAGATTCTCTTCCTCTGCTCCTTCCCCCACTCACACATGCTCTCTCTCTAAAATAAAATAAATCTTTAAAAAAATTACATAGCATTCATCCATGCTGTCCAATCAACCCTTTACTATATTGTCTTATGTTGATTCAAGAAATGCTTCACACGTATGTCTAATCTTCTCAGTAAAACCGTAAACTCCTCATGAAGCTTTTTAAAAAAATTCCTTTCTAGGGGCACCTGGGTGGCTCAGTCGGTTAAGCGGCTGCCTTCGGCTCAGGTCATGATCCCGGAGTCCTGGGATCGAGCCCCACGTCGGGCTCCCTGCTCGGTGGAGAGTCTGCTTCTCCCTCTCCCTCTGCCTGCCTCTCTGCCTACTTGTGCTCTCTCTCTATCTCTCTGTCAAATAAATAAATAAAATCTTTAAAAAAAAAATTTTCTTTCTATACCTCACTATACGTACAGAAGTCAAGGAGCTGTTTAAGATCAGGAGGCTTAGTTGTTGACTACAGAAGAACAACCTCTTAGGTAGGCAGTGTCTTTGTGGTCAAGCATCACAATGGTCAATGGTATGGTGCTCAGTCAAACCAGCCATTCTGACAATTGGCTGGATTATATGCCAATGTATTGATTTACAAAGGGAAACAAGTTTATCTCAAAGATCAGGACATGATCATCTGTACAGGGCAGTCTCTCTAGGGGAGAAGGCATATTCAGTGGGCCAGACTATATATTAAAAGGTTGATTTGGGGCACCTGGGTGGTTCAGTCAGTTGAGTGTCTGCCTTCAGTTCAGGTCATCATTCCGGGGTCCTGGGATCCAGCCTGGTGTCAGGCTCCTTGCTCAGCAGGGAGCCCTCTTCTCCCTCTTCTTCTGCCCCTCCCCCCTGCTTGTGCGCTCCCTCTCTTTCTCAAATAAATAAATAAAAATTTTTTAAAAAGTAAAAGATTCATTTGTGAACACATTTTTTTTTTTTTTTTTGAAAGAGAGAGAGCGCACTCAGGTAGAGGTGAGGGAGGGACAGAAGGAAAGAGAGAGAGAGAATCCTAAGCAGGCTCCACACCCAGTGTGGGCCCACCTGGGGCTCAATCTCACAACCCTGAGATCACAACCCGAGCTGAAATCCAGTCAGACCCTTCACTGACTGAGCCACCCATTCGCCTGTGAGCACATTTTTAAAACAAGAGGAGTTTATATCTGTAAAGGATATATGCCCACCAAATTATACAAACCTGACAAACTCTCTCTACTCAAGATATTTCTATAAAAAGCCTACCTAACCAGGGGCACCTGGGCGGCTCAGTCGGTTAAGCGTCTGCCTTCGGCTCAGGTCATGATCCCAGAGTCCTGGGATCAAGCCCCGCATCGGGCTCCCTGCTCAGCGGGAAGCCTGCTTCTCCCTCTGCCTCTGTCATTCCCCTGCTTGTGTTCTCTCTTGCGCTCTCTCTCTCTCTGACAAATAAATAAACAAAATCTTAAAAAAAAAAAAAAAAAAAAAGCCTACCTAACCAGAATGGGGGCAAGAGAATTGGTGAAAGGAAACTTATTCTTACTTGTAATGTTTTTAATATTTTTAAAAAGAAGAAGTATTCACATATTACCTATGTAATTAAAAATAAACAACAAAAAGAACCCCCAGAAAAGGCTAAAGAAACAATATAGCATTCTTTCCCTTTCCAGGCTCCTTGCAGATAACAACCCTTTACCCTTCTATTCACACAACACTATCTCAGATGGAGAAGTTATAAGGCCATTGAATAACTTAGGATTTCTTTGCATTATTACATTTCATTCTCTTCTTCCTGAGACTACACTCTCTGGTCTTTGATGAAAACTTGAAAAATAACCTAGTTAGGGCACCCGGGTGGCTCAGTTGGTTAAGCGACTGCCTTCGGCTCAGGTCATGATCCCGGAGTCCCGGGATCGAGTTCCGCATCGGGCTCCCTGCTCCGCGGGAAGCCTGCTTCTCCCTCTGACCCTACCCCCTCTTGTGCTCTCTCTCTCACTCTCTCTCTCTCAAATAAATAAATAAAATCTTAAAAAAAAAGAAAAGAAAAATAACCTAGTCTCATTAAAAGAAAACTTAGAAGCTCCTTCTTAGGGTAGGTTAATTCTGTATGTGTATGTTTTCCAATAGCTACTTTTATCCAATACATTTAATTTTACTTCATTTTAAGACAATGACCTTTTCCAATCCTTATTTGCAATTCTGAGAGCACTTTTCTATAAGGCACCTTTCCTCCTTTTTAATAAGGTGTATAAGTATTTGCTGACTGATATAGCAGATTTAAAAAGAAGGGTGCATTAATAGGAGGTTTTGTCAGGCAGAAATTTGAAGCTTGAACTAGTTGACCCCTAAAGTTCCTTAGATTCAATGAAGGTTCTATGATTAAGGTAGAATAGCCTAGGGTCTCTGAAACATTTTTCTTTGCCTCTGGCACCAAGGAGGACATATACTGAGCAAGACTGGCCAATTTCCACTCAAGAATAAGTTTGGACTTTGTGAAAGACCCCCATCTTACAATAAACAAGCCTTTGCTTATTGCCGCAAGGGGAGCGGCAGGCAGAGGGAGAAGCAGAGCCCCCGGTGAGCAGGGAGCCCGATGTGGGACTTGATCCCAGGATCCTGGGACCATGACCTGAGCTGAAGGCAGACGCTTAACCAATGGAGCCACCCAGGCGTCCAATAAACAGGCCTGTCTATGATCTTGAAGCACTAACCCTATGAAAAAACTAGCAATTGGATCTATTTTTTGTATTGTGACAGGTCTGTTTGTTCAGATCCTATATACAACAGCAGCTGAAGGTAGATGAATAGCAGCAACCCTTATTTGGTGGATTGACTTAAACATGAGAGAAAGTCTCAGGTCAGGCTGAGAAGATTTGAGCTCTACCCTGCCTTTTTTAAATATAATATGAGGATAACTATTTTTTTAAGATTTTATTTATTTATTTGAGAGAAAGAGCGAGAGAGCACAAGCAGGGGGAGTGGCAGAGGGAGAAGCAGGCTCCTCACTGAGCAGGGAGCCTGACATGGGGCTCGACCCCAGGGTCCTGGGATCATGACCTGAGCCAAAGGCAGATGACCAACCGACTGAGCCACCCAGGTGCCCTTCTTGATATTTTTATATAGTTACTTGTATGAAGACACTAATGGCATACTAATCAAATTTGCAAATGACAAACTGGAAAAGATAGCTAGTATACCGGATGGCATTCAAGATTCAAAATAAGCTTGACAAAGGAATAATAGGCTAAATTTAACAAGTCAAAAAGAAAGAGATCAAGACTTGTCCTAGGTCCTAAAACACAACTGTGCAAGTACCAAGTGGATGAACACAGCCACAGAGTTAAAGTCTTATAGATTTCAACTAACTATAGGCTCACCGTAAGTCAACAGAGTGATTGGTATAGCTGTCAAAAAAGAAAATAATAACTTAATCTTGGCCTGCATGAGTAGTAGTATAGGGTCTAGAACAAAGAGAGTCATTGACCCACTCCTCTATACTGATCCGAACATGTACCTGAAATAGTACATTTCATACTAGATGCCAATCTTTAAAGAGAGATATTAATGAACTGAAGTATGAACACAACAGAACAGAATAACCAGAATGATGAGTAGACCTTAAAACTCTACCAGGAGAATAATGGCAGGAAAGGAATTGCAGATATTCAGCACAGAGAAAGCAAGACTTAGCAGAGGAAACCAATGACTACTGTTTTCAAATATAAAAGGTTGTCAAATATTAGAGCTGACGGACAATGGCAGAGACAGTCTCTGGAGCAATTTCCTCAAATAATGAAGTATTTAAGCATAGACCTAGATAATCACTTGGTAGGGTTATGGAAAGCGATTCAAAAGCCTAGGATAATTCCTAGGTCTCTGTGCTAACAAAAACAACAACAACAAAAGCCCCCAAATTAAGACACTCCATTAACAACCTAGCACCCAGATCTTGGTTTCTAAATATCATTCCTCACTTAAGGGAGCCAGAGCTCCTTAAAGAAATAGCCAATTCCAGGGCTGGGGCAGGAAAATACAGGATAAGCCTGAGATATTCTTGCTGTCCCAGAAAGTAAGGAAGCGCTAAAGAATGATGGGGACAAGCCAGTGGACACAAACCAGCTTAAGGGGATCCCACTGACCACATTTAAGCATCAAACTGAACAATGACAGTAAAACATAACCCATACACTAAATAAGAATCCACGTGTTCATACTGATAATCAATCAATCAATCAATACATAGGGTAAAGGGAAAGCTCTTCTTTACAGTAGAATGCCAACTAATAACTAATAAATGTATAACTAGAGGTGTATTTTAAAAGTCACCATTGTTCACATATCATAGTAAACAACTGAGTAATATCAATGAATGTTAAAAACTCCTAGGTGAAAGTTTGATGAGAAACAAGTCATTTATACAGTCTCAATGGATTCCACCACAAATTGTGTATTAATTACAACGGGGAAAATAGTAAATTTGCAATGGAGAAAACTGGCAGACTCACTTTAACCAAATAGTCAAAGTTAACCTTACTGATTATGGGGCAAACTGACACCATGTACCTCCTGTTGTAATGCACTGAGAACATATCGCTCCTGTGGTATTCCAACAAAAATGCATAACCTGAGGCTAACTATAAGCAAACATCAGACAAACCCAAATTAAGGAACATTCTACAAAATAACTGCCTCTTCTGTTCAAAAATGCCAACGTCATGAAAGGAAAAAAAAAAGACTGAGGCACTATTCCAGATTAAAGGAGACTAATGTGATGTGACAAATGAATTCAATGTATAGCCTGGATTTTATTCTATACCAGGGGAAAAAATTGCTATAAAGGACATTACTGGGACAAGAGGTAAAATCTGAATATGGAAAGTAATAGTATTGTATCAATGTTAATTTTCCTGATTTTGATCATTATATTGTGTTTTTTAAAAAAGATTTTATTTATTTATTAGAGAGAGAGAGAGAGAGCACCCGCACAAGCAGGAGGAGCAGCAGAGGGAGAGGGAGAAGCAGACTCTCCACTGAGCAGAGAGCCCGATGCGGGGCTCCATCCCAGGACCCTGGGATCATGTCCTGAGCCGAAGGCAGACGCTTAACCGACTGAGCCACCCAGGTGTCCCATTATACTGTGTTTTATAAGAGAATGTCCCTGTTAGGAAAGACATGCTGAAATATTTAAGAGTATAGGGAATTTACGCCTGCAAATTACTCTAAATGATCCAGATAGAAAGATAGATAAAGAGACAGAGAGGATAAGAAAGCAAATATGGCCATGTTAAAATTTATGAATCTGCATAAAAACGTACATAGAAGTATTTTGTACTATTCTTACAACTTCTTCTTTTAATTTTTTAAAGATTTAATTTATTTATTTGAGAGAGAGAGAGAGTGCATGAACAGGGGGAGGGGCAGAGGGAGAGGGACAAGCAGACTCCTTGAGTGGGGAGCCCAACGACGTGGAGCTCAATCCCAGGACTCTGAGATCATGACCTGAGCCAAAGTCATTCACATAACCGACTGAGCCACCCAGGCACCCCGTGTACTATTCTTACAATTTCTAAGTTTGAAATTATTTCAAAGTAATGTTCTTAAAACCTCTGAATAATTTAAAAAAGGGAGAGAAATCTGCTAAATATTCTCTAAAGTTCTAACCAAGACTTTCAGCAAGAGTCAAATTCTGAAAGCAAAGTTTAGCAAAGGAGACAATAATATTAGAGAATTTTTACAAGACTTGGAAAAGTTATTCAGAGGCTAAAAATAGTCTTTCTAAAACAGAAAGAACATGGTATCTTGTGTCACACAGACCAGGATTCAAATCCTTGCTCTGTTACTTATTATTTGTATGACCTTGGGCAAGTTAGTTAGCTTTCCTCAGCCTCAATTTCTTCATGCTGTAAAGACAATACTATCTACTTCTCTAATTACACACACATACACTCCTCTCTCTAACATACAAAGAGCTTTTATAAATCATTAGAAATCAACATGAAAAAAATGAACACCCCAATGGAAAAATAGACAAAAGAAAAGACAACTCATGAACAATTTTATACAGATCATAAATATAGTTTGTGAAAATGTTTAACTTCACCCCTAGTCAAAGAAATGCCAATAAAACAGAAACATAAATTTTAAGCTAGGAGACTGGCAAAGAATTAAAAACACTGATAAGACCCTGTGCTGATGAGAGTATGAAAAAATGTACTACTGATGAGATAATGCAAACTGATACAACCTTTCTAGAAGGCATATGATAATATCCATCAAAACTGATCCAGGAACTTCTACACTGAATGCTACAAAACATTGCTAAGAGAAAATTTAAAAGGCCTAAATAAATGGATATACTATGTTCATAGATTGGAAGACTCAATATTGTTAAGATGTTAATCCTCCCCAAATTCATCTATAGATTTAATACCATTGTAATCATAATCCCACCAGGTTTTAAAATCAAAAGTGACAAGCTGACTTTAAAATGTATGCAGAAATGCGAAGGACCTAAAATATGCAAAGCACTCTTGAACAAGAACAACAAAGTTGGAGGTATTATATTCCTAACTTTAAGATTTCCTACAAAGCTACAGTATTTGGTAGATAAATAGGTCAATGGAACAGAATAGAGTCCTATACATATAAAGTCATTTAAATTTTGACAAAGCAATATTCAATTGGAGAGAGGAAAAGTCTTTCAACAAATGGGGCTGGACTAACTGGATATCAATATGGAAAAAAATAAACGTCAATCCTGATCCCACACCATACCAAAAAAATTTAATTGAATGTCAATTACACCTCAATAAAGCTGAAATTTTTATTTTTTTAATTTTTTAAGGAGTTTATGTATTTATTTGAGAGCGAGAGAGCACAAGTGAGAGAGCATGAGCCAGAGGGAGAGGGAGAAGCAGACTCCCCACTGAGCAGAGAGTCTGACACGGGGCTCGATCCCAGGACCCTGGGATCATGACCTGAGCTGAAGACAGATGTTTAACCAACTGAGCCACACAGGTGCCCCAAAGCTGAAGTTTTTAAAAATATATTTGAAGATAGGGTGCCTGGCTGGCTCAGTTGGTAGAGCATTCAGCTCCTGATCTCAGGGTCATGAGTTCAAGCCCCATGCTGGGTGTAGAGCTTACTTCAATATATGAGAAGATGGATCATGGAACAGAACAAAAAAGATAACTGTTTTAAAACTATAAAGCTTCTAGAATAAAATCCAAGAGAGGATCTTTGAGACTTGAGACTAGACCAAGATTTGTAAAAGAACACAGAAAGAAAGTAGTAACCACAAAAGAAAAAATAAGTTAATTTCACCAAGTTAAAAAAGCTATTTGTCAAAAATCACCATTAAGAAAATGAACAGGCAAAATGACAGACTGGGAGAAAATATTTGCAAAACATGTATCTGACAAAGGACTTATAACCAGAATATATAAAGCACTCTGACAATTTAACCAACTGAGCCACCCAGGCGCCCAGCACTCTGACAATTTAATAACAAAAAAGACAGACAATTCAATTTGAAGATGGGGGAAAGATTTGAATAGATATTTCACAAAGAAAACTGTATGAATGGTCAATAAACACATGAAAAAGTACTTGACATCATTAGTCATTAGGAAAATGCATAATAAAACTACAATGAGATACTACTACACACCAGAATGGCTAAAATTTTAAAGATTGACCATAACCAAATGTTGGAGAAGATGAAGAGCAAATGGAATTCTTATACATTGCTGATTTGAATATAAAATGGTAGAAATGCTTTAGAGAATTGTTTGGCAGTTTCTTATAAATTTAAACATACATCGACCCTGAATATCTAGAAATTCCACTTCTAGGTATTTACCAAAAAGAAAAATGAGAGCATATGTTTACAAAAAGACTTGTACTAGAATGCTCATTGCAGCTTTAGTCATAATAGCCAAAAACCATAAACAATCCAAATGTTCAATAACAGAAAGGATAAACTGTGGTATATTCATGCAGTGGAATACTATTCAGTAATGAAAAGGAGAAACCCTGATATGCACAATAACATGGATAAATCTCAAAAACGTTACGCTGAGCAAAAGAAGCATTGCATAAATAGTGCTCCTTACAAGCTATAGTTTGAAGTATACGTTGCCTAATAAATCCATTAACAAGTAATAC
The DNA here is from genome assembly GCF_004348235.1 of Phoca vitulina. Classification (NCBI taxonomy): domain Eukaryota; kingdom Metazoa; phylum Chordata; class Mammalia; order Carnivora; family Phocidae; genus Phoca; species Phoca vitulina. Next base: position 620,928 of record NW_022589780.1, on the reverse strand, counting down.
ATTTTACTTTAAGGAGAGAACCAGACGATGCAAAAAAGATGTATGGGTAAGAGTGTTCATCACAAGTGCTTATAATAGCAAAAAACTGAAAACAACCTAAATGTCTACTAAGAGAAAAACAATGTTCCATCCATACACTGGAATGCTACCCAGCCCTTTAAAATGACAGTATAATCTATGTTCATCGATAGAGAAAAGTGTCCAGAACATACTCCTGAATATAAACAAAAAGGATTATAAAACAGCATGAAATAAGGAATAAGAAATGTCTCACTTATCACATTGCTAAGGATGAAAAAAGATTAATAATACCCAAAATTGGCAAGTATATGGGGAAAACATAGTTTCATACCTTATTGGTAAGAGTATAAATTAATAGAATCTAGGAGGCTATCTGACTGTATTATTAAAATTCTAAACGTGCATACCATCTATCACAGCAATACACTTCTAAAAATGTATCCTACAGAAATATTCACAGAGGCACACAGATGTGATTACAAAGAACATAGTAGTATTTGTGATAAACATTAGAACAAACCAAATGCCTATTGGTAGGTTTGGCTAAATAAACCATGGGCCATGTATACAACGGAACACTACGCAGCTGTTAAAGTGAATTAGTTGGCATAGAATCAGAAAAAGTGGTGGTTACCAGAGGCTGGAAGATGAGGGAAAAGAGAAGATATTGATCAAAGGATATAAACTTTCAGTTACAAGATGAATAAATTCTGGAAACCTAATGTACAGCATGGCAAATGTAGTTAATAATGTATTATATACTTGAAATTTGCTGAGAGTAGATCTCAAGTGTTCTCACCACACACAAAAAGGTAAATATGGAAGGTCTGTTAATTAACTTAATTGTGGTAATCATTTCATAATGTATACACATGTCAAAACATCACATCGTACACCTTAAATATATACAATTTTTATTTGTCAAAATAGATAAATAAAAGTATTTTTAAATGAATGGCTTAAGAACCCAAATAGCCAAAACAATCTTGAGAAAGGAGAGGAAAGCTAGAGGCATCACACTCCCTGATTTCAAACTATCTCATAAAGCTATGGCAATCAAAACAGTATGGCATTGGCATAAAAACAAACACACAGATCAATGGAACAGATTGGAGAGCCCAGAAATGAACTCACACACATATGGTCAATTAATTTATGACGTAGGAGCCAAGAACATGTAATGGGGAATGGACAGTCTGTTTAAGAAATGGTGCTGGGAAAACTGGGCAGCCACATGCAAAAGAATGAAACTGGACGAATTTCTTACACCATACACAAAAATCAACTCAAAATGGATTAAAGACTTGAGTGTAAGACCTGAAACCATAAAATTCCTAGAAAAAGACAAAGGCAGTAAGTCCCATGACCTCGGTCTTGGGGAAAATTTTTTGGATTTGACACCAAAAGAAAAGGCAACAAAAAGCTAAAATAAACATACAAACGAAAAAGCTTCTGCACAGCAAAGGAAGCCATCAACAAAATGAAAAGGTGACCTACTGAATGGGAAAAAATATTTGCAAATTATATATCTGATAGGGGTTAATATTCAAAATATATAAAGAACTCATAAAACTCAATAGTAAAAAAAATCTAATTAAAAAAATAGGCAGATGATTCTGAATAAACATTTTTTCCAAAGAATTCATACAGACAGACGGCCAGTAGGTACATGAAAAGATGCTCAGCATCACTAATCATGAGGGAAATGCAAATCAAAATTACAATGAGATACCACCTCATGTCTGTTAGAATGGCTAGTATCAAAAAGACAAGAGAGGGGAGGGGGAGGGGGGAAAAGACAAGAGATAAAGTGTTGGCGAGGATGTGGAGAAAAGGCAGCCCTTGTGCACTACTGATGGGAATGTAAATTGGTGCAGCCACTATGGCAAATAATATGGAGGTTCTCAAAAAATTAAAACTAGAACTACCACATGATCCAGCAATTCCACTTCTGAGTCTTTATCTGAGGAAAATGAAAACACTAACTTGAAAAGATATATGCATGCCCATGTTCATTGCAGCATTATTTACAATAGCCAAGATATGGAAACAACTTAAGTGTCCACTGATGGAAAAATGGATAAAGAAGTCATTGGATATATATACAATGGAATAGTATTGAGCCATAACATGAATGAAATTTTGCCATCTGTGACAACATGGATGGACTTTGAGGGTATTATGCTAAAAGAAATAAGTCAGACAGAGAAAGACAAAAACTGTACGATCTCACTTGCATGTGGAATCTTAAACAAGCAAAATAACCAAGTTCATTGATAGAACAGATTGGTGGTTGCCAGAGGTAGGGAATAGGGGGTGGGTAAAATGGGTGAAGGGGGTCAAAAGGTACAAACACCTAGTTATAAAACAAATAAATCATTGGGATATAATGTACAGCATGGTACTATAGTTAATAATAATACTGTATTGCATATTTGAAAGCTGCTGAGAGTAAATCTTAAAAATTCTCATCACAAGAAAAAATCTGTGACTATGTATGATGACAGATGTTAACTAGTGTGGTGATCATTTTGCAATATACACAAATATGGGATCATTATACTGTATACCTGAAACTAATATAATGTTACATGTCAATTACATCTCAATTTTAAAAATTAAATTAAATTTTAAAAAGTAATGCATTGATGCTATATGTAGTAAAATGATAAAAATGTCCAAAGTAATATTATGGAAAAGAGGAAGTTGCAAATGTGTATAAAATGTAGTTTGTGCCTAGTATTATAAAAATTATATAAAAATATATACATAGGCAAAATTTTGGAAGACTTACACTAAATTCTTGGCAGTGGTTATCTCAGAGTGATAGGATTACGAGAGCCTTATACTCTCTAGGTTGTGGGTTTATGTTATGAAGCAAATCTTTTATAATACATATTACTTTTAAAATAATTAGAGCACATGTTTTGGGAAAAAATGGAGGGGTTATGGATCTGAAGGGCGATTACAAAAGGACTAAGGTAGTGAGAAAACTCGAACAATCCAAAGTTGAGGACAGAGAGTGAAAGAATAGAATTTTATATTTTCAGTAGAGTAATTCTGGGAAATGACCAAATCCAGTATCCGGTGGAACAATTTTGCTGCCAGAGTAGCATGGAGGAGAAGAGCACTAGCTGCTCAGGGAACTGAGAAGCTAGAGCGTTGCTTGGCCAATCCAACCACAGAGCACTGTGATTGGCTAGCAGGTGAAGGGCAGGAGTTTGGGCAGAAGGGAGAAAACAAGCCAGATGCCCAAGTCCTCAAAGAATATAAGGAAATAAAGAAGAAGTTAATAAGTGACTACATCAAGAAGAAATAAAAGGTAATACTGCCAGAAGGCATGAGCCTCAAAGGAGAAACTTTTCATCTGAGGGTAAAAATGATGATGACGTCTTCTGTAAAACAAATAAAAATGACTAAGAACTACAAAAAAAATTAGTAACTGCAATATTGGTGAGGTATAAGACTATGGGCACTCTCATTTATGGTTGGTAAGAATGCACGTAAGAACAAACTTTCTGGATAAAAATTTGGCAGTACTTATCAATTGGTTCATGCCATCTGATTCAGCAGGTCCAATTCCATAAATCTGTCCTACAAATACATTAACACATACACAAACATAAATGTAAGGATGTTCACTGTGGCATTGTTTGTAATAGCAAAAAAACTGGAAACCTAAACCTTCATTAGTAAGTAATGTCGGTTAAATAAATGATGTGAAGCTCTCACTCAAGAGCCATAGCAATAAGGGAGGCCTACGTTTGGGGAAAGTAAGGCTTCAGTTAAAAAAAAAACGTAGAGGGATAATTTGGGGAGGAAATCTAGGGTACAGTAGAGTTTGTTTACAATGGAATTAGTTTTCCAGGAAACAGTGCAAAGAACTGGCACGAGAGACAACAGTGGGTGGATGAATGGGTGTAAAGGAAGGCACAGAAGGGTAGCAGGAAGCCCAAAGGGGTTCAAGAAAGAGTGAATACACAGGCAAATGATCAAAGGGACTTTGCAGGATAAACTGGCTTTCAGGTTAACTGGACCCTTCAGCCTAAAATGCTCTTCCCCCACCCTTGATAGTCTAGGAAACCCCTATTCAATCATTATGTGTCAGACCAAAAATTATCTTTCTTTTTTTAAAGATTTTATTTATTTATTTGACAGAGAGAGTGAGAGAGCACAACCAGGGGGAACAGCAGAGGGAGAGGGAGAAGCAGGCTCCCCTCTGAGCAGGGAGCCCCATGCAGGGCTTGATCCCGGCGACCCTGGGAAATGAGCTGAAGGCAGATGCTTAACCATCTGAGTCACCCAGGCGCCCCCACAAATTATCTTTCAATGAGGCTTTCCTTGATACCCTGTGGTAGATTTAATGAAATCCTTCCCTCAAGTTCCACGGCAATTTATACAACCATTCCTTTTTTTTTTTTTAAGATCTTGTTTTATTTATTTATTTTTAAAGATTTTATTTATTTATTTGACAGAGAGAGACATCGGGAGAGGGAACACAAGCAGGGGGAGTGGGAGAGGGAGAAGCAGGCTTCCCGCTGAGCAGGGAGCCCGATGCGGGGCTCGATCCTAGGACCCTGGATCATGACCTGAGCCACCCAGGCGCCCCTTTAAGATTTTATTTATTTATTCATGAGAGACAGACAGAGAGAGAGAGAGGCAGAGGGAGAAGCAGGCTCCCCAAGGAGCAGGGAACCCGATGCAGGACTCGATCCCAGGACCCTGGGATCATGACCTGAGCCGAAGGCAGCCACTTAACCGACTGAGCCACCCAGGCACCCTTATACAACCATTCTTATAGGATTTATCACTTCTGATTAGGGGTACTTAACATGAAGTTTATGGATAGTCGTCAGGAAGAGTGTCCACATATCCCTTTGAACTTTATGTAAAATTCTGTGTATTTCTGTGCATTTGGCGGGGGTGGGGGGATGTCCACAGTTTGTTTGGTTTTTTAAGTTTTTTCTTTCCTTTTTTTTTAAAAGTAATCTCTACCCCCAACGTGGCACTCGAACTCACTACCCCAAGATCAAGAGTTGCATGCTGTACCAACTGAGCCAGCCAGGTGCCCCTCAAAGTCCACAGTTTTTAATCAAATTCTTAAACAATTACTGTAATGTAACTTGTTCGTCATTTATTGAGCAGTCTAATATATGCCAGGCACTATACTACAGACATGAAGAGAGAGAAGTAAACAAAGGATTACAAAATAGTATGAAACATAAAAGAAGCCTAAATAAAAAGACACATACCATTAATGAAGACCTACATAAATGGAGAGATACACCATGTTCCTGGTTGGGAAAACTCAATAATGTAAAGACATCAACTCTTTCCAAATTAAGTTGAAAGTTCAATGTAATCTCAACTAAAATCTCAACAAGATCTTCTGTGGAATTTATTGACTGATTCTAGAAATTCTTGTGGAAGGAAAAATGAGCTAGATTAGCCAAGAAATATTTTAAATACAACAAGGAAAAACTTGCCCTCTCACATCTAAATGTATGATAAAGCCATAGCAGAAATTTTATTTGTTTTATTTTTTTAGAGACGGAGAGAGAGTGGGGAGGGGCAGAGGGAGCAGGAGAGACCGAGAATCTTAAGCAGGCTCCACACACAGCACAGAGCCCAATGCGGGACTCAGTCTCACGACCCTGAGATCATGTCCTGAGCCAAAATCAAGAGTCGAATGCTTAACTGACTGAGCCACCCAGGCACCCCCATAGTAGTAATTTTAATATTGATATGATATTAATATTGATATTGGTGTAGGTACAAACACATCAGTGAAACAAAAGAGATGGTTCAGAAACAGGCTCATGTGTTTAAGGGAATTTTGTGTGTGATAAAGGTATTTCAAATCACTGGAGAAAGTCAATAAATAGTGGGACAACTAGCTATGTTTGGAAAAAAAGAGCGATATCTCACACTACTCACAAAAATAAATTCTAGACAGTTTAAATAATAAAATCTTAAAAAAAACAACTCAGAAACAACCTGTGTTGGACAAAGATTTCTTAGATCTGAAACAAAAGCATGAGTCATAAAAGAAAAAATTAAGAAATTGAATTTCATCAAAATTATGAACTTCTGCTTTTCTAAAGATCCTGGTAAGAGAACAAAAAGACATGCTACAGACCGAGAGAAAATATTTGCAAACCACACATCTGATAAAGGATTTGCACTTGGAATTCTAAAAACTCAATAATTTTTTGTTTTGTTAAAAACAAATAATCCAGTTTTTTAAGTGGGCCGAAGATTTGAACAGACACTATACCAAAGATGCTCAACGTCACTAGTTATTAGGAAAATATAAATTTCAAAAATGAGATACTATTACACCCACTCCAACATCTTTTTTTTTAAAGATTTTATTTATTTATTTGAGAGAGAGAGAACACAGAGGGAGAGTGGGAGGGAGAAGCAGACTCCCTGCTGAGTGGAGAGCCTGAGGCGGGGCTCAGTCCCAGAACTCTGGGATCATGACCTGAGCAGAAGGCAGACGGTTAACTGACTGAGCCACCCAGGCACCCCCCTACTCCAACATCTTAAGAAACAACTGACACTACCAAGAGCTGGGGAACTAGAAGTAACTAGATCTCTCGTATGTTGCTGAAACGAATGTAAAATTGGACAGCCACTTTGGAAAACAGTTTGGCAGTGTCTTATAAAGTTAAACATACATTGACTATACAACCCAGCAATCCCAGTCCTAGGCATTCACCCAAGTGAAATGAAATCTTAGCTTCACACAAGAACCTGATGCTGATGTTTAGTGACTATATTTATAATCACCAAACACCGGAAACAACCCAAATAAATGAAACCTCAACTGGGGAATGAAAAAACAAACTGTGGTACGTCCATACACTGGAATCTACTCAGCAATGAAAAGGAACAAACTATTGATACAAGCAACAACATGGATATTGTATGATTTCATTTATATGGCAGCTTTGAAAGAACAAAACTATAACATCAGGAAACAGGCAGTGAGTGCTAGGAGGTAAAGGGGAGGAGTTGACTCTAAAGAGGAGCTAGTGAATTTCTTGAAGTGATGGAACTATCTTATATCTTGATTGTAGCTGTTGTTACACAACTGTATGCATTTGTCAAAACTTGCAGAAATGTACACTAAAAAGGGTGAATTTACTATATATAAATGATAACTTAATAAAAATATGAAAAAATATAATCCTAGCACACACATGCATACGTGCACACACACACACATACACATACAAGCTTAGAAATATATGAGAACAATAGGACACAAAGAAACTTTTGGGGGTGATGGACATATTCATTACTTTGATGGTAGTGATAGTTTCATGGGTGTGAACATACGTCAAAACTCATCAACTTATATCCTTTAAGTACGTAGAGTTTATTGTACATCAATTATACCTCAATAAAGCTGTAAAAAAAGAAGAAGAAATGTATGAGAAGAAAATATAAGTGAATATGTTTAAAACCTTGGAGTGGTGACAACCTTCTTAAGCAAGACAGTAAAAGCAAAAGCCATAAAAGAAAAGAATGATATATTTGACTACATCAAAATTTTAAGTTTCTATTCTAAAGACATTGTAAATAAATATAAAAGAAGGGTAGATTAGAAGAAAATATTTGTAACATATATAGACAATGGCTAATTAATGTTAATATAAAGAACTCCTACACATCAATAAGAAAAAACAAACAACCCAATAGAAACAGGAGAAAAAGATATAACAAGCAACCAATAATGGGAAATGCAAGTTTTTTAGAGATTTATTTTATTTTATTTTTAAAGATTTTCTTTATTTATTCATGAGAGACAGAGACAGAGACAGAGAGAGAGAGAGAGAGAGGCAGAGGGAGAAGCAGGTTCCCCATGGAGCAGGGAGCCTGATGCGGGACTCAACTCCAGGACCCCAGGATCACGACCTGAGCCAAAGGCAGATGCTTAACCAACCAAGCAACCCAGGCATCCTAGAGATTTATTTTATTTTAGAGAGAGAGAAGGAGAGTGTGAGTGGGGGGAGGGGCAGAGGGAGAGAATCTTCAAGGAGACTCCTCACCCAGCCTGGAGCCCAACGTGGGGCTCGATCCCACGACCCATGAGATCATGACCTGAGCTGAAGCCAAGAGTCGACACTTAACCCACTGAGCCAGCCAGGTGCCCCAGGAAATGCAAATATTAATAAACACAGGAAGGGAGGATACATAAATTTGACTAGTAATCAAAGAACTATGAATTAAAAGATCACTTTTTGCTTAACAGATCGACAAAATTTTAAGATCGATAGCGAGTGTTGGCAGGGGGCCTAGAGAAATAGGTGCTCTCACATACTATTGTCGTTGGAAGTAGTCGGTCTTTGGTGAGCAATTTTGTATGATCTGTTAAAATCTAAAATGTGCATAACCTTCAACCCAGTAGTTCTGTTCTTCATTACCCATCCTAGAGAAACACTTGTGTATGTCACACAAAAAGAGTTAATGGGGAAAAAAACAAAAACCTAAAAATTGTCCCTCAAGGATTCTCAAACTATATGTGGTAAAGAACCAGGGTTTTGGGATTTTTTTTTTTTTTTGTAAATTTCCAATCTGTTACATACTGATACCTTTGTAAAGTAGAGAAAAAGGAATTACTAGAAAAGTAACCATGTACTTGGATGTCACAGCAACATAAAATTGGAACAAATGTGAGTTTTTTAAGATTTTATTTATTTATTTGACAGAGAGAGAGAGAGAGAGCACAAGCAGGGGGAGTGGCAGAGGCAGAGGGAGAAGCAGACTCCCTGCTGAGCAGGGAGCTGGATGCGGGGCTTGATCCCAGGACCCTGGGATCATGACCTGAGCCGAAGGCAGTTGCTTAACCGACTGAACCACCCAGGTGCCCCAGTACAGATGTTTTATAAATGCTTACTCTCAACTTCTGTCCTTATCTCATTGTGGACTGGTAGTAGTTCACGATCAGCACCAGTCCGTGGAATACAGTTTGAGTACTACTGACCTAAATGTCCATCAAAAGGGAAATAGGAATTGCCATGTGACCCAGCAATTCCACTCTCTCTATATATACCCAAAAGAATCAGAGGGACTTGAACAGATATTTGTACACCCATGCTCACTGCAGCATTGTTCACAACAGCCAAAAGGTGGAAGCAACCCAAGTGTTCACTGACGGATAGCTAGATAAACAAAAGGTAGTGTATACATACAATGGAATATCATTCAACCTTAAAAAGGAAGGAAACTCTGACACATGCTACAACATGGATAAACCTTGAAGACATTATGCTAAGTGAAATAAGCCAGCCACAATAAAACAAATTCTGTATGATTCCACTAACATGACGTACTAAGAATAGTCAAATTTATAGAGACAGAAAGTAGAATGGTGGTTGCCAGCGGCTGGGGAGAGGAGATAGTAGGAGTTATGGTTTAAAAGGTATGGAATTTCAGTTTGGGAAGATGAAAAAAGTCCTACAGATGGATGGTGGTGATGATTACACCACAGTGTACTTAATAACGCTGAACTGTACACTTAAAAATTCTTTTTTGTTGGGCGCCTGGGTGGCTCAGTTGTTAAGCAGCTGCCTTTGGCTCAGGTCATGATCCCAGGGTCCTGGGATCGAGTCCCACATCGGGCTCCCTGCTCAGCGGGAAACCTGCTTCTCCCTCTCCCACTTCCCCTGCTTGTGTTCCTGCTCTCACTGTCTCTGTCTCTGTCAAAGAAATAAATAAAATCTTTAAAAAAAAATTCTTTTTTGTTTTCAGAGACAGAAAGAGAGAGAGAGAGAGCAAGAGAGCACAAGCAGGGGGAGGGGGAGAGAGAGAGAAAGAGAGAGAGAGAATCTTCAAGCACACTCCACGACCAGTGCGGAGCCTGACACAGGGCTCAATCCCACGACCCTGAGACCATGATCTGAGCCAAAATAGTCAGACGCTCAAGTGACTGAGCCACTCAGGTGACCCTTAAAACTTCCTAAAATGGTAAATTTTATATCATGTTTATTTTGCCACATTTATTTTTTTAAAGATTTTATTTATTTATAATTTGAGAGAGAGATTGAGAGAATGAGTGGGAAGAGGGGCAGAGGGAGAAACAGACTCCCTGTGGAGCAGGGAGCCCAATGCGCGACTCTATCCCAGGACCCCAGGATCATGAGCTAAGCTGAAGGCAGACACCTAACCGACTGAGCCACCCAGGTGCCCCTATTTTGCCACAATTTTAAAAAGGGAAATGGGAAATGGTATATGCATTCTGTAGAATACTGTGCAGCATGTTCCATGTCACAACCACTACCTCATTCTCTTAGGCATATTGCAAGCTGCAGAACGATACAGAGTACAATATCATTTATAAGCAAAAGAAACAAACAAAAACTATATTTCTATTTTTTAAAAGATTTTATTTATTTATTTGAGAGACAGAGAGCAGAGGGGTGGGGGCAGAGGGAGAGGGAGAAGCAGGCTCCCCACTGAGCAGGGAGCCCAATGCGGAGCTCAATCCCAGGACCCCAGGATCATGACCTGAGCCGAAGGCAGACGCTTAACTGACTGAGCCACCCAGGCGCCCTTATACTTCTATTTTTAAATACAAAGAAAATTATCTGGAAGAACAAATACCAACCTGATAACATTAGTTTCCTCTCAGACAGGGACCTGCCTCAGGGGGTTGGACAGGAGAACTGTGTTTGACTCGAGCAACAAAAAAACATACTCATGTATCGCCTGAATAATTAAAATGCTTTTTACAGAAAATTAAAAGAATGGGTCAACCACAGAAAATATGTAGTATGGTAACTAAAGGCAGCACAGGTCCTGTGGGGATACAGGGTATCCAAGAAAGTACACGTGCCAGGAACATACAGGGAGGTATCTAATTCCAGACTAGGAAAAACAAAGAGGCATCCCAGAGGAAGTAGAAAGGAAAGCCTGAAATGAGTCTTGAAAGATGAGTCGAAATTAGCCAAGAAAAATGTGAGTGGGAACAAAACAATGGAGAGCGTGTTATTTTTTTAAAAGATTTTATTTATTTGTCAGAGAGAGAGTACAAGCAGGGGGAGTGGCAGGCAGAGGGAGAAGCAGGCTCCCCGCTGAGCAAGGAGCGGGATGCTGGTCCCAGGACCCTGGGATCATGACCTGAGCCGAAGACAGCCGTTTAACCGACTGAGCCACCCAGGTGTCCCTGGAGAGGGTGTTAGAGGCAGAGGGAACTGTATGTGTGAAGGCATGGAGGTACGAGAGAACATAGCTTTCTCTGAGAACCAGAAATAGTTCTCTAGGCTTGAAGCATAGAATCTATGTAGATGAGTACAGAATCCAGCTTTTACACTGAAAACAATAGGAAATTTTTAAAGCTTATAGAGGTCATCTGCCTGTATGTTTTAGAAAGATCACTCTAGCTGCTGTGCAGAAAATGAATGGGTCAGGGCGCCTGGGTGGCTCAGTCAGTTAAGCGACTGCCTTCGGCTCAGGTCATGATCCTGGGGTCCTGGGATTGAGCTCCGCATTGGGCTCCCTGCTCAGTGGGGAGCCTGCTTCTCCCTCTCCCTCTGCCCCCCTCTCATGTGCTGTCTCTCTCATTCTCTCCTGGAGTCCCTGGATCGAGTCCCACATCGGGCTCCCTGCTCGGCAGGGAGTCTGCTTCTCCCTCTGACCCTCCCCCCTCTCATGTGCTGTCTCTCTCATTCTCTCTCTCTGAAATAAATAAATAAAATCTTTTAAAAAAAAAAGAAAAGAAAAGAAAATGAATGGGTCAGTAAGTATAGGCACAAAAAGGCCACTTTGAAAGCTACTTGAGTAATCCAGAAGAGAAATGATAAAAGGGGGTGGGGGCTGATGAAGGAGGGGCAGGCGAGGAACAAGAGGGTTAATATTGGACATTTTAAGTTTGAGAAGGATTTCCAAGTGAACATGTTCAATAGGGAGTTGGATTATACAGGTCTGGAACTTGGGAGAGATGTCCGATTAGAATCACGCATTTGGGGGATCAAGTTACTGAAACCACGAGAATTCAAAGTCTCTTCCATATCATAAACTTTACCCTCTCAACTGGCTCAACTATCTCTCAACTTTATGGGGGGAAAAGTCCTTTCTCAAATCCATCCTGCCATTCTCTGTTCCTTCATAGAAAAATTTAGAATATTCTTTTTTTTTCCTCATAGGCTCTAGGCCCAACATGGGGCTTACATGGGGCTTGAACTCATGACACCGAGATCAAGAGTCACATGCTCTACTGACTGAGCCAGCCAGGCGCCCCTAGAATATTCTTTTTTTTTTTTCTTTTAGAATATTCTTGTATGAGCTGTGTACTCAATGTTCTTCCCACTTCCCATCACTCTACGAAAATAGCTATTGCAAAGGTCACTAAATCTAACAGATGCCTTTCAGGCCTCATCTTACTTCGGTGTCTCAGCAGCATTTAATACAGTATTAAATGTACTCCTTCTTTCCTTCTGTTAATACTGTTCCCTTGGCTTTCAGGATATCTCATTCTCCTGCTTTTCCTCCTTCATCTCTTCCCATTCCTCGGCTTCCTTTATGAACTTCTGCTCTTCTACCTCCTACTTCCTCTTATAATCTAACCAAAGGCAGATAGAATATTAGGAAATTATTATGGAAGGGTTACCAATTCTATTGCCAATAATCCCGCAAACCTAAAACAAAGATACTTCTCTCTCCACTGTGAATCAAGATCAAATGAATAAGCATAGCCTTCTGTTGAAGTAACCCACTGTGGTAGGCTCAACAGCAAAAGATGTCCACGTCTTAACCCCCAGAACCTGTGAATGAATATCTTACTTTGCATGGCAAAAGAGACTTTGCAGAAGAAAAATAAAAGACTTTGAAGAGATGATTAAGTTAAAGAACTTGCGATAGGGAGATTATCCTGGTGGACTCAACAGGGTCCTTAAGAGGGAGGCAGGAGAGTCAGAGGACAAGTGAAGACAGAAGTAGATTGGAGCAGAGATTGCTGGCTTTAAGGTGGAAGGGGACCGTGAGCTAAGGAATGCAGGCAGCCTTTAGAAGCAGGAAAAGACAAGGAATATTCTCCCCTAGAGCCTCCAGAAGGAGCACGGCCCTGCCAACATGTTGATTTTAGTCCATAAGGCCTATTTTGGGCTTCTGACCGCCAGAGCTGTAACATAAATATATCTGTGGGTTTTTTTTAAAGATTTTATTTATTTGACAGAGAGAGACAGTGAGAGAGGGAACACAAGCAAGGGGAGTGGGAGAGGGAGAAGTAGGCTTCCTGCTGAGCAGGGAGCCCAATGTGGGGCTCAATCCCAGGACCCTGGGATCATGACCTGAGCCGAAGGCTGACGCTTAACGACTGAGCCACCCAGGCACCCCTTATCTGTGTTGTTTTAAGCCACTAAATTTGTGGTAATTTGTTATTACAGCAGCAACAGAAAACTAATATACGCACTTTAAAAGGAAAAAAAAAAGGAGAAACAAACTAAATCTTAAGGAAAATATGGTTGGCCCCAAGAAAACTCTCAGGACTCCCCATCATAACAAGAGAGGGCTCAAGGAAGCTCTTCACCAGAGTTAAGTCTAGAGAGACCACCTATTGATTTTTCTGCTCTCTTGCCTTAAGGGCTGTTTGTCTAGATGGGCTAGGTGATTCTCCCACTCCCACCCTCCAGAAGATAATTCGATCTGCTTCTTCCCTTCTCCTTGATCAATCCAGTGGAGGATTTCTCTAGGAAGATATTAAGCTCACCTACAGGCCTCCTCTTCCCCACATGGGGGCGGAGGCCAAGAAAAAGCCAGTGTTATCTAGGAAATTCTTACTGATTGGTGGATGAGAGCTGGGTGTGTGGATGCTGGGCTCTGATTGGGATCCTTCTTTATGGGAAATGCGCTCCTCATCAGGTGTGTCCCATTGAATGCAGACAACTACTAAGGTCTGAAAACATCATGGACAAGACTTCAATTGAGAAGTCCCAGAGATTCACTATCCTAAGGTCTCTCTATTCTCTGCTGTGTTCCAAGACAGACAGTCCTTTGAAAACAAAGAACAAAAAAATATAGATCACTCACACCATCCATGAAAATAAATTCTAGCTGCATTGCAAATGTAAGCAAACACACAGAAACTGCTATACAAGTATTAGAGAAGAATGCTCATGACCTTGGTATGTGGAAGACCTTATTAAATAAAATACAAAAATCAAAAGCCAAAAAAAAGACTGATTAATCTGACCTCAAAACTTAAAACTTCTATTCAATAAGATATCATAAACAAAATTAAAAGGCAAGAGATAGACTGGGAGAAAATTTGTGCAATATGTAAAACAAAAGACTAATATTTTCTTTTTTGAAGATTTATTTATTTGAGAGGGAAAGTGAGAGAGAGAGAGCACATGAGCAGGGGCAGAGGGAGAGGGAGAAGCAGACTCCCCTGCTGAGTGGGAGCCTGACGCAGGGGCTTGATCCCAGGACCCTGGGATCATGACCTGAGCCAAAGGCAGACGCTTAACTGACTGAGCCACCCAGGCGTCCCCTAAAGACTAATATTTTCCCTTAATTATCCTGGCTAAGAGACCACCAAGGCTAAGAGAAAAACAGGTAAAGGATATGAGCAAGCATATCACAGAAAAAACACAAATGGCCAGTAAACATATGAATGGATGCTCAACTTCTCTATTCATCAGAGTACTAAAAATGAAACAATGAGATTCTATTTTCTACCTATCATATTTGCAAAATTTAAAGTTTGATAACATTCAGTGTTGGGAAGAGTAAGGAGAAATGAGACCTTACAACCTGCTGGGGAGAACATAAACTAATACAGCCGTGTTGGAAGGGCACTGGGCAGTACCTACTAAGATTACAAATACACAGTTTACGACACCACTCTCAGGCATATGCCCTAGAGAAGACGTTCAGATGTTCTCAGAACGTGGTCCATAGTTTCCTGGAGGTTCCCAAGACCCTTTCAGGGGGTCCTTGAGATTCAAAACTATCTTCATAATAGTATTAAGATGTTGTTTGCCTTTTGGGGCGCCTGGGTGGCTCAGTCAGTTAAGTGTCCAACTCTTGATTTCAGCTCAGGTCATGATCTCAGGGTTGTGAGATTGAGCCCCACATCGGCCTCTGCACTCAGCGGGAAGTATGTTCAAGATCCTCTCTCCCTCTGCCCCTGCCACCGCCCCCCCCCCCCCCGCCCTGTGCGCTTGCCTTTTTTTTTTTTTTTTTTTACTGTGTTGACATTTGCACTGTTAATGCAAAAGGAAAGGTGGAAGGGGGAAGAAAAGCAAAGATGTGTAAAACTGCTGGTGCCCTAAAGCTCATCGAAAGGAGTGGCACCAAACTGTACCGTGTCATTGTATTTTTTCATCATCATACACGTAAGAATGTCCTCCATAAAGCAGTAAAAGTTATTAAAATCTCCATGCCTAAATACATGGCTTTCTAATATTCTATGTAACAAAACAGGAAGTACAGATAAAGCACTTCTGTTGCATACTAAAGTACAATGATTGTCCCAAGGAAAAACACTTGTCAGATTGAGTTGTGAGCTGAAGTCACTGTTTTCATGGAACACCATTTTTATTGAAATAACGACTGACTGATAAACTATGGCTATTCAGATTTGGATATTCTGGCAGGCATTTTCTCAGAAATAAAGTTAGCCTGTCACTTCAAGAACAACTGATAGTATCTGGTGCTAATGGTAAAATTTGAGCTTTCAAGCAAAAATTAGAACTTTGGAAAACTTGCACCTCCACCACAGGCTTGGCAGCTGTCCAATACTATAAGACTTTTCTGATAAGAGCAGTGGTGATACTAATGTAATTTTTGACACCGTATGATGAACTGTGTCAACATTTGAAAGATCTGCGTAACTCAGTGAACCAATATTTTCCAAATTGCCAATGCATTATGTTATAAAATCCTGCACAGGTTAAAAAAAAAAATGTTAAAGTACAAGGCAGACCAATGGATTTTAAATGTAACAAAGCAAGAAAAGTTTACTTATATGATTAATATGGTTTCTAAATTCACATTAAAAGTAATCTTTAAGAAACTACCACTTGTTGGGTGCCTGGGTGGCTCAGATGGTTAAGCATCTGCCTTCGGCTCAGGTCATGATCCCAGGGTCCTGGGATCGAGTCCCGCATCGGGCTCCCTGCTCAGCGGGGAGCCTGCCTCTCTCTCTCTCTCTCTCTCTGTCTCTTATGAATAAATAAATAAAATCTTTAAAAAAAAAAAAAAGAAACCACCACTTGTTGAGGACTGATATAAAAAATATCCACAATTACCTGAAAAGGCTATTAAACTCCTTGTTTTTCTAATTACACATCTGTGTGACATATACTTCATCCAAAACATTGTAATAGATCAAATGCAGAAGCAGGTATGAGAACCCAGAGGTCTCCTATTAAGCCTATTAAAGAGACTTTCAGAAAATGTAATGCAATTTTACTGTTCTCACTAATATTTTTTGCTTTGGAAAAGTTCTTTTTCATTTTAAAATATTATTTATGTTAACATGTAATGGGTTTACTGCTGTTATTTTTAATGAATAGTTAAATTTTTTAAAATTTCTAATACATTGAATAGTGGTAGATATAAACCTACATAAACAAATTGTCTTAGGAGTGTAAAGGGGTCCTGAGATCAAAAAGTTTGAGAACCACTGCCCTAGAGAAACTCTGATAAGGCGTTGTGATCAGGAAAATTCATAGCAGTAATGCTTATAAAAGCAAAAAACTGGAAAAATGTAGTAGTCTATCAATAAGGAATGGCTAAATAAGCCAGTTTATAGCCATACTATGGCATATTATGCCACTTACAAATGAAGTAAATTTAGATGTAGTGAAATAAAAGTTTCCAAAATATTTAATAAAAAATTTGCAGGATATGTACAGTATGGTATAGTTTTTGTAGAAATAAAAACACAACACGACGTGTTTTCTAAACAAACAAACAACTAAGACCTGGAAAGCTACCAGGATACACAGGCAAACTGTAAAGAGCAGCTACCTTTCAAAAGGGAAAGGTGGACTAGGATTGTGGGTAATGGCCAAAGTATACTTCAGCCCCATCTATGTGTAAAGTTTTGAGGGATTGTTTGTTTGTTTGTTTGTTTGTTTTTTACAAGGACACTGTACTAGTGCAATTAAAAATAATGAGGAAAAAAAAAATAAAGCAACAAGGTCAAGCCCAGACATTGAGGAAGGAAGGGGACTCGCTTTGAGTCCAGGCTGAGAGGACCCAGTGTATTTGCTGCAGCGGTTGTGCAGCTGTGGAGTCTAGGAAGGAGCCCCGAGAGGTGAAATCAGGCGATGGAGGGTATGGTTGGCTGAAATGGTGATGGCCACCTGGATGGCACAACTTTCTGGGTCAGACACCTCCCACTTCCTCCCTGGGATTTAATACAAAGGCCTTCACGGCCGCAGAGGTCAGCCTTTCCCGCTTCCGCCATAATTTATCTCGCCCTGATGCCCGCCAACTCTTACCCTATTCCCGGCCCCCGATCCCCACTCCCCCGGCCCTAGGACCTCAGCGGCCACATCCGAGGAAGAGCTCTGGGCAGGCTAAGGTGACTACAGCCTGAATCGCCGCGGCACACCCGACGACACTGAGACACCGCAAGTGTGACCGAGCGACAGGAGGCGGAGGGTAGCCGGTAGCTACGTAGCGGGAGGACGCAGTTACCAAATAAGCCACAGGAGCTCCGAGACAATCGGCTGACTCTTCCAGGTGCCGTTGGGCAGGCTTCGCTTTCGAAAGCAGCGCCACAGCGTTCCCATTGGTCTTCCATTCCAGCCCAACCAGCAGCTCTCCCTATGGCCTGCCCCTCGACTAAGAGGCCAATCAGAGGAGGGTTTTGTGTTTCCCATTGCATAGGACCAACTAAAAGCTTGCTCACTTCTGACTGACGTGTTGGACAGCCAACCAGAAGAGCCGAGGCCTGGCGATTTGGCCTCCTAGTGCAGTCACCATCTCGATCTAGGTCCCTGTCCTTGTCCCGTCCCCGGCTGGAGTCTAAGGTTTTGATCTGAGAGAAATAACCAAGAAGGAGGTCCACGCTGGAGAGATGGTGGCTCAAGAGGCAAAATACTATTTCCCAGAGTTTGGTTGGCTCTGAGGTCAGATGATTTTGTAGTTGAGGTGTCAGGGCTACTCTGGGGTTGGCCTCGAGTAGTGACCACACGAGAAAAGTATTGGTCGAGAGAGCGCCTCAGATAATGTTGCTTTGCCACCATGCTGTTTCACTTCCCCCCAGAGTCAGGTGGGAAGAAGCCTAGGAACATCAGGGCCTTTAATTAAGCGTTGGTTTATCTACAGTGAGGAGTGTTAGGGATGCTCAATTAGAAGCAATAAATACTACTTCTAGAATGACTAAAACGAAATGTGCGGGGAAATTTTTAAAAACCTGATAGCGGCATCATTACAGCTAAAGGTATCATTAAATACTAATGCTAATTAAAACTAAGAAATACCATTTTCACCAAATACTTTGGATAATTATCTGTTGTTTAATATTGTGCCATTTTGGGCAAAGAAACTTGCAGGGCAGGGATGGCAATTTTTCCACTTTCGGTAAGAAAACAGACATTTTCATTTGCTGTATGTGGGAGCCTAAACTGCACACTTTAAGAGGGTAACTTAGTAGTACCTATCAAAATGTAATACATATCCTTTGATCCAGCAATTCCTTCTCTCAAAATCTATCCTACAGAAATACTTAAACACATGAGCAAGTTATGTGTAGCACTACTTGTAATAGTGAAGGATTGGAGACAAACTGGAATCAATAAATTGTTTTACAACCATACCATGAAATGTCATGCCTCCATTTTTTAAAATGAGGTAAATTTCCATATACTAATGTGAAAGGAAGTCCACAATACATTGCAAAGTGTAAAAATTAAGCTGCAAAATAGTGCACATAATATCCCATTTTGTTAAAAAAAAAAAACCCTACATATGAGTGTGTGGGTATTCATACGTGTACATGTGTAAATGAATATGTGTATATTCATACATACATATATGTATATATATTCACATACACATATCTATGCATAGGAAAAGGTCTGGGAAGACACATACCAAATTAAATTATTCTTGGGGAATGGGCATAGGGAGAGGGAATAAAGAGAAATCTTTCTCTTTTTACACATTTATGTTTTGTTTGAATTTTGTCAACTAGCATTAATTACTTTTTGAATTTTTATCACCACAATAAAACATTTTAGCAAAATAGGCACTTTTGTAATAGGAACAATCAGCAGAACTATCATTTCTACATTTTAAATAAGAATAACTCCAGATAGGAATGAGGTGACTATTTCATTCAAAAATTTCAGCTAGAAGACCTAGGATAAAATTAGGACAACTGTAAATCAATTCAACACTGAGCTTCAGTGTGGTACTCATGACTTGGTACAACAGGATGTGGGCAAACAAAATCTAATCAGAATAAGTGAAGAGTCGTTCATTTCTGGGAGAGAAAACTACACAATGGCAAACTCCATCCAATGGAAAAAACTTTGCTTTCACCTTTTTGGTAGCATCACCTCCAGGGTTTACTCAACTCCCTAGGGCAAGGGTTGGAAATCATAAGAATTAGAGATTTAAGATACCTCAGATATCATTCAGTCAAATCCCCTCATTTTACAGTTGAGAAAACAGGCCCAGATGGGTGAAGCAATTTGCCTGTAGGTGCTATAACCAGCTAAATAGCATAGCCAGCTCTGGAATCCAGGTTTCTATTCCAGGCCTACTACTCCTTTCTACTTCTCAGATCTTCCTGAGTCTTCATTCTGATGACATGTTAGGAAATATTTTAAAGTCTTATGAATATTAGACTCCCCTATATTTAAATTTTAGAACAAAAATGCATAGCAAAAGAAAAATCTATTAGCACAGATGATCAAAAGTTGGCTGTATTTGGACAAAAAACATTATCGGTAAAATAACATTTTCTTGAAAAGTAATGTATAAATTTCTGTGACTGTAACTGTATTTTACTATTCACTTAAGAACTACTGTTTTGGGGTGCCTGGGTGGCTCCGTCAGTTAAGCGTCTACCTTTGGCTCAGGTCATGATCCCCGGGTCCTGGGATGGAGCCCAGCATTGGGCTGGGGGGGGATGGTCCTTGCTCATCAGGGAGTCTGCTTCTCCTTCTCCTCTACCCCTCCCTCCAGCTCATGCTCTCTCTCTCAAATAAATGAAATAAAATTAAAAAAAAAAAAAGAACTACTGTTTTACCTAATTTCTGACTGATCTTCAACTGGCAGTGCCTCTTAATCCTTTACCTTCAGTTTCTCTATATCATGTAGTTGATGATCTATATACATTTAAAACCACTGCAGGAAACACCTATTTAAAGAAAACCTGCTGTAATTTAAAGAATACTTTATTCTGTGTAATGTTAATAATTACCCCAATTTGTTCTGTAAAGAATGAGTTTTCTGTTCTCAAGAGGCTGGATGGACAGATAGATAGGCAGGCAGGAGGGAGAGAGAAAATAAAAGTAAAATAGGGAACAATTATTTTTTTGGACAAGCAAAGCAAAAGATAAGAGGGATGAAGGGTGTTGGGTGGTCGGGAAGGGAGTGGCAGAGAACCACAAGCTAAATTAGTCACAAAGTGTTTATATTTTAAAAGTAAACTTGAATACTGTGATGTATAAATGGACTAACAACCACCTAACCTGCAGGCTATAATTAAAGTGGTGTCCAGTTTTAGACTCTATGACTTAGGGACATGTAAGGACCTTGGAGAGATTTCAGAATAATAAAGGTAAAAGGGTAAAAAAAAATGAGCCAAGTGAGGAAAAATTAGAACTGTTATTGTGCCTAAGAAGAGAAGACCAGGGGTGACTCAAAAGTCCTCAGGATATGAAGAAATATCCATTTCAGTGAACAGTTGGTCTACATTTCCACAGTAGAAAGTAATTTTACTTAAATTATGACCGTATGTATTTGAAGATAGAAGTGTCTCACCTAGGATGTCTCACTAAACAAAAACTCCAGAGAAGGCTGAATGCTGTTCACCTCTCCCACCCTTTACTAGCTCAACTCCTCATCTCAAAGAATGGGTTAAAGGGTAGATAAGGCATCTCCAGAATGTGAAGCTTTAGACTTTGTTGGCATCTAGGTACTACATTTAAAATTTTTCGTTAGCCTCTGTCCCCCAGATCCCAGTGTAAGGTTGAGCTGCTTCTGTGCTATGGGTAAAAGGGATTAATTAGTAATAAATACTTAGATGCATACATAACCTTGAATTCCTTATAAAAAAAATGCTTCTCCTCAGTGTTGATGGGTAAGAGGGCTTGGATTTGGGGTTCTTTCGGGACCCAGTTACTTGCTAACATGACCCACTTGACTCCAAAGAGGGAATTTACCTGACCTGATATTAAACAGAAAAAAAAAAACAAACTGGACAACCAGATGTGCCTGGACCTCTAATTTTGTCTCTAGCATTTTGTCTTATTTAGACATCTCCTACAATAAGGAATAAGTATAAAGTCTATGAAGAAAGAGAATGTAATGTTTTATTTATACCACGACCACCCCACCCCACCCCAGTCCAGCTTTTAGCATAAGGCTGGGCACACAGAAGGCTAAGAACCGGTACTTGTTAAATGAATGTCATGTGTCCAAAATTTTGATATTTTATTCTATAGCTGCTTTTTCTAGTTATTCTCTAATTCATTCTCTAACGCTGCTGCCTACGAAGGTTGCATTTGTCTCCTTACTCTTCCTTTCTCTTATCTCACAGAAACTTCTCTTCTTCCCTATCCCCTCAGATATCTTTAGTCATCTAATTCCTGAACTACCAAAACCTCTTAACTTCGATTCAGCCCCCACTCTTCTACTCACACCCAAGTACATTGTTGTCACCTTAATTCATGTTTTGACCACATTACTTTCTATACCTTCTTTCCATGCTCAACTACATGATTAAAACAAGCTTTGACTTCCCAAATAACAAGATTCCTAGCTCCTCTTATTCCAAACTTTTACTAAAACCCACTTTGTGTAGGAAGCCATTTCAGAACACATCGGTCAGATGAAAATATCCACCCATCAAAAGTTCTCAGAGTTAAGAAAAAAAAAGTTCTCAGAGTTCATTTACCTTTCTGCCTGTATCCCATCTATTTGAAAGAAAATACTCTCGGGGTGCCTGGGTGGCTCAGGAGGTTAAGCATCTGCCTTTGGCTCGGGTCATGATCCCAGGGTCCTAGGATGGAGCCCCACATAGGGCTCCCTGCTCAGTGGGGAGTCTGCTTCTCCCTGTCCCTCTGCCCCTCCCCCCAACTCGTGCTCTCTCTTGCTCACTCTGCTCTCTCTCTCTCTCCAATAAATAAATAAAAAATCTTAAAAAAAGAAAATAGTCTCAATTGAGGTATAAAAAAAACCCTATGAAAGATATAGTGTTCACAGATGGTATGTTGGAGGATGAGCGCATGCACACACGTGTTTATGTACACATAGAGCATATGCATATATATGTATATACACACACACACTATAAATATATTCTGCCCAAATTAGCAGAAACCCACAAGCTTAAAAACCAAATCTGCTAAATCTGACCCAAACCACAGGTATTAAGCCCTATAGCTACTGCCTGCAAGCAGATGCATTACCTCTGTGACAAAGTCAATTGGAAGTTGCAAGTATAGGTAAATATCGCTACAGGCAGCTAGGATTCTGTTTTGTTTTTTTTTTAAACTTAAATGTAAAACTTAACTTATCACCTCAGGACACTGACCATGTTATATGATTTCTGCACAATACCAAGAATATCCTAGACACTAAAAAATACTATATTTACAACTTAAGCAGGAAAACAGAGGCTTGCTTCACAGTGGTTTAATATGAACAGAGTTGAATATGACATTGTCTGACAGAAGAATGAACAGTTTGCTGAATAAAAGCCCCGAGTCAGGATATATACACAGCAGAAATGGGGCCTCAGGCTTTCAGCACTTGTGCACAATGAAAGAAGAACTCTTTAAAAAAATGTCAATAACAGAGAATACAAATCAAAAAGGCAGCAACAACACCAACATTGGGGAGGTGGGAAAGGGAGCAGAGCCTCTCTCTAGGGGCTGCGCAGCCCCTGGTACAGGCTCAGCAGCTGGGGAGCTGATCCGTCTCAGGGAACATCAACATTTCGAAGGACTCCAAATCCCATGTCAAAATGCAATCCTAATCTCTCTGATCAGGGTCTTGTCAGACTCTATAATCCTTTTCCCCAAGACTTAATCCTTCCATGATGGACAGTCTAAGCAAAGAGTCCCCACTTTTGACATGACAACAGTTAACTTGCTCCCATCCCACCACTGGAGATAGATTATCAGGCCCCAGCAAACAAACCACTACCTCCCAGACAGAAGCCCAGGAAAGCTGCTTCAGACTCTAAGATTTGGGACATCCATACCCCGCTGCTATCTCTAGCTCAAATTCTGGGGAGAATGCTGGAATTCCATGGAAAAGGAGTGCAGGCAGTTCAAAAACCCTGTGACCAAGCTGGGGAGGGCAGCGACAACTCTTGCCCCTGAGCCCCATTCAACAGCTCAAAGTGCTTAGAAGTCAGAGACTGTGTGGTTTGTTCATGTGCTTCTGCCCTATGGCAGCACTAAATGGGATGGGGGGAAGGGAGGATGGAAGGGGGAGGGTAGTGATGCCGTTCCCCACCACTGGGAGGTACCTAGAAAATGATCCACTCCCACCCTTTAGGGAGTTACCTGGCAGTGGTGAGTTGCCCCCACCCCTCAAGCCATCAAACCTGCAAAGCTAACCTATAAAGTATCAAGGGCTTGGGGAGGGAGAACTGCTGGCCCATACTGACTCACCTGCTGATGAGCAAGAACAGGCAGCCAGAGTGGGGAGCCACAAAAGAGAGGGGCTAGACAACAAGAGTTCTCCTACTGCCCTATGGCTTTCTTCTGACTCTGAAGCAGCCATGATGAGGGGCCCAGAAAACCCACACACCTTGCTCCACACAACAGACTGCTTAGACTCTAGGATTTACTGCCATGAAAAGCAACAAGGGAGAGAGAAAGTAACAAAAGAAACTGTTGAGAAAACTGGGAGCAGGCCTAGAGAAAACAAGAACGTTTGGGTCTCTACCACCTTCCCAAAAAGGAAAAAGTTCATGCAGGTAGGAAATGCAGGGCTGTTCCCTGCTCAGCGTTCCTGGTTAAACCTAAGAGTAAGAAAATCCCCTGGACTTGCAGCATCAGTATGTATCCAAGTGCCCCACCAGCACAAGACCCGCCCCCCCCCCAAAAGATTAGCCTTCTGGCATGGGTAAATGCCCAAGAAATTGCCTTCCAGTCCAATCCCCCCACCTGTACCCCAAGCAAAGGGCATCTGCCTGTGGTTCCCACCTCTCCTTAGAGAAGAGGATCCTAGCAGAGTGCCCATGGTGTAGTCAGGTACCAAGGAACACAATGCCAGCCAGTCTATCGGGCCAGGGGATGGGCAGCCAACTTCAGATCAAAGAGAGAGAGAGAGGCTTAGTGTAAAAACCAATGTCATTTTCAGCAGGAAAGTAGAGGGCAAGTGGTGAGAGGGGCTCCTACTGGCGCACCTTCCCGGGGACGTAGTTCCTGTCAATTGCCTCCTCCTGCAGGAACATGTGTAGGCAGCGTTCGTTCTGAGCCAGTGGGTGCCCAGCAATTCTATAAAGAGACCAAGATGGTTATCAGTAGTATTTGGGATCAGAGAGAATTTGCAGAGCAATGGGGGTGTGGACAGGGGAGGAAGGGCCAGGGCAGCTCCTCCAGAGGTTCAAGCAAGTAGAGGACAGCAACGGGGCACCATTCCAACCCTAACATTATAGAGGAGAAGGGGGCGAGAGGGGTATGGTACACCGAAATCCCCAAACACATCCACCATGTGGTGCTTTCTCAGGCCCTGAGGCACAGAATCAGAATTCGGCTCAAAGGAACGGAGTTTTACTGTCCAGTGTCAGCTCACCACACAATTGGCATCACATCTCATTCCAGAAGAAGAGACAGACAAAGCGTAGAAAGACCATGATGGCAAAAGCCGCAAGAAGAGTCCCCAGGAACTTGGCTTACTTGTTAATAAACTGTTCGAGGCCCTGCCTCCTTTCTTCAATGAAGGACTCCTCAAAGATCCCTTCATCTCCTCGAAAAGGGAGCTGACGCTTCAAGGCTTTCCCAGGCAGTGGCGGTACTACAATCTGCAGGCAGATGCAAAATAGCAGCCACGTGAGAGAGGACGAAGAGGGTATGAGAGGGTGAAGCACTGTATATCCCATTTCCTATCAGGCAGGGTCTACCTCACCCCACGGCCAGCAACCTGCAAGAACTGAGGCCATAAGCACAGTCAAGATGGCTCAGGTCAAAAATGAACCCAACTGATTCTATAGAAGGACAGGTTTACCACCTCAAAAGAAAGGAAATAAACTCCAAATATTCCTCACTTTCTTTCACAATCCACCAGCATCCAGTAATTTAGCTAGGCCTTTCCTGACACTATACTGTATATTTTCAGCACCTATAGGAGTTAAGTTGTATGACTTTACTAGCCACTAATTCAAGTGATACTTTTTCTTTAAAATTTGTCCTGAACTTACCACTTTAAAGTTTCAAAGGGTATCACCCAGATCCAATGTGTTGGGATTGGATAGTGTTCAGCTGCTCCACTGCCTTTAAAATTTTATAGACTATGATCTCATGCCCTCTCAGCCTATGTAGATCTCCTCCTCCGAGGATCCCACACAGGGAATGGGGTCATACCTTACTATCTCGCTCCAGCTCATTTTTTAGCCACTCAAAGTCACTGTAGCGCCGCCGTACACAGGACTCCTTCAGCTTGAAGATAGGTAGGTTTGTCTACAGGGGAAGGAAAAATGAGAGACGAGAGATGGTAACTAATGTTCAGCCTGTGGTAGCCACCTG
Organism: Phoca vitulina; assembly: GCF_004348235.1. Classification (NCBI taxonomy): domain Eukaryota; kingdom Metazoa; phylum Chordata; class Mammalia; order Carnivora; family Phocidae; genus Phoca; species Phoca vitulina. Next base: position 595,006 of record NW_022589780.1, on the reverse strand, counting down.
TCAGAACCACTTCGACAGGGCCCAATGAAGAAATAATCCTGTGAACCATGTTCCTATAACTCCTTTAAAATACCACCAGGTAAATACCGATCCTTACCACATCCAGCCTTGTCACAGTTGGTGATTAGAAGTCCCTTGCTGCTTAGAGTTTATCCTATAAATAGATTTAAAGTTGTATGCAAATATGTATGCACAAGGGGTTTCACTGTACTTTATTTGTAATAATAAATGTCCATCAATAGATAATTGGTTAAATAAATTACGGTATGCCTATACAGTAGAATTACTGTACAGCTATGAAAAGAATGTGAAATATATATGAGCCAGTCTGGAAATATATTAAGCATTAAAATTAAGGTACAGAACAGTACATAGAGCTTGCCTCTATTTGTTGTTTTATTCCATTTGGTTTTTTTTTTTTTTTTTTTAAAGATTTTATTTACTTATTTGACAGATAGAGACACAGCAAGATAGGGAACACAAGCAGGGGGAGTGGGAGAGGGAGAAGCAGGTTTCCCGCCGAGCGGGGAGCCCGATGCGGGGCTCGACCCCAGGACCCTGGGACCATGACCCGAGCCGAAGGCAGATGCTTAACAACTGAGCCACCCAGGCGCCCGCTCCATTTGGTTTTAAAAAGGGATATGTGGGGCGCCTGGGTGGCTCAGTCATTAAGCATCTGCCTTTGGCTCAGGTTATGATCGAGCCCTGCATCGGGCTCCCTGCTCAGCGGGAAGCCTGCTTCTCCCTCTCCCACTCCCCCTGCTTGTATTCCCTCTCTCGCTTTGTCTCTCTCTCTCTGTCAAATAAATAAAATCTTAAAAAAAATAAAAAAAATAAAAAGGGATATGTATATTTACCCAAAGAAAATAAAAACACTAATTCAAAAAGATATATGTACCCCTTCATTTACTGAAGCATTATTTACAATAACCAAGAAATGGAAGCAACCCAAGTGTCCATCAAAAGATAAATGGATAAAGAAGATGTGCTACACACACACACACACAGGAATATTACTCAGCCATAAAAAAGGATGAGATCTTGCCAGTTGCAACAACATGGACAGACCTAGAGGGTATTATGCTAAGTGAAATGAGTCGGACAGAGAAAGACAAACATCATTTAATTCACTTATATGTGGAATCTAAAAAACAAAACAAACAAAAAGCAGAAACAGACCCATAAATATAGAGAACAAACTGTTGGTTGCCAGAGGGGAGGTGGGTGGAGGTATGGGCAAAATGGGATGGGAGATACAGGCTTCCAGTTATGGAATGAGTAAGTCAGGAGGATAACAGCATAGGGAATATAGTCAATGGTATTGTAATAGTAGTGAATGGTGACAGATGGTAGCTATACTCGTGGTGAGCACAACGTCATGTATAAACTTGTCAAATAACTATGTTGAACACCTGAAACTAATGTAACACTGTGTGTCAACTATACTTCAATTAAAAAGGGAATATGTGGGGCACCTGGGTGGCTCAGTGTGTTGAGCATCTGACTCTTGATCTTGGCTCAGGTCTTGATCTCATAGTTGTGAGTTCAAGCCCCGTGGTGGGCTCTGTGCTGGCTGTGAAGACTATTTTAAAAAGGGTGGGGGGAAGACATGTATATTGTATATATTTATACTTATGAATAAAATGTTTATTCATAATAACAGTGATTGACTTTGGAGTATAAGACTAAACAACTGGAATGGGAGGGCTACATTTTTCATTGACCAATTTGAATTTATCACATGCACGTATTACATTTTCAGTTGAAAAGTGAATTTAAGTTCCTGTAAAGAACAAGAGAAAAGCACCTCCAAGGTATGCCTTCCTCAGCTTTTCCCATCCAAATCCTCTCCGTTCTACAAGTCCCACATCAAGTCCCATTTCATCCAGGAAATCCTTCCTGAGAACACCAGCTTAATTTACTGGTCTCCCTCTCCTCTACACTCCTATGACATTTATACTTTAGTAGTGCCTGACACACTATTGTTTTATGTATCATGTTAGTCTTGCTACTTAGCGAAACTCTAATCTCATTGAAATCAGGAACCGTGACTACTTTTGCATCGCCCTAAATGCAGACTATGCAAGTTACTCAGTAAATACTCAATTGATTAATAGAGACCCTATGTATTTGTTTACCCTCTCCTTGTCTAGAAAGTACAGCAGAAATAGCAATTACATTAAGTTGGCTTACCATCGCCTGCTCCCTGACATAAATCAGCTTATTCCCACATCTTAATCATTAGGCTCTAATGGTGACATGAACTACCAACAAACAAAAAGCCCTGATCCTCACTCCTGTCTACAGATTCTAAATAGAAACGGCCAACCACATGTATTAATACTGACTCTATTTCCCACCAGCCAATTCATATCAGCAGATGGAAATCAAAGGAACTAGTTTCTCTCCTTTCTCCACAACTGCCTCAGGGCAGGAAAAGAATATCTTCGAGCTATGCTAGTGCTTCGCACAGTCCTTACTACATCATGCTTTTGGAAATTGTCTTTCTAGGATCCAGTTCTAGGTAGAGGTCATCAAAAGCTAAATAACTAACCAACTTACATTAGTTACAACTCTACCCAGGATCAAGGTCCAAGGAATGTTAATAAGCTGAAGGAGAGTGAGATACAGGTAAAGTAATATTTTATTACAACCTGTTCTTTAGGAGAATAAATAAAAAAACTGGAAACAGTGGTTTCTTTGGAAAAGGGAGCCTCTAGAGGGGCAGAGGAAGGGAGGAAGACTTAGTTTTTACAGCGTATCTTTTTTTGTATCTTTTGAATTTTGTACCATGTGCATGTATTAACCATTCAAAATAAAACATTATAGAGAGCATTCCCAGAATCCTGCAAGAAATCTGCATGGGTATCAAATCATCGCATGATATGCCTTGAACTTATACAATATTATATGTCAATAACATCTCAATAAAGCTGGGGGGGGAATAATCCTGCAAGAAAAAAGAGTGCTTTCGTATCACGTGATTCTAGGTTTCCACCAGACTTCATTACAAATAACGTGATCCCCAAACAGCAGAACCTTAACTAGTACAGAAGCCAACAGAAGGACCAAAGAAAAGGGGGGAAAATGCTGAGTAGATTCTTCCAAGACACAGCGAAACCACCCACTGCCATTTTGTGGACTTCCTCCTTTGACTCACAAAAATCCTATTCTTCCCCTACCCCCACAGGATGATGACAATAATGACCTTTTATCTCAGCACCTAGCCATCTAAGGAAGGGGCTACTGTGTACTAAGTAAGATAGTCTCCCAGCTCCAACCTATAAATTATATGAGGAAGACAGGATTGTGTAGTACAGGATACAGAGAGTCCTTTGGCTCTTATCAACACAAAGTCAAGGGAAAGGAGAGAAAGAAACAAAGTTCAAGTCCACAGGACAACTGACATTTGAAAGTTCCACACACATCATGTGAAGTCACCAGGAAACCTCTCCAGACTCCTCATTTCTTGGGAGGGTGGGAGGGGGGGAATTCTTTCCTGAGCAAAATAAAAGAGAACAGCTTCAGAAATATTTACTATACAAAGAAAAAAAAGTCAGTGCCATCTGCTTCTACCATACATAATGCCTAACTCACAAAGCCCATTCTTTGAGTCTCATGCTTCCTATAATGCCTACCATGATCAACCACCTAAAATAGCTATTAAAAACCAATTATTTCAACTTTTCTCCAAAACTGAATTCAATTAAAATATTAAAAGCCTAGATAGCCATACAAATTAACATAAACAATACAAATTAACTCAAACCTACAGAACTAGGAACTGCCATCAACCCCATCATCATTGTACAATTAAAAATTGTGAAAAGGACAGATTAAAAGCTTAATGGTAAAAAAAATTTTGCACACTAAAGTTTTGCAACTAAGCACAGCCAAAGAGACTAAAGTGTAGTGGAAAGAGTATGATGAGGGGCTTTGGGGTCAGACAGACCTGGGTTCAAATCCCAGCCCCACTTATTAGCTATGTGTACTTGGGAAAGTTACTAAAACTGCACTCCTCCTCAGTTTCCTACCTGTAAAATGTCATTTTTGTAAGGATTTAGAAACCAAAACCTAGTTCAGTGCCTGGCACATAGTAGGCACTAGATGAACAGTCTCTGTTGTTATTAGAATGCCTTAAGACGAGAGCTATTTCAGGGCGCCTGGGTGGCTCTGTTGGTTAAGTGTCTGACTCTTGGTTTCAGCTCAGGTCATGATCTCAGCGTCTTGCGATCAAGCCCCAGGTCAGGCTCTACACTCAGCGTGGAGTCTGCTTGGGACTCTCTCTCCCTCTCCCTCTGTGCACCCACATGCTCACTCTCTCTCTCTCTCTCAAATAAATAAATCTAAATAAATAAAAGAGAGCCATTTCATTCATAGTCCCTAAGGCTCTTGGGTAATGCATGGAGACATTGTCTCTAAAACCCCACAGTAGAGAATCCTTATACTGAACAAGTTATGCCCAGTCTTCCTCAAGTAATTAAGTTTTCTACCACTAACAGTTCCCAGCTTTTATTGTATTTTCAGGGATCTAACTTCCATTCTTCCCCAAAGAGATGGTTCCAAGTAGTTCTTATAAAGGAGAGTTTTTTTCCAATCTTTGCTTCGATTTTCTTTCTTCAGTTTGGACTTGGCCAAACTTGGAATTTGGAGAGCATCATTTCTCAATTAAATTTCAAAGCCCAGGCAGGAGACACACTCTCATTTAATTCATTCATTCATTCAAAAATGAAAGCACATACACTCTTTTAGGTCTTCAAATGCTGTTTGAGCAGCATGCTGTCCATAGAGAATATTCTGGCCCTCTAGTCTGAGAAAAAAACATAAGGAAAATTAGAAAATGGTTCTCCAACTTTTTTGCCTGTAACCATTCAACTGGGCAAAAGAACCTGCAAACCACTACTGTATCCGCACATTCCATCCTTGCAGTGTGGACTAAGAACTAGAGAATAAAGTCCTCTGCAGTGCACACTGGAAGAAGCCACTCCTGAAATGTCATATATTAAATTAACCACAGACCACGGTCTTAACCCAAAAAGTTAATCTAGAACAGAAAGGTCAAATGACCATATGTATACAGAAGCTCAAATGGGAGCCAGTACTGAAACAAACATCCTGGATACTTCAAATTTAAAGGATCAGCACAGGATGAGAGCACCGACTGACAATCCACCAATCCCCTTGCAAGGCCAGGCTTCACCATGAGACACAGCATGTGGTACCTGAGAAAACTTAAGCACAAAACATTTCTCTCTTTCAGATGCTAATTCTACACAAGTCTGGGGAGCACTCAATCTCAAGGAGACTCCCTTTCTTATTTCTGCTCTACCAAGCCCACTGTCTCCCTTTCCTGGAGTCTATCTCCCCCTTAATCCAGGCTTTCCTTAACTCCATCATTTCAGGGAGACCTCATTAGGAAGAAATCGGGGCGTCCTGCCCTCCCTCTTTAGACTGACTTCCCACAACCTAGTTTAGTTATGGGACCCAGAGATGTATCACCTTGGCTTTCCATCCCCCCAGCCCTCTGCCACTTTTCCTTCCCTCCTTCTGTCGCTACAGTCAGGATTCCTATTTCCTTTCATTACTCACTGTAATCTTCTCCATCGTCCCCACCCTTATCCAGCCATGCTTCACTTCTTGCTCATAGGTACTTATTTTCCCTCGCCCCAGTCCGATGTCCCCCTCAGGAGTTTTCCGTATCCTAGGGCCACAACCTAGTCTGGAGACCTCTCTCCAAACCTATGAAGCCCCTAACCCCCAAATGACCCCTCCAAGCGTCTCGGCCAATGTTAGTCGTCCCCATGGCAGCCCCCCCCGGCCCTCCCCGCCCAGCCGCCTGGTCCTCCCTCAGCTGTCTCCCTCACCCCGTGACTCACCCGCATGCGAACCTCATAGGTGGTGAAGCGCGCGCGGCCCACGCCCACCGTCTGTGGATTAAAGATGTCGATCTCCAGGAAGTTACTTGGCGGCCCGTAAGCGTCAGTCAGGTCCTGCGGCTTCGAGTTAAGGCGCCGAGTGTCAGCCACTGCCGTGTCCGACATCTTTCCGAAGGAGAGACCGGGACCGGGGAAGGGGGTGGGGGACAGAGACCGGAGGCAGGAGCGCGCACAGCCCCTCCCGTTTGCAAAATAACCAGCCAACCCACAGACAGCGGCGCCGCGCACGCGCGCCCACGCACGCACGCACGCACGCGCACGTTCCCTTGGCCCCGGGCCCGGCACCCTGAATAGCGGCCACGCTGAGGCTTGTGAGTCCCGTACATTGGAGGCCTCATTCAGGCTTCCGGGCGGTGTTTGTGGCCGCCCCGGAACCTGCATCTCCGATACGTAGCGCCCCATATCCTGGGAAGCACCACAGGCGGAATCCGCCAATCGTTGCTCCCCAAACCCAAGAAATGGTCTTATACCGTGTATCTATCGGCTGCGGGCACTGCCCCGCAAACTGGGACCTTGCAGTGATAGGCCGAAGCCCCGTGACCTGAATAAGTCAGGGTTTTGCGCGAAAATAGAAGGGTGTTCTCCGGAGGGTGGGGTTCCAACAATAATACTAAGAATCTAGAACGCAGCCCTGCCACTTGGTGCCACTGATGGTTTCAATTCGTTCCACATGCAACTGAGCATTCAGCACCACGGTGCCAGGGAAGCAGCGAGGGTGGGGTAAACGCGATTGCTCATTCTCACTTTTCAGGAAAATCGGGGCATATCTTCATCCTGCACTTGTTACCACATAAAGCTCACCCCAGGTGTACTCAGATATATTTCTTAGCAAATTGAGGGCATTTATTTCATACCTCTGCCTCTACTCTGCAGAACTCCATACTTGACACTGCTCGGAGGTTGCTTGCAGCCCATAATGGAGATAGAATACGTGTCTAAATGAGAAAATATCTATAGACATATTGCTACTTATGTGACTAATTTACACATGGCCCACATGAAGGGTGGTGATTTTAGGTCATCCTTTCTCCCCCCTGCACCTGCCTCTTCTGCTATTTCCCATGTCACTGATGCCTGAAATCCTTTCGACAGAGTGCGAGACCCTATAATTTCACAGTTAAGTTACTTAATTCAATTTAACTGATAGCTACTAAGCAACCACTTATGTGCCAGGCACCATGCTAAACACTAAAGACCTAGAGTAGAATAAGGGAGTCTCTGCCCTCAAAGAGTTAACATTCTTTACTAAAAGAATGGGAGACAAGTAAATAAAACTAATGACAAATACAAAATAAGTGAGTGTTCCAAGCAGCACATAGGACATGAATAATTGGAGGAATTAGGGAAAGCTTCCTGGAGGAGAAAACATCTGAGTTTGACAGACATGAAAAGGCATAAAGGGGGGGCGCCTGGGTGGCTCAGTCGTTAAGCGTCTGCCTTCCGCTCAGGTCATGATCCCGGGGTCCTGGGATCGAACCCCGCATCGGGCTCCCTGCTCTGCGGGAAGCCTGCTTCTCCCTCTCCCACTCCCCCTGCTTGTGTTCCCTCTCTCGCTGTGTCTCTCTCTGTCAAATAAATAAATATTAAAAAAAAAAAAAAAGAAAAGAAAAGGCATAAAGGACGAATAGAAGTGGAAATGGGAAAAGGCAATTTCTTGCAGAGGGAATAGCATAAGCAAAGTCATCATGATAAGAAACAGCATATTTTTAGGCAGGTGTCACCAACTCAGATTGCATAAAGAAAATGCTTTGAGAAGTAGACTGGCTGGGGACAGGCAATGAGGGTGATCCTTCTTTATGAAGCAAAGGATCTCTGGCTTTATGAAGTAGGTGATAGGAAGCCACAGAAGGATTTTTTTAAAATATTTATTTATTTATTTGAGAGAGAGCACACGAGCACAAGTGGGGGGGGCAGAGGGAGAGGGACAAGCAGGCTCCCTGCTGAGCAGGGAGCCCCACGTGGGACTCCATCCCAGGACTCTGGGATGGTGACCTGAGCTGAAGGCAGACGCTTAACCGACTGAGCCACCCAGGCGTCCCTGATCATGTATTTTTTCCTGTTAAAAATCCTTCAGTGTAGGGGCACCTGGGTGGCTCAGTCGGTTAAGCGTCTGCCTTCCGCTCAGGTCACGATCCCAGGGTCCTGGGATCGAGTCCCGCATTGGGCTCCTTGCTCATCTGGGGAGCCTGCTTCTCCCTCTGCCTGTCGCTCTCTTTCTCTCTGACAAATAAATAAATAAAATCTTTAAAAAAAGACATGATCATATTTGTGTGTTAGAAGGATTATTTTTTTTTTTAAGATTTTATTTATTTATTTGACAGAGAGAGACACAGCGAGAGAGGGAACACAAGCAGGGGGAGTGGGAGAGGGAGAAGCAGGCTTCCCACCGAGCAGGGAGCCCGATGTGGGGCTCGATCCCAGGACCCTGAGATCACAACCTGAGCCGAAGGCAGACGCTTAACGGCTGAGCCACCCAGGCGCCCCTAGAAGGATTATTTTTCAGGCAACATGGAAGATGTATTTGAATTGAATGAGGCTAATTATGAGAGTATCGACAATATGATTTGGAATCAGGTGGTGATAGTGGGAATGAATGAAGAAAAGGAAAGAGATAGGACTGAGATTGAGGAAATAGGTAAAACTCGTATCTGATTAAATATGGTGGTAGTATAGTATAGGGCTTAAGCATGTGAGCTAGGGACTTAAGCTGCCCGGGGTTTAAATTCCTGTTTCCTAGCTGTATGGCCTTGAGCAAGTTATCCAGTTTTCCTCATCTGTAAAATAGAAATGCTAAGACTAAAAGCCACCTCTGGGGCTTTTGTGAGAATTAAATGAAACAAAATGTGTGTGAATAGTAAGTGTTCAGTAACTATTAACTATTATTGCTATTTGAAGGGAGGGGAAAGAAAATGAAAATGACTCCTAAGTTTCTGATTTAGGTAACTAGGTGGATGCTGGTACCACCGATCAAAATTGGAATTACAGAAAGAAAAGTAAGTTTGGGAGGAAGACCAAGTTCCATTTAGAAAAACCTGGGGTGTCTGAAGGACACCCAGGTGGCGATGTCTAGCAGGCAGCTGGAAATACTGGCCTGGAGCTCGAGGGTGGGGGAAGGGTTAGAGATTTGGGAGTCATTAGCATATAATACAGAAAGAAAAATGTGAAGAGGCAAGGGCAGAAGATTTAAAAATTGGTGAAAGCTGGGTGCCTAGGTGGCTCAGTGGGTTAGGCATCTGCCTTCTGCTCAGGTCATGATCCCAGGGTCCTGGGATTGAGCCTCACATCAGGCTCCCTGCTCAGCAGGAAGTCTGCTTCTCCCTTTCACTCTCCCTCTGTGCTCTCTCTCTCTCAAATAAATAAATAAAATCTTTTTAAAAATTGGTGAAAGCAGGCAGTGTTGATGAGAGTGTAAATCCGTGCAATTTTTCTGGGAGGCAAATTGGCAGTAGGAATTGAAAAAAAACTTTGACCTCAAGAAACTTGTCATACTGGTTGTCTCTGGAGAACAGGAGTCAGGGACAGCAGGGAGAGTTGTTTTTCATTTTCATTGCATTTGTGTTTAAGTACTTTTGTATTTAAAAAAAAATTGTAATGTTATTTACGGAAACTGTTGACTCAAAAATTTCACTTCCAATAATTTATCCTGAGAAAATACTCAAACAGTCACATAAAGATACCAGTATATGGAGCTCGTCTTTAAGAGTAAATAATTGTCCATTTTATGCAATGCAATATTTTTGTAGCCATGTATTTCTAACTTGCAAATGGGTTTGTATGGCGAGTCTCACATAGGAGCAGTGGGTCCTATATTTTACAGACTTTGTATCTCAGTCACTTCCTGCATAAAACACAGTCTTGTATAAATGGCCAAATTCAGGGTTCTCTTTTGTATCCATTTAAAATGATGTTTTATACTCATTGATATGGAATGGTGCCCACGAAAAAGCGAAGAAAACTGGTAGAATATATTGTAATGTGATACCATTTGTATTACTGGATATGATATATATAATTCTTAAAGACTGGAAGGATATAAATCAAAATGTTAGCAGTGGTTACCTCTGTGTGGTGAGGTTTCAGTTGGAATTTATGTTTTTATTTATAATTTTCTAAAGGGTCTGATTTTTACATAATGAACATATATTCTTTTTTTAAGCAGAAAAAAGAATTTCATTTGGGAAAAATATTAAAGGGCAGGCACAGGAAGAGAAGCTCGTGAAGGAGACCAGGAAGAAGTAGTCTGAGAGGTAGAAAAAGAACCAGGAGACAATAGTGATCTGAAGGGGAGGGATAAGAAATTTTCCAAAAGGAGCAAGCAAGTAGGTAGTTAACAGTGTTTAATACAGTGCAACGGTCAAATAATATAAGGCCTGGGAGCTGTCCACTAAATTTGACAATTGCTTAAATGAGAGCAGTTTCAGTAGAGCACGAGGCATAGAGCCCAGATGGCTTTGGACTAAGAATCCGATCAGAGCTGGAGAAGTGGAAACATTTAGTAGAGGCTATTCTTTTGAGAAGCTGGCCTAAGAAAGAAATGTGGTAGCTAGAGGGCAATGCACTGTCAAAAAAGAGTTTGTTTGTTTAAAGGGAGAAGAGACTTGAGTATGTTTAACAGCTGGGGGATAGGGATTTCATAGTAAAGTGGGAAGTTGAAAATACAGGTAAGTGAAGGGATAAGGCTTAAAATCAAATAGCCCTAGGAGACTTGTACAAGTTAAATTCATAATGAGGTGTAAATACATGGTCTTTTTTTTAAAGAAAAAGATTTGATGGGGGGAGCATAGAAGGTACTGGGCTAATTAAATCCTTTGCAATAATAACAGATAACAGCTGTTACCAGCTGGTGTGCGAACGCACGTGAGCGCGCACGCGCGCGCGCACACACACACACACACACACACACACAATTTTTTGCTTTTTGTGAGGGGCACAGAGCTTCACAGTTACCAAGTGATGTTGAACAAGGCACAGTTATCCTCTGTACCTCAATTATCACACCAAGAAAAAAAATAGCCCAGTCAAATGTCTTGGCAAACAGGTGACATCAAAACTCAATGTGAGCAATACCCATTTTTCTCTCTCTTGAGTTTCCTTGACCACACTCATTCTTTGCCAGAAGGAGTCCAGAGTCGGGGGTGGGGAACACAAAAGACAGAGATTTAGGATCCTTAAATTGGAAGGAATCTCATTAGTTCATCCTCTTACCATGAGGAATACTGTACCTTAACCCCCTATCCATCTTCCTGCTCGGAAATTTTTCCAAAGGGAGATTGCACAATCTCCAAGTCTGTGTTATGCAATCATACTGACAAGAAGTTCTCTCTAGTCTTTATTCAGACTGTCCCGAGGAAACGGCAACTCAAAAGCCCTTATAATTCAGGGTGTTTGTGTTCTTGGGAACACGGGTCTGGAACTGCAAGGAGGGCGTAGGGGTAAGGTCTGGGTGTAAAAGAAGTAATGCAGTGAGGAAAACCAGAGAACAGCCCTCATGACGCACAATTTGTACTTCAGGGAATGTGGATCCAGAGTTTAGCCGCCTTTCTGTAGAGCCCTGCTCTCTTTCCACACACACACCTATCTAGCTGCCTACTAGCATTATTGACTTCTCCCCTTCCAGAAGTTCATTTAACCCTAAGTTCACCTGGCACCTCCCTAAGGGCTAAGTCTCTATTTTAAATCCCTTCTGAAAGTTGTCAGTTCCCTCCCTATGTTGACGAAGTGTCCTTTAAATACTCAGCTTGTCTACTTAAGTTGGTTGATTGTATTTACTTTACTAAAATCCCTCTGGATCACGTAGGGGTGAGGGCAATTTGGGGAAAAAGTGATGAGGCCTGAGAGTGTGAGCATCTATGCAGGTTTATCCAGGGTCGCCAAAGACCTAACTCTAGCCGACACGGGTCTGTCCTCCAGCTTCTGTACAGATGCTTGTTAATTATCTAATGAATTATCCAGCAACAATAAGACCTGGAAAGATCATCATGTTGCGGTTAGTTAGCCTTCTTCCCTTAATAAAAGCTAACATTTATCGAACACTTACTAAGTGCCAGACACTCTTTTATGGACTTTAGATACTTTTAACTCTTATAATCCTCAAAACAAGCTTATGACATAGGTGCTATCTTTATATCTGCATTTTATTGATGATGCACAGACAGATTAAGCAACTTGCCCAAAATCACACAGATAATAAGTGGTAAAGCTAGGATTTGAACCCAGACAGCCTGGTTGTGGAGCCCAGGTCTTTAACCAGCCTCTCAAAGAAGATTCTTTTAGCCCTGTATGGCACCACAAAGGGAATAATATGAAAAAAAAACTAGAAAAGGAAAAAGGAGAGAAAGGAAAAAAGTGCATATGGTGGGAAGGGGTAGAATGTCACTAACAACTGCTCAATAACATTCTGGTGTAAGCTGCTGCCTTTTACTCCTGCCTAGATGTTGTTCTTCATCTGTTTGGTCTTTAGCCTGAAACTTTTTGTGTTGAATTCTATTTTCTTAATAACTATGAGAACTTCAAGCCTATTTAATTCCTGCCCATCCTTCAAAGCCAAGTGCAGGTCCCACCTCCTCCATAAAGCCTCCATATCTGTCTAGTCTACAGTAAATTTTAAAATTTTTACAGACTTATTGTCTATAATGTTCATTTGGCTCTGAGTTGCATTCTTAATTAGTCTTGTGTGCATTTATGTCTCATCTTACCAACCATACTGTAAACTCCCTAGGGGAAGAGACTAAAACTTCTACTTCTCTTGTATCTTGCATCCCCCATAATGTCTAGCACGGTGTCTTGCAACTAATAGACACAGTAAATATTTGTTGGTTGACTGAATGATTGAAAAATGTCAGAGTCTGTATCAAATCTTGGTTAACCTATGCACCATTTAGTGAAGAGCTATGCACTTAATGTGTACTCAGTAAACATTAACAGTGATTACAAAATCATTCAAGAAGTCTTTATGGAGTTTCTACAATGTGTAGAGAACAGTGCTGTGAGGATAGAAATGAAATAAAGGAACACAGCTTCTACCTTCGAAGAGTTTAGATTAGTTTTCTCTTACTACCTCAATGCATACTATCTCCCTTCTCTGAATTCCTGCTGCATTTGAAGTCAGGATTAGTGATCACTCACTTGTTGTCTCCCCCAATTCATTTGTGAGCTCCTTGAAGGAAATGTATAGCACTGTGCTGGGAACATAATAGAATCACAGAATTGAAAGGGACATTAGAGCTTTCCTATTGTCAACCTTCCCATCCAGCACAAGAACCCCTTTTGCAACAGCCCTGATCCAGCTTTTATTTAATTATATGCTTCCAGTATCAGGAATTAACCTATATAGGAAACACAGGAGGAAGATCAGTTTCAGGGGCTATATAATGAGTTGGATTTTTGACTACGTGCAGTTTAATGGGATTGTTAGGCAACCAGGTGGAGACAAATAGCTGAAATTCAAGTCTCAATCTCAGGAGAGAGGTCAGGGCTGAAGATAGAGATTTAGGAGTCTTGGCATGCATGTACGTTGCAGTTGAAACACTAAGATTGAGTAAGACTGCCAAGGACAAGAGAAGAAAGGCACCAAGGACAAAGTCTCTGAGAATTCCTCTACCTGGAAAATGAGAGGAAAAATCAATGAGGTGGAAGAACTGGAAGACAAAGGAGAGAGTTGTAAGGAGAGGCTGGTCACCAGAGTCAATGGAGGATGGAGCAATGAAGTTGGAGAGGATAAGACTGAGATACATTTATTTGATCTGGTAATTAAGAAAACAGACCTTTGGGGTGCCTGGGTGGCTCAGTCGGTTAAGTGTCTGCCTTCGACTCAGGTCATTATCCCAGAGGCCTGGGATCAAGCCCCATGACCAGTGAGTGGCTCCTTGCTCGGCAGGGAACTTGCTTCTCCCTCTCTCTCTGCCTGCTGCTCCCCCTGCTTATGTGCTCTCTCTCTCTCTCTCTCTCTCTGTCAAATAAATAAATAAAATCTTTAAAAAAAAGAAGAAGAAGAAGAAGACAGACCTTTGATAACCCTAAAGAGAGCAGTCTTAGTGAAGTAGGTTCTATTTTTACTTACTCTTGTTGCTCCTAATGCCTGGCACAATGCCTGGCTTAATGCATATTTGTTGAATAACTGAATGAATAGATGGATGAGTTGTAGTTCCTGCCAAAAACAGGAGGTGATGGGAAAAAGGGAAAAAGTAAACAAGTTACCCCGTTTTTCCCTGAAGAGAAGATGAGTGATAATTTAGAGAAATGTTAAGGTGAAAAAGAGAGAAGGTGAGGGCTATGATTTTCCCCCCAAAATATGAAGTAAGCTCATCTGAGAATCTCTCACAGATTCCATTGTCAGTTTGATGGAGTAAACTCTCAACAGATAGCATCTATAAACTCTGAATAAAACACACACACACACACACACACACACACACACACCTGAAAATTCCAGACAGTGAGCAAAGGCAGGCAGTTATTGGAGGGAGGTTGGAACAAGGGAACAGCATAGGACAAGTTTCCCATTTTTATGGCTTTAGCCTGAGGGCAGACAGCAGTCACCAGCCACACCACTAAAACTACATTAGGAAACCCTCATTTTTCTAGCCTGAAAAACCAGAGGACTGGGCCTGGGGCAACCACAGTGTCTAGGAAGTGAGGGGATATTTCAAAAAGACATCCTGAGAAAAGGAGCCCTAAATTATCTGTATGAATTCTTCCTTCAACTTATCCTGAACCATGCATGCATAGATAGGGCAGGCTCAAAGCAACTTCTATCTACAACTAACACGAACAAAACTGATATTTGAGCTGCCACCCATGACAGGCAAGGCAGAGTTTTCAGTTAGGATCTAACCAAGCTAATTGCCTGCTGAAACAAATATATCCACACTCTTCAGAGGAATGTAACAGAATCCAGAGTCTCCACAACGTAACATTCACAAAGTCCTGGAAACCCTGTAAAATCACTCAATATATAAAGAATCAGGAAAATGTGACCCATTCTCAGGGAAAAGACAATTGATGGAAGCTCACGTGGAGATGATAATGCTTGATGAGGAGAGAAAAATACCCCAGTGATGAATGAAAAGATGGGAAACCTTAGCAGAAAAATAGAAAATATAAAAAAGAACTGAATGGAAATTCTAGAACTGAAAAACACAATATCTGAAATAAAAAATTAACTAGATGGACTTAAAAGCAGAGTTAGATAACAGAGGAAGGAGTCAGTGAACTTGAAGATATAGTAATAGAAAGTGTCTAACCTGAAGATGAGAGAGGATTGAAAAAAAGTGCATGGAGCCTTACAGACCTGTGGCACAACATAAGAGGTTTCAAATATGTATGATTAGAGTCCCTGAAGAAGGGGAAAGAGAGAATGGGGTCAGAAACATTATTAGAAGAAATAATGGTTGAACACTTCCCAAATTTGGCAAAACAAAACAAAAACAAAAACAAAAAAAACCATATACATTTACAGATTCAAGCTCAGCAAAGCCCCAATAGGATAAATATGGAGAAAACTGCACCTATGTGTAACATAGTCAAGCTGCTGATAACCAAAAATCATGAGAAAATCTTGAAAGCAGTGAGAGAGAAAAAAAATGCATACTTTAATCATTATAATGATTCCAATAACAATGGACATAATCACTATTATGATTCCAATAGCAATGGACTTCTCAGAAACTATGGATGCTAGAAAACAGTAGAAAACATCTGTAAGTTGCTACGGGAAAAATCACTGTCAACCAGAATTCTATGTTCAGTAAAAATATTCTTCAAGGACAAAGGCAAAATAAAGACATCTTCAGGTAAAAGAGAGTCTGTCTCATGCTTATAAGCCTTTATTCTTGGTGTTCCCTGTGTCTAGAACACACAATTTCTGCCCCAGTCCCCTCCCTATCTTCAGCTTGCCTCACAGAATCCATCCTGGTCCCCCAAGTCCAAGTTTGATGCCCCTCTTTATACACCTATAGCCCCTCATATTTCCCCAATCTTAGTATTTATCCTGCTGTGCGTAATTGCTTGTTTAATTGCCTGTGAACTCCACTAGACTATGTGCTTCGTGAGGGCAAGCATTTTGTTTTTCTGTCCCTGGCATGGAATAGGCCCTCAATGAGTATTTATTGAATAAAGGAAAAAAAAGTCTGATTCCAAAGTATTTTTTTCTACCACATGAGGCTGTTATCATGGAGAGAAAGGTCCTGACACTACTATAAGATTCACTATTACTGTACTCTCTTAAACTTTACAGGGAAATATACTGTTCTCTGAAAAACTAGAGCTTTCATTGAACAATCATTAGCCTATGATTACATGGGCAGTCATTGTTAGGGACAATCTATATGTACTTAACATAGATCCTTGGCAATGAATAGTTGTGAAAATCCTCATTTTAATACTACTTCAACAAATGGCTGGCAATATGGAAATGATTAAACTATGGTACATCCAACTGATGGAATATTATGCAGATTCTAAAATTATACTTATCAACCTATGTAATCATTTGAAAACATCCTTTTATGTTAGGTGGGAGGAAAAGCCTGAAATACAAAATTATACATATAGTGTGATTATAACAATGTCTTTTAAAAAATCTACATGGGGCACCTGGGTGGCTCAGTCGGTTAAGCGTCTGCCTTCGGCTCAGGTCATAATCCCGGGGTCCTGGGATCGAGCCCCGCATCAGGCTCCTTGCTCAGCGGGAGCCTGCTTCTCCCTCTCCCTCTGCCTGCTGCTCCCCCTGCTTAAGCTCTCTCTCTCTTTCAAATAAGTAAATAAAATCTTTTAAAAAAATTAAAAAATCTACATAGAACAGGGACACCTGGCTGGCTCAGTCAGTAGAGCGTGCAACTCTTGATCTTGGGGTCCTGAGTTCAAGCCCCACGTTGGCGGTAGGGTTTACTTAAAAAAAAAAAAAAATCTATGTAGAAGGAAAAAAATAACACTGGAAAGAAATACAGCAAAAATTACTGTAGCTTTCACTGGGTGATGGAACTATGGGTACTTTAAATATTTTTCTCTATATTTTACATTTTTTCTTGAATAAACAGGCATTACTTCCATAGTGGGTGGGGGAGTCTCAAGGGAGGGAGAAGTCCCCTGGTACACCAGACCGCAATCACAAGGAAAACAGGACTGTGTTTAAGCCTTCTTTCTCTTTAACTTACATCTTAATGGCCTGATACCACTTACAGATTAACTGAGTGCATGACCTTATTGAAGGATGCTATAAGACTGGCCCCAGGAAAAGCAGAAAGGGGATCAACAGTGGAAACTGCCACGGGCAGGAGAAAGAGACTAAGCAAAGAGATCAGAGAAAGTAAACATAAAAGAACAGGAAACGGAAGGGGGAAGGGAAAGACAAGAGGCTAGGTATACTTTCATACATTGGCATCCATATGAAAAAGAGGAGTTAGTTGTGGATTTTTACGACAGGCATAGCTAGCATATTTTCATGTTATTTTATTATTGTCTGTATTAAAAATTTGTGTATTTGTGCTTTGTGCCTCACTATTCCTTCCAGGGTCAGGCTGTGTATTTCTTCACCCCACACGTGCTGTCATATCTGCCTGATGTTGCCAGGGAAGATCAGCTAGACACTAGATCTGGACATTCTGGAGCCTACTCTGGGAGCAAATTGCATAACCACGTGCCTATCTATGTGAGCTATAGATTTAGCAAGCTCTATGGGACAGTCAGGAACCTTCTGGGCGATAAAGGAGATCTGGATGGGGATTCATGGTATCCCAGAGGCATTTGTGGAAAACAAGAAAGTAGATAGTTCTCTCTGGCTCTAAACCCCGTTTATGACACACAACTCAACTAACCAAATAATGCTGGCTCATAGCCAAGCCTCTTTTTGTAAGATGTTTGTACTATTCTGTTGATTTCTGTGTACTACATCCGTCATTTTTGAGGCTTTTACTGGGCTAGTGGGATGACTGATGGGGTATTTTAGCTTATTAAATGTCAAGTGAGAGTGTTGAGATTAGAAATGAATTTCTACATGGTTTGGCATGAGTATAGTCATTCCCAGAAAGGCAGACTTTCTGGCAACCTTGTTTTTTCCGTTTGATAATCCATCTTGTAACCCATCTGGGAACTAGGAACATGGAGATTTAACCTTAAAAGAAGGACAAATACAAGATCTTAGCATCATCCATTGACCTTTGGAGGGTGGACGTGATTGTCTTAGAGCTCCTGATCATGTAATTTGTAGTGTGAGGGACTGTGGCTTCCATTATCCTATGCAAGAATCTTGTACCATCCAATACAGTTCCCACTAGCCACATGTGACCAAGTTTAAATTAAAGTTAAAAAAATTAAAACTCAGCTCCTCAGTTTCCTGGCCACATTTCAAATGTTGAATAGGCTACCATATTGGACAGTGCACAGACAGAACATTTCTATCATCCCGGGGAGTTCTACTGGACAGCACTGTGAATCGAGGCTCCCAAAATGGTGATACCTGGAGACCAAGCATCTCTGTGTCTGCAGGTAAAGTGACTTATTTTTTCTTACTTCAGGTTGTCTCTTTGCATTGATATGCTCAGAGTAACTAGGGAAGTTGAGGCAGTTTAGCAGACTTGCTAGCCCTCTTCACACACACACACACACACACACACACACACACACAGATGAGAATTCTCCTTTAGGGAATGGCTAAATAAATGTGGCAGAGTCATTAAATGGAATATTATACAACCGTTAAAAGGAATGAACTCCATGTATCAGTAAGGATAAATCTCAAAAACTTTTTTCATGTGAAAAAAGCCAGTTGCCGAACATAACCATTTACTGCACACAAAACAATACTACATTTTTCCTACATAAGAGCATTTTTTTTTTTTTTAAGATCTGGAAGAATACATATCAAACTCATGACAGTGGTAACTTTAGGGAGGGGTAAGAGTAAATGGAATAAGGGACCAAAGGGACTTTTAACTGTTTCTGTAATGTTCTAAAGTTTTTTTTGAAGATTTTAAGTAATCTCTACAGGCAACATGGGGCTCAAACTTACAACCTCAAGATCAAGAGTCCCATGCTCTACTGATAGCCAGCCAGGTGCCCCTTTAATGTTTTAAATTTTTAAAGGAAAATATTCATGTATTACTTGTGTAATTACAATTATTAAGAGAGGACACGAATTTATATACAAATACAAATGTAAATATGTAAAAATATGGTCGTGAAAAAAATAAGGGAAGTACACAAAACTCTAAGGATAATTGTGTTGAGATGGTGGGATCATGGGTAATTATTTTCTTCTATTTCTCTATTTTTCACAAGTTTTTTTGTCTTGTGGCTGTAATGTTAATACAATAAAAATTTTAAGATAAAAAATGAGTCAACCCTTACGCTGCAGACAGAGTATTATCACATATCAGGTGTAGCTCTTAAGAGGCAACTGGCTCTGGTACATAATTGGAGCCAGAAATAACAGCTCAACATCATTTATGTAAAAAAATTTAATTATCCTTGGTGGCAGCCTCCAAAATTCAATTGGTCAATGTAAAACCCCATTCTGCAGCAAATTCACAGTGGTAGGCACCCTGGGACCCTTCAGTTCCTAAAACCAGAGGTTCCACTGGAATATTTATGAGACTTCCCTTCGTATGCCCAGGCTACCTGACTGGTTATAGGCTTTGAAAATTGCTCAAATCAAAAATCCCTCCTCTGTGGTGTGCAACTCAGATCAAAAAGCTGCTTCCTGCAAAAAATCCGGCTTCACCCGCACCCTACCTCCATGAGGACGTGAGGTAAACTTCCATGCAAGCAACAATGCTGGCCAAGCTTCTCGACTTTCAAGCCAGAATGTAAACCCTGTCACCCAAACACCTGTTCATCTGGCTTCCAAAACATATGGATCCTGCCTCAATTGACAACAGAGCATACCAACACTTCTGGCCTTCACCAGAGAAGTGTAGTCAGCCTCTGAGGTCCTGTCAAAAGTCTGGCTGTGAGAAGAGATATTTATGGAATATATTGTAAGGGACATTCTATCCATCCACTCCTTTAGGTGGCATTTTAAGTTGTGTCCCCAGATCAAGTTAAGGCACCAGAAGGTTACATGCCTGAACCATATTAGCTCAGCCCCTGCAGAAATGCTTTAATGTTACACCCTTGGCTTTTAGCCAAGGTAGTTACGAGCAAGTAATATGAAAATCTCTTCTGTGTGTGTTATGAAACTGTTACTGAGGACATTGTCCTTTATGTTAATCCCGCATGAGAGATTTCTTATGGAATTTAGCGTCAGCAGTGAACCATTATGTAGCTGTTAAAAATTATAATTCTGGAAGACTAAATATGAAAGTGTGTTTATGATATGTTCATTGAAAAAAAACAAGAACACAAAATGGTATATAGACTCTCATTGCAGCCATGTAAAAATTATTTGTGTCTGTGGGTGAGGACTAAAAGCTGCTAGGCAAAGATGAAAATTGTATGAGGGCAATGGGATTATAAAAATGTTTTGTATTTTCAAAAATTTTTGTTTGCTGTATGGGCGCCTGGGTGGCTCAGTCGTTAAGCGTCTGTCTGCCTTCAGGTCAGGTCATGATCCCAGGGTCCTGGGATCGAGCCCCACATCAGGCTCCCTGCTCCGCGGGAAGTCTGCTTCTCCCTCTCCCACTCCCCCTGCTTGTGTTCCCTCTCTTGCTGTGTCTCTCTCTGTCAAATAAATAAATAAAATCTTTTAAAAAAAATTGTTTGCTGTAGCCCTGTCTTTTCCATTGGGAGAAAAAAAAAAAGAATTTAATGACAGGGAAATCTCTGTCCCTCTTGAGGAGCTGCTATGTGTCTTTCTTTCTGATAACAACAATTGTCACATTCCCCCTTTCCCCTGGCTGCCCCCAAAAGGTGGACTTCACGTTTGGTCATTGCACGTTAGCTCCTCCTTCCTTTCTATGCCTCTGATGTTCTATTTCTATAATCTTATGACATTTGTACTTTTGCGGGGTGGGGGGTAAAGTGCTCCAAATCCCTTACAGAAAGCGGCAAAATACAAAGCATTTTTCCCACTTTAAAAGTTATCCACAGTCATAATAAACTGGAAATATGTGAGAAAGTAAAAACAAAAAAAGATAACCACTGTTAACAGTTTTTGGCATTTCTTCCTATTTTTTCTCAATGTATTTTAAACAAAATTATGAGCATATAGCATGTAAAGTATCACATCCTGTTCTTTTCATGTAACTTTAAATTATAAGCATGTAAAAGATAAATAAAATAAAATAAAATATAAGCATGTTTCCTATACTGGAAGCTCTTCTGGTTGAAAACCCTGATAAATATCATGCCAGTAGGACTTTCTTTCTTTCTTTCTTTCTTCTTTCTTTCTTTCTTTCTTTCTTTCTTTCTTTCTTTCTTTCTTTC
>NW_022589780.1:436401-573700 GCF_004348235.1 Phoca vitulina | reverse complement strand
TCTTTCTTTCTTTCTTCCTTCCTTCCTTCCTTCCCTCCCTCCCTCCCTCCCTTTCTTTCTTTCTTTCTCTTTCTTTCTTTTCTTTCTTTCTTTCTTTTTTTCTTTCTTTCTTTCTCTTTTTTCCAGTAGGACTTTCAAAGGTTGAAAGCATTAAGACCTGCAGGAAGGGTTAAAGACGAAGCTGGAAAGTCAGTTCAGGTGAGCCCAAAAGCTAAGAGATGAAGCCTTGTGGACCTTATTCCTACCGGGGGGGTTGGGGTGGTGGTGGGCAGAACTGAATTGCATGGGTGTGAAGTGTAAGCTCAGGGAAGCCTAAGACCAGAAGGACAATCTGGGGTCTTGTATCCAGATTGGAGATCACAGGAAATAGGATTTTAGAGCTAGGACAGACGTTAGCTATCATCTAATATAATATACTCATTTACAACTGCAGAAACCGAAGCCAGAGGAGGCAAATTGACTTGTGTAGGCTCTGGAGTCAGAATGCCTGGATTTGTCTCTCTGCTCTGCTACTTAGTAACACCG
Source organism: Phoca vitulina (assembly GCF_004348235.1). Lineage (NCBI taxonomy): Eukaryota > Metazoa > Chordata > Mammalia > Carnivora > Phocidae > Phoca > Phoca vitulina. The sequence goes on along the minus strand of NW_022589780.1, from coordinate 573,175 downwards.
GACCATAAGTAGATGCCTTACCCTCTCTGAGTCTCATTTTCCTCTCTGAAAGGGAAATACAGCATTTAACTTACATGCTTCTTGTGTGGATCAAATCAGATAATCCACATAAAGCACTTAGCACAGTACTTAACACATAATAAAAACTCAACAAATGTTACTTTTTGATAGTACTGTAATCATTATCATGATCGAACTAGTTAGTGACAGAGCTATGACAAGGTCTCAGATCTCCTGACTCAAGCTAGTGCTCTTTTCACTGTATTGAACTAACTTTCAGGGTCCAGAAAGGACTGAAAGTTGCCTTGAACTTAGTAGGGGTAGCAACTCAAATCTACTTGGGGCTAAACCTGAAGACTTTAGTCTGGGGTCCACTTTAGGTAAAAGCACCCAGCCCGGTGTCTGGAAAACAGTAGGCTCTTTTTTTTTTTTAAGATTTTATTTATTTGACACACAGAGAGAGAGAGAGAACGAGAGCACAAGCAGGGGGAGCTGCAGAGGAAGAGAGAGAAGCTGACTCCCCACTGAGCAGGGAGCCTGCCACACCACAGGGCTCGCTCCGGGGATTCCATCCCAGGACCCTGGGATCATGACCTGAGCTGAAGGCAGATGCTTAACCTACTGAGCCACCCAGGTACCCCTAAAACGGTAGGCTCTTAAGAAAGGTTTATTAACTAAGAAGATTTTTAAAAACAACGACAAGTTTGGGAGGGTGGTGCTGCCTTCTAAGAGAAGGACTAGAAATCTTTCACAGAGTCACATAAAGAAGGACTTAGGGAAGAGGGCTACCCAAACTATGTACATTCCATGCATGTCTGTGAAGACCAGAGACAAGTAGAGGTGGCGCTCTCCGAGATTCCTGGAACTTTCTCATTGTCATTTTTGTTAACCCTTTCTTCTTTCCTGTAGTTACCGGCAAAAACTCCTATATAAACGCTAGGGAGGGTTGGGTGATTTTTCAGAGCTGGGCAGAATAAGAAAAAAGTGGGGAAATAGCTATCCCGATTCAAATTAATAAAGCCGATTTGGCAGCAGGGTTGGGGGGGTGGCACCCAGGTAGAAAAGTGGGTGGTGGCAGTGAAGGAGGCAAGAGAGTCAGACCCCTCTATGATTTTTTTTTTTAAAGATTTTATTTATTTATTTGAGAGACAGAGAATGAGAGACAGAGAGCACGAGAGGGAAAAGGGTCAGAGGGAGAAGCAGACCCCCTGCTGAGCAGGGAGCCCGATGTGGGACTCGATCCCAGGACTCCAGGATTATGACCTGAGCCGAAGGCAGTCGCTTAACCAACTGAGCCACCCAGGCGCCCAGACCCCTCTATGATCTTGAAGAGGAAAAAAAGAAAAACAAGTCGTGAATGGGAAGCCAGTTGAGACCATGAACTCTGGGGTTGCAACGGGGGAAAAGCCCTGCCTCCCCACCCCGCCCATATCTTGCCATATCTGTTCATAATTTATTACTACAGTCCGTTTTTGTTTTGTTTTGTTTTGTTTTGTTTTTAAAGATTTTATTTGACACAGAGAGAGACAGCGAGAGAGGGAACACAAGCAGGGGGATTGGGAGAGGGAGAAGTAGGCTTCCCGCAGAGTAGGGAGCCCGATGTGGGGCTGGATCCCAGGACCCTGGGATCATGACCTGAGCCGAAGGCAGACGCTTAACGACTGAGCCACCCAGGCGCCCCCTACAGTCCGTTTTTTGGGGGCCTCCTGTTAGTCCTTTCTCCTGACCAATATCTTTTCTATTTTCCAAGGCTACCTCGCTAACTCTGTCCCTTGACTAATGTATATTCTAACACTCCCACAGTAATAGGGTGAATAACCTTGACCTCTCCAGATACGTGTTTTAAAGTAGCAGTGTTTTTACTATTCCACAGATCCTTTAACTCACCCTCCTAAATCATCTGGTCCTATGGGTTATGGTCATTTTCGTCTTTCTAGGATTTCAAGGTATACCCTCATCTCAACACTAAAGACTCAATAAGTATTTGTTGATTGATTTCAGAGTTTATAATCTAGTTCGGGGAGACAATATGCCCTCATGAAATGAAAAGCTATGTAACCACGAGCACAGAATTAAAGAATACAAACTGAGTTCATAGAGGTTCAAGAGACGGAAAGCAGATGATTGATCTGTCAGGTTGGGTCAGTCAGGGTGCTCTTCCAAGAGCACCTAAGTTTTGAGCTTTGAATTGGAAATTTAAGGAGGTGATGGACATGAGTTGGTGAAGAGGTGGACCTTTTGAAAGAAATGCACAAGGGAGACAAGGCAAGATATCATTCAAGCCAGGACAGGTGCCTGCCCCACCCTGCCATTTCCCTGTCTCAGCAGCTCTGCATGATCTGTCACCACACCTGTTTCAGTTCAAAGAGAGCTCCTTGTGACCTAGTGCCCACCAGGCGCTCTCCTGTATCAGATTCACTTACCACGCACGCCAGGCTGTGCTGCAGGACGGAGAGGCATATATGCAGGAACTGTCTGCAGGCACTGTGGGCAACTATGCCCCATCTCTCTAGTCTGGACCTCAGGTAGGAATACGCAGTCTTCTATTTACCCTCTTCATGACAGATGGAGCACACATGCAGCCTGGAGGAGAAGGAGCCAGGAATGTGTAGCACCGAGATGGTTATGTTACCATGAGCAGACTAATATCACTTTGAAGGCCCAGTGTCCTGCCACCTCTGAAAAATGCCGAGTTGTCTATCTGTCCTTCCTGACGAGGAGGAAGGCATCATCAGCACGTAGCACATCTCAAACCACACCGCTAGGCACTATACAGACAAGTTACATTATAGTCCCTGCCCCTAGGAGTTCGCTGTCTAACAGGGAAACTGAGGCACGGCCGGACAGAAAGTACCCACCATACGTTTACTAAAAAGTTGTCAAATGTACAAACGTAATGCCATTCAATTCCTGATCCCATTCATTCTACCAGCATTTCTCGAATGGGACCTTGGGCTAGGGTCACAGAGATACGTAAACCTTGCCCCTGTCCCCAAGGAGTTCAGTTTAGTGGAGGAGACATACATGTAAAGAAATCATTACAGTACCATATCGTTTATGCTGTATAACACAAGCCTGCACAAAGTTCTTGGAAACGCAGAAAAGGGAGAAGTCCACTTAAGGGGAACAAGAAAGGCTGAATAGGAATTTTCCAAGATAAGAGACTTGGGAAGGGGATGATGACAGGGGGGACATCCCAGGAGGTGGCGGGAAGGGTAGAAAAGGGCACGACATTTCCCCGAAATAGTACAAAACTCCGACTGGTTGGAATTTAGTGTGCCTAGTGAAAGATGAAGCAGGAAAGGTGGGAAGTGGCCTGAACCTGAAGAGACGCGTGTACCTTGCTGGAGAGTCTGAACTTTATCACATAGGCAACAGGGAAAATCAAAGGACGTTTCAAGCAGGGAAATTCTCTGGTCACACCTAAGTGATATGATCCCAGTTCTCCTGCCTCCTAGCTGTGACTCTGGGAATGGCACTGAATTTCTGAGCATTTGTGTTTTCACGCATAAAATGGGGTTCATAGCAGTACCTACCGTACAGGGTTGATTTGAGGAGTAAACGAGCTAATGTATGTAAAGCAATCAGCACAGCGCCGGGCACATAATAAGTGCTCCATACGTTTTAGCTACTATTACCAGGAGTGTTTCTTAGAAGAGTTAACTTTGTCGGCAGCATGGAACATAAACCACGGTGAGGAAAAGACTCATGGCAGGAGGTCCGACTAAGATGATATTACAACTTAATCCAGTGATAAATAAGGTCTGGACTGGGATCTGGACGGGAAAAGTTAAAGAGATGAAAAGGCGAGAGGGAAGTCTAGCTTGGAGGACCGGGCAGATCAGGACAACTGGTAACCAAATTCAGAGATAAGGGTAGCCAGAGTATAGGGGTGTGGGTGCAAGAGCAGATAACGCGTTCCGTTTGGGACCTGTTGAATGAGAAGCGAAGCCGCCCAAGATGGGAACCTGGAGAATATCAGTATTTCAGGGGAGGCCAGAAGAGCCAGTGGAGAAAACTGATTGGTCAGCGATCGCACTGTCACCGTGAATTGCATACGGGGGCTTGAGGGGGGTAGAGGAGACACTATCGCCAGCATTTGTTTATGTTGCACAGGCCCGTCACCCAACTCCCGAACACGCATACAGCCTATTTTCTAGTCCGTTCTCGGCTTCTTGCCTCTCGGTTTTCTGCTTCTTGTAGACACCGCATTCTTCCCTCCTGCCCTCCTTTCACGGAAAGACGGAGAAAGGTCTGGCGCCTCTCAACACGGTCACCGAGGCGACCCGGAGTCACACGGGAGGAGGTGGGAAAGGGGGGGAAAGGAGGAAAATGACTTTTAAAGAAAAGAAAAAGTCCGCGACGACCTCTAATAATTAAAGTTCCACCTCCCTATATCCTGCCACGCCGCTCTCCAGCCGCCCTTATCGGGCTCCTGGCCGCGAAGTAGGACGGGAAATGTAGTCCCCTAAGGCCGACCAGGGTGGCACGACTGAAGAACTCGGTTTCCCAACTGGCTCTCCAGGCGCGTGCGCAGATGGCTGCCCCGGCGAGTGGTAAACAGAGACGTCAGGCGGGGGCTGCTGCTCCGAGCAAAACAAAAAGGGAACCCGGGGGTGGGGGGTGGGGGGGGGCCGATAGGGGAATTGGTGCGGGAATAAGGGAGGCTGGGGCCGCGGGCCCTATCAAGAGTGGAGGGCAGGGAAGAGGCGGGGGGAGGGGCAGCTAGGGGAGGGGCAAGTGACGCGGGGGAGCGGGGCGTGGGGGAGGGCAGTGATCCGGGTGGAGGAAATTTGGGAGGAGTGTCCGGGGGGCAGCAACTTAAAAGGGGGAGGGAACTGCGGCTAAGGAGACGTTCGGTGATGGGAGCGCAATGTATGAGGGGATACCGTGCCTCAGGTTTAAAAGAGCAGGAAGCTGAGTGAGAGGTTGGAGAAAAAGTGTCTTCGCTAGGCGGAGGTTACAGGTGGTGTCTCGGAAAGAGCTCCGAGGCTGTCCGCTTGTAGTCGAGAAGAGGATCAGAGAACTGTGTAGAAGGGACAGCTTGGGGGCTAGCGTCCTGGGGCGAGGGGGAAGTTCGCGACTTTCTGAGGACTGGCAGGAATGTGCCTCCTGGCCCTCGGTGCTTCCCCCCTGGGGGGAGGCATCGCGAGGGACGGTGGCAGGCTCCTCTGAAAGCTGAGCGGCGGAGGTCCAATTCCACGTATGGATCCAAGGAATGAGAATTCAGCCACAGAGGCTGCCGCGATCATAGACCTCGATCCCGACTTCGAACCCCAGAGCCGTCCGCGCTCCTGCACCTGGCCCCTTCCCCGACCAGAGCTCGCTACTGAGCCGTCTGAGCCGCCCGAGGTGGAGCCAGGTCTGGGAGAGAAGGTACACACGGAGGGGCACTCAGAGCCGACCCTGTTGCCCTCCCAGCTCCCAGAGCCGGCAGGGGGCCCCCAGCCCGGGATCCTGGGGGCTGTAACAGGTCCTCGGAAGGGAGGCTCCCGCCGGAATGCCTGGGGAAATCAGTCATATGCAGAACTCATCAGCCAGGCCATTGAAAGCGCCCCCGAGAAGCGACTGACACTCGCCCAGATCTATGAGTGGATGGTCCGCACTGTGCCCTACTTCAAGGACAAGGGTGACAGCAACAGCTCAGCAGGATGGAAGGTAACTATGACCCCCTTACCTCTGTCCCAATACCATCTGCCCCTGGGCCCCCTAGCCTCCTTACTGCCATTCTGGGGCCGCCTTTTATGCCCCCACCCCAGAGATCCACCTTCAAATCATCAATTACACATTTACTTAGGACATAGTATATGCCACTGCTCAGTGCTTGATGCTGGAGGATCGCAGATGAATAAGACACTGTCCTTGCCTTGGAGAAAATTGAATTCTCTGCTCACTGCTCAACACTCCCAGCACTTTGGCTTGAGCTGCCCCAGACACTTATTTCCACAGAGAAGTCTTTATCCTATGTACAGCAGGAACTGTGTGGATTCCCCACATGAACCTAGCCTTCCTTCCTCCCCCACCTCCCACCCCAACACCTTTTCTCCCATTCCTGTGGGATTACTTGGATTCCCCACTTGCCTCTCAATACCTCAGGGTAGAGGTACTGTTCTAGAACGCCTCTACTCAAGAAGAGGGGGTAGAGTGGCAGAGGTGAAAAAAGGTGATATTCCTGGGGTAAAGTAGCTGCTCTTACGGACCAGGAGGAAAAAAGGGCCATGAGCTGCTACCTGCCTCAGTTTACCCTGTAGTGCTAGGAAACTCTCCCTAGCAAGGGGCTAAGTCTGGGGTGGCGGGGGCCAGGGGAGAGTTTTCATTTACTGTTGAGGAATAATAGTTATGAAAAAAAGAGCTAGGGATCTGACTTTGGAGCACAAGGTTGGGAGTTCCCTTGGCCTTCAATGAAGAAACCAGGAAGAAAGATCTTGCTAGATGCTCTGAAAACTTGTCCTGAGGAATATGGGACTCTAATTACGAAATGGGGAGCTTCAGCCCCTTGGCATCTTGCACCCCCGTGGTGGTGAGATCAGCGTACAAGGAAGTAGAGAGGGTTGAATGAGCAGAGGGTCCTCCCCTACGTGTAGGAGATCGAGTGATCAGATCTGCAGTATCCCCAGGAGTTGGGCCGGACAGAAAACAGGACAGCTGACTGAGACCCTTGGCACTATTTCTGGGTAGACTGCCACGCCACAGTCTCAGCTCATAAAGAGCTCCCCTCCTTGGACCCAGCCTACACAGCTGTTTTTTCTTTTCCCTTAGGTTCATTTTCCAGGGTAGAAGAAATAATCGTGAGTTGTTAGTTATGCAGTGGGAGTGTAGTCCCTCCTTATAATGTACACTTATTTGCGGAGTTTTTGTTTACAAAGTAGTTTTTAAGTTTTGTTTTGTTTTGTTTTATTAATCTTCACAGCGATTGTGAGACTCCACATTTTACGTGTTGGGAAACTAAGGTACAGAAAGGTCAGGAAACTCGCCTGGTATCAGTAGAGCAAGGACTTGAACTCAGGTCTAACTAGAAATCATATCCTCTTTCTGCTAGTCCATGCTGCCAAATTCTTTTCACTGGAATGATGGTGAAGCCAAATCAGGCTGAGCTTGGGGCCTCCCAGCCTCTCATCCCCCATCCCCACCCCTGCCCCACTCCAAGGGGTAAGCCTGGGGGGGGGGTTGCTGAACTGGCTCCTCTGGTCGTGGGCCAGAAGTACTCCCACCCCACCAGGGGGTGGCACTCACTAAGAACAAGAAAGCTTTGTTTGGGTGGCTTGGGGGAACAATTAGGAGTCACCCCCCCACCCCACTTCCAACAGGTAGGCATTATAGGCTTCTAGGGAGCTGACCTCTCCAGGTAAGAGGTTGTACTATGTACTAGTTCTGAGGTCTAAAGAAGAGGGGTTAACCAAATGGGCCCCTTGGGTATTGAGTGTAGAGAGAGGAATGGAGCTTCTCAGTAGAGCCAGAGCTGAAGGATGAACTGGGTGGGTGGGGGGGGTGGGGAATCTCAGTGCCAGAAGTCACGGGGGCACTCAGTTACCAAGGCTGGACAGTTACTATCTAGATGGACAAGTTTCCATTCCCTTCAAGGAACGAGGAGTACCAGTGCGGCCAGGGTAGTAGCCATTACTGAAGGGTCCCAGGGAGACAAGGAGTTCTCTGGCTAAAGAACTCTGGAACAAGAAGCTACTTGAGCATCTTTCCCCAGGCAGAGGGTCTCCTTATCTGGAGCACCAGTCAGACCCTCAGCCTCCTAGTAGCTCCAAGCCCTCCTGGGCTCCTCCCAAGTTTCTAAACACCAAAGAGCTCCATGTGGGAGGTCAAATGCCCCTAAGGTTGGAGATCTTAGGCACAAATTCCTGAGGGGAAGTAGGGGAAAGGAGGTAGGACAGGGAAGGGAGGTGGTGGGGGGACACAAAAGGATGGTGTAACTAGCCTGGGGCAACCAGTAGAAAGAAGCTGCTCTGGGGGCTCAAGAAACTGCCAATCTCAGCTCCCTGGGCCCCTGGGAAAAAACTTATCTCTAGCGGAATATCAGCAATGAGGGAGGAAGGGAGAACAGAGGGAGGGAAGGAGGGAGGGAGGGAGGACATGGAGCTTCCAATACCCAAGGTGCTCCAAAGCTGATAGAGCCTCAAGGGGAGGCTCACTATTGTCACCCGAGGGCCACTCACCAATAAGGCGACAAGGTACTGATTATGTCCTGAGAGCTTGGCACTCCGAGGGGGCGCCGTTGAGGACTGCCTGACTGGACAACATGATCTGTGCCATGGGCGCTTATACTCGATGAGACTAATTATGTGAAATTGTAAATAATACAATATAGGTTGGGTCAGATTGTGTGGAACAGATTAAAAATACCATATGAGAGATTTGGCCGCAGAAGTCAAGCAACCACTTAATAGAAGGGAGGGAACTTACACTTGGTCTTGAGGAACTAGCAGAATTTACAGAAGGGGGATCCTTCCTAGGACGAGGAGGGAGGGAGAAGGGAACGTGCCTTGTGTATCTGAGGTACAGCGAGGCGCCTGGCCTGAATGTAGTTGAGCGTGTCTGCCCAAGGACTGGGAGGAATCAGGAAAAAAAAAAAGAGAGAGAGATCTTCAAATCCTCTGGAGAGCTGGGGCTCAAATGCCCCATGCGGAGTAGAGCACTCGCTCTGCTGAGGTTCCAGCCCCTCAGCCTAGTCAGAGAACTGGCTCAAGACAGGGTGGGCCAGTCTTGGGCTGGTGTCACACCACTGTCCCGTAAACTCCACCCAAGCCTACACTCAAGGAAAGAGGCTGGAGCCATGGAATTCTTTCCCACCTAATCCTAGTTCTTGTGGAATCAGGAGTGCGTCTCCCCAGTAAATGCCCACCAGCCCCAGACAGCCCCCCAGAGACCTGGGAGGAGTGCAGTGCTGTGAGCTTTTCCAGAATGGGCCCAGTGGCCTCAGCAGTAGGTTGTTACCCGGCTTGTGTCCTGGGCCCTTGTGTAGAGACATCTGGAGCAGCAGAGACTGAGCATCTTGTCTTTGGGTGGGAACTGTGTACGGTCTCCCCCTCCCCCAACCCCGCTCTAATCCCCCCCCCTACCTTTGCCTGTTCCCCCCCCCCCCCCCCCCCCGGGGTTTGATAGCTCTGGGTTTCTAGGAGTGCCCCTGCTCTGTCCCAGCGTCCTTCGAGGCGGGGCTGCTGGCCACGGGCCTCCCCTGCACATAACTCATGCCCCTTTCCCGCTGCCTCTGCCCCCTCCAGAACTCCATCCGCCACAACCTGTCCCTGCACAGCAAGTTCATCAAGGTTCACAACGAGGCTACCGGCAAGAGCTCTTGGTGGATGCTGAATCCTGAAGGAGGCAAGAGTGGCAAGGCTCCCCGCCGCCGGGCAGCCTCCATGGATAGCAGCAGCAAGCTGCTCCGGGGCCGCAGCAAGGCCCCCAAGAAGAAACCTGCCGTGCTGCCGGCTCCACCTGAAGGCGCCACTCCAGCGAGCCCGGTCGGCCACTTTCCCAAGTGGCCAGGCAGCCCTTGCTCGCGAAACCGCGAAGAGGCCGATGTGTGGACCACGTTCCGTCCACGAAGCAGTTCCAATGCCAGCACCATCAGCACTCGGCACTCCCCCATGAGGGCAGAGTCTGAGGTGCTGGCCGAGGAGGAGATGCCAGCCTCAGTCAGCAGCTACGCAGGGGGTGTCCCTCCCACCCTAAACGAAGATCTCGAGCTGTTAGATGGGCTCAATCTCACCTCGTCCCATTCCCTGCTCTCTCGGAGTAGTCTCTCTGGCTTCTCTTTGCAGCATCCTGGGGTCCCGGGTCCCTTACACACCTACAGCACCTCCCTCTTCAGCTCAGCAGAGGGGTCCCTGGCAGCAGGAGAAGGGTGCTTCGCAAGCCCCCAGTCTCTGGAGGCCCTGCTCACCTCTGATACGCCACCACCCCCTGCCGATGTGCTCATGACCCAGGTAGACCCCATTCTGTCCCAGGCTCCAACACTTCTGTTGCTGGGGGGGCTACCTTCCTCCAGCAAGCTAGCCACAGGAGTTGGCCTCTGTCCCAAGCCGCTAGAGGCCCCAGGCCCCAGCAGTCTGGTCCCCACCCTTTCTATGATAGCACCACCTCCGGTCATGGCAGGGGCTCCCATCCCCAAGCCCCTGGGGGCTCCTGTGCTCACACCTGGTACTGAAGCTGCAAGCCAAGACCGAATGCCTCAGGATCTGGATCTTGACATGTATATGGAGAACCTGGAGTGTGACGTGGATAACATCATCAGCGACCTCATGGATGGGGGCGAGGGACTGGACTTCAACTTCGAGCCAGGTAGGACACCTCTTCATGCACGGTAGCATCTCACAACCTACAGCCACTCCTAGGTGCCCAGCTAGTGCCATGATCTGAGCAAGAGGGAGCTTTAGAACTGGCGGCCGGGGAGGGGGGCGGTGGCTGGAGCCCCTGGGGAATGGGGGAGAGGGCGTCGTATTAGAGGGGCGTAGCTCCCCATGGGACCTCCAGGCCCCTCAGCAATGCCCGCCCCTAGCAGCAGCAGCACAGGCGAGGTAGGGGGAAGGGCTGTCTCTGTTTTTTGTGGGGTTTTTTTGTGGGGGGCGTGGACCGTAATGGTGGACAGTTGTCATGCCCCAGATGAGCCTCTTTGTCTTACATTTCTTCTTCCCACAGATCCCTGAGCCCCGGCTGGAAGCTTTGTCCCCTGCTTCAGCGGCGGAGCCAGGCGTGCCCATTTCCACTCCTTACCCTTGACCCCTCCCTGGGAATTCGGGACCCTGCTTTAGAGCGAGGGTGGGGTCTGCTCACACGGGGGCCTTGAGGAAATTCTAAAGATAAAGCTGCCCCATCTGGGAACTGTGGAGGGAGGGAGGGAAAGGGGTGGGGGGAAAGGGAAAGGGTTTCTTCTCACTGTGCCAATTGGGGGGTGAGGCCCCCTCTTGGGAACCATCCGTGGCTCCCTCCATTCCCGCCCCCTGGGTTTCAGAGCAGGGGTGGGCAATGCTGTTGGAAATGTGAAGTCACCAGTGGCCTTACCCCTGCCTTTGGGAGCAGGATCTTTTGTAGTCTTACCTGAGCTGGTCCGGGCTAGCTCGAGCCTGGGATTTTTATGCAGTGGCCCCTTAGGCCAGTGGGGGGGGGTGGGTAGGGTGGGGTAGTAGGGACCTGGAAGGGCCAGGGTCTGAGCACTGGAGGGGCTCACCAGGCCAAATCACCCTTGGAAGGCTGCAGATAACAGAAAGGCTTTTTATAAACTTTTAAAGAAATATAAACACAAATATAGAGATTTTTAACAGTGGCAAGGTGCTAGTGATGGGGAGAATGCTTTTTTTTTTTTTTCTTTCTGAAGGCTTTGTCATAGTGACATGATGCAAACACTACAGACATTACTTGGGGAAACATGGGAAGTGGGGTGGGGGGGAGAGAGAGAGCTCCAGGCCGCCAGAGAGCAGGGGGCAGGGGAGCAGCAATGGAGAGCTGTACTGAGCAAGGGGGAAAGCTCTGCTGTGGAGATGTCTGGAACAAGGTCTGCGCGGACCTAGCTTAGAGTTGCCCTACGGGAAAAGCTAAGCCAGGCCCCCTGGTTCACCTTGTGTCTGGGAGTGTGTGCTGTTGGGGGTGCGGCCGCGCTCTCGCATGACCCACTGCGGGTTAGCGCTATGGTGGGAGAGTGCACTGAAGGCCTGGAATTAGTCTGGGGCCGGAAAAGGGGGGGGGGGGGGGGGGGGAGAAGAGGAGGGAAGGATTTAGGGTGGTAAAGTTAGGCACAGAGACCTCCCTGTTCCAGGCCCCTGACAGCTGTCCCTGCCCTTCTTCCCCTTGCCTGACTACAGGGGTTATGTGGAAGTGTGTGTGGTGGCAAGCAGGGGGGAGGGGTGGAACAGGGAAGGGGGAGCTGGGGAGCTTGGCCGAGGGTCTGGGAAATGAGCGGGGATGGAGGGGAATGTGGATCAGGTTTACTAGCACCTGCCAGGGTGGCCATCTGGGGCTCCTTCCCCACCCCAGCCCCCAAAGCAGCCCCTCCCCCAGTCCCCTTTGCATTGTCCCCTCCCCCGCCACTGCTGTGGGTTCCCATCATTTCCTGTGTCAGCGCCTGGCCTACCCAGATTGTATCATGTGCTAGATTGGAGTGGGGAAGTGTGTCAAATCAATAAATGAATAAATTCAATAAATGCCTATAACCAGCTCTGGTTTCTGCTGCCTTGCTGCTCCCCTCAGATAAGGCAGGGGGTGGGGGAGGCAGAGGACTGGCGGGAGGGACTACTCAGAAGCGGAGGAGAGGTGGGGGGGCTGGGGAAATTTCAGCAGGGGGAGTTGGTGGATCATCGTGGTGGGTGGAGGGAAGCTGCCAATCCCTCACGGAACCCCAGCAGTAGTGGGCGGGCTGTGATAGGCCTCTCAAGGGGAGGTAGTCTGGTTGGATAAGACCCCACCCCCTACTCTGTCCCTCAAAGGCTCATTGTAGCAGACTTCACAGTCTTGCCTCACTCCCACCCATGTGCTCACCCCAGCCCTCTCCTGCCACTCCTACCCACCCTCAGAGCCTCCACGGTGCCTGGGGCACACTTAAGCCTTGGTGCAGATATTGGGAGAAGGAGTCTTTCTTGAAGAAGGGACCTCATGTTGAATTCCAGTAATTTCATACCTCGTATTACTGCGCTCACTTGGGCACTTTATTTAGTTAGCGATGTTTATCCCTTCTACTGAAAAAGTCCGCTCTGGTCCTAAAGATCAGACCCCTGCGAGGGGACCCCTCTTCATCCAATCTTCCCGTTGATTTGGACTGGAAAAGGAAAGGATCCATAAGTAGATAAAGAGGCCCCTGCAGGGAAGCTTTCTACAAACTATGGCCCGTGGCAGGCCAAGAGAAGTTGGAGGCAGGTCTTGGGCATGGATGTTGGATTTGGAAAGGAAATTCATCCCGGGGGTGGGGGGGCAGGGTGCAGGAGCCTTGGGTTGGCTGGTAGGGAAGGGGGGGTGCAGGGACAGACTACATTTGGGGAGTCTTACTGGGAGGGTCACGGAGGACTCAATTGGACTGACTTTCTTGGCTTCTTGGCTTCTAAGCGATTTCATTCGGCTCCTCTCCAGGAGGTCACATTGTACGCGCAAGGTGTCTGAGAACCAGGAAAAGGCACCCCCACCTCTGAGGACTAGAGACCTTACCTACCCACCCCATCCCTCCCATCATTCCAGTGATCACTTGGAATAACTGGGCCCAAAGCTAGGCTGAGGAGTGATCTGAAGGTGCCTAAATTTTGCTCTTTTCGGTGGGAACTGGGACACCGAGACTCCAAGAGAAAAGGATGAAGGGAAAGATGGAAACGATGGGTGGTGATAGGGAGATTATATCAAGACAGTGCCCGAGAAATGGGGGTGAGGAGTAGGGGTGAGTGACACATGCTACTCCAGCCGGTTTGAGCGAAACACCCATCCTAAAGTGGACCTAGGCCGTAGTCCCCTTTTCCTAGGATCCTGCCTCATTACACAATTCGCACTCCATATAGAGAATGTACTCTATCACCCGGCTGTGTACGGTCCTCTCCACGTTCCTCCTTCCTCCATTGTGCTCCTTACCAATTAGCTCAGGTTCTGGATTCTTCAGGAGAGGCACAAAAGCTCTGTAGGCATTCTCTAGTCGGGTTCCTGTGAACACAGCAGTGTGCTATCTCCAGCCTCTGTCACCCCGTCTCCCCCCTTCCAAAGCCCAAGATTTCAGGAACCTAACACTCGATGCTACTGTGAGCTGATATACCTGATTTCTTCCCCCTCAGGTCCAACCCTAGGCTCAGGTCTGGGGGGGGGGGGCATAATATGCATAAACCTACCCTATTGTTGTAGAGGCAGTGCTCTTTCTTAGGCTGACTGGAGATGGTCAGTTTGGACCTGGTTGAGGGTCAAGGTTCACAGTCCATTTTGGACAAGGTTCACAGTCCATTTTGGACAAGGTTCACAGTCCAGTTTGAGGGCCCTGCCCTATCTTTCAGGAATGCTCCCAAGCCTCTACCTGGTGCTCCATACTCCACCTTACAAATATAGTAGGTGTTTCGAGCAGTAAGGAATTTGCTGGCATAGTCTCCAGGGGTCCTCGTCAGGAAAAGCAACTTCATTGTCCCCGTTTCATCACACAAATCGATGGTGTCTGGAGGGAGGCCACAGGGTTATTGGGGCAGCTAAGGAAGGGGAGTGGGAGCAAAAAGGGCAGTGATCCTATCCTGAAGGGACTGGAGGAAGCTGTTGGATTCAAAGAGCTCTCTTCTTGCCCGTTGGAGGGCTTGGAGGCTGGAAATGACCCCGCGGACTTCTAACCCTTGGCCTTTAGTCCCCTCCCCCCAACTCCTCACCTGTTTTAGGCAACCCTACTTTATTGCGGGTATAATGCAGCAACAGAAGGACAGAGCAATTGGTATTGACCAGAAACTGCTGATTATCTGAGAAGACATGGGATGGGGCATGTGGCCCTTCTCTAGGTATACCATCCCTGTGACCGCCCCCCCCACTGCCCTCAAACCTCCCCAGCCCTACATACAGACTCCAGCTCTGTAATGCCCCTCACCTCCATGTTTGATGAAAATGAACATGCTCTCAAGATCTTCTCACTCTTCAGATGGAGGCCTGATGAGTCATTCAGAAGGAGAATGTTCTAGAGGTCCTGGGAGGTGGGGGGGGCAAGTGGGCCCATAGGGTTGGGGGTCTGGAGAGGTCGGTGGATCGCATAGGCTGAAGAGGCCCAGACAGGGCAGACAGGAGAGAGCCACTGGCAGTGGTGGATAGCCAGCATCCCTAGGGGTGGGGCCTGAGGCTGAAGTTGAGGGATTATGAGGTCAGAAGTGGTATATGTAGCAGAAGGTGGAGTAAGGATAAGGGGAGAAGAACCCAGGTGGGATCTGTGAAAGATTTGCTGGGGAGGGGGGCAACACAGTAAATCTAATTCGAAAATGCGTCCTGCGGGGCGCCTGGGTGGCTCAGTGGGTTAAGGCTGTGGCACTTGGTTTCAGCTCAGGTCGTGATCTCAGGGTCCTGGGATCGATGCCCGCACGTCGGGCTCCTCCACGTTCAGTGCAGAGTCTGCTTGTCCTCTCCCTCTGCTCCTCCCCGCCCAATAAATAAATAAAATCCTTTTAAAAATAAAATAAGGGGCACGTGGGTGGCTCAGTCAGTTGGGGGTCTGCCCTCGGCTGGGTCCTGATTCCGGGGGCCTGGGATCGAGCCCCACGTCGGGCTCCCTGCTCAGCGGGGAGCCTGCTTCTCCCTCTCCCTCTGCCATTCCCCCTGCTTGTGCTGTCTGGCTCTCTCTATCTCTCTGTCAAATAAATAAATAAAATCTTTAAAAAAATAAATAAAATAAAATGCATGCTGGTAGGAGTGCAGGACACCTAGAGAAAAGCCAAATTTCTTGAACGCTGCTCATCTTTAGTTAATTTGTGGTACTACTTGCACATCATGAGTCTACTACTCCTTTTTCCTCCTGTCAGCACCATGCCTCGCACCCTCCTTGCACCCCACATTTCCCTTGCTCCCCGCCCCAACAACAGACATTCTTGACGATCAACAGAAGCTTTATTTCTCATTGCTTGGAGCATAATTGAAGGGTAGATGGAAGGAGGGAGGGAAGGACGGAGGGACTGCGGGAGAAATAATCCTGCGAGGAGGAGGAGGGGCTGGATCTGGGAAGATGAGCCGCGTGCTCAGGGCAAAGGGGCAATTGGACGATAGGAGATATTGAATGGGGGGGGGGGGGGGGGGGGGGGGGAAGTTATAGGGGGCATAAAATTCAGAATCAGCCACAGGGGGGCGAGGTGAGCATGGGACCCAGGCTGGTTAGAGGGGAAGTTAGTACAATTTAGGACTACAGGGTTCTGGGGTTCTGTCAGGGTATCAGGGCTCCAGTTTCAGGTTTCAGGGTGTAGCATGGGGGAGCCCAGTAGGGGCCATGCTGGCTGCAGGGGGAGCCCCCAGGCCCCTCCCCTGGAGCCCCTCCTTTGGGGGGAACCTCACTGACGTAGCAGAGCCATTCACTGTAGTCTGGCTGCAAACTCTCGGCCAGGCCCTTGGACACTCCGCTCCAGGCCTAAAGACAGATATCTCCAGGTCAGGGGTCAATTAGGCACAGGGAGTAAAAGACCCGGGCTCTGTACGAAGGGAGCTCTTACAAGGTCTGCAACGCCTGTGATTACGGAAGGGACACACAGACTCCCAGGGCCCCCCCATAACGCTGTTGCCATCTGCCCCACCCGATCTATATGATCAGTTCTTCGGTGTGTTGCTCTCCCATCTAGCCCAACCTCCCACTGGCCGGCCACATCCTGACAGTTAGTGCAGGCCCCCTCCCCTCCCCTCTGGCCCCCATACTCTGTCTGACTTTTGGGCAGAGGCAGTCGGTGGTCCACAAACTGCAGTCTGCCTGTGACAATGTTCTCACCGAAAAGTTCCCGTGGTATTCGGTGACCAGATCCTCGAGGTTCTTGAGGGTAGGAATGCGGGGCAACCACCTGAACGGAGGAGAAAGAGGGAGCAGGAGCATGTCGGTTACGCTCGTCCAGTACCCTTCTCCCAGTTCTCCCAGATGGAATGAAGGGCTTCTGCGGTCTGTGTGCCTGCAGCTTCCTTCCATCACCATGCCCCCCTTGAGTGATCCCTCGTTCCTTGCTGTCCCTCTCTCTACTCCTGGAGACCCTGTGATAATCCTCCTCTACTATTTCTTCCCAGCCACCCCACCTCGTTTTCCTGGGATATCTGAAATCTCACCGTTCCAGGCCGCAGTACACACAGATAAGGATAAAAATCAATCCCATGGAGCCAAGGGGGATAAGCACAGCTTTCAAAATAAACGACAAAGGATCCTCTACAAAAAAAAAGAAGAAAGAGAAAGTGACCTAACATCTGTAGTGCCCCAACTTTAGTGCCAGGCTCTGTGCTAGACACTTCCCATACCCTTAATCCTCACAACTCCTGAGAGTGGCGGGGGTGGGGGGGGGGACAATCATTATCTCCATCTTACAGATGAGGAGACAGAATCAAAGAGGTTAGCGATGTGCCCAAGGTCAAAGAGGGGGGAGTAAGCAGCAGAGCCAGGTTTAAAACCCGACATCTGTCTGCTTCCAAAGCTATCTTTGCCATGCAGGCTTTCCGGAAATGCTGTAGGGGAATCTTAAACATTCTATCTCCCCTCCACCTCGTTCTTGATCCCCCCCCCCCCCGCCCACTCTAACAACATACTGAGCCAACCCTACACAGAAAAGCCCTGCAACCTGGGGGTTGAGGTTGAACAGTGAGGGGAGATGGGCCACCAAGTTTGGGGGGCTTAGGGGTCGAGAGGTAGAGCAAAAGAGAGTGATGCTCGAAAGGGTTGGGGTGCCGGGCTCATGGGTCACGGTGAGGCCTTAGGCCCATTTTACCCTTGGAAGTATTGCTGCCCCAGCGGATAGGGCGGCTCCATTCACTCCAGCGCTGAGCGCTTCCACAGAGTGGATTATAGCGGCTCCGGACACGGAATGTGTAGAGTTTCTGCCCATCCACGCTAGGCAGAGAGAAGCTATTTCGGTGGTCCACTGATTGTTCCTTGGGGAGAAAGAGAGTGAGGGAGAGATGGGTGTCTAAAAAAGAAGGGAGAATTAAAACCGCGGCCCCTCCCCCCACGTCATCCAGTCCTTCCCAGCTCTTCTCTCCTCTCTTGACTACTCAAGCCACCCTGCTCCCTTCACCGACTAGAATCTAATGCCTCCTCGCCAGATCCCCTGGAAGGCTCCCTTTTATTTACTTGCCTATCAGGTATTGGGAAGAGTACGGGTAGGGAAACGTTAATGGAAAGTCCACTGGTCATTACAGGCAAAGGAGCTGGATGAGGGGAGAGACAGAGCAGAGGAACCAGGAGGCAGAGAACAGCAGCTTGAGATCAAGCCCTCCTACTTGGCTGACTGAATCCTCTATCCCCATTTGCTTGGCCTTAGAGCTGCTACATTCATGACCCCGGTCACTCACAGTCCAGCTGCGGTCCCAGTCACTCCGGTACTGCACAAGGTGCTCCAAACAGTGGTCCAAGTGTCTGTTGCTCCAGCTCAGTTCTAGCTGCGATTCGCTCAGGTTGCGAAGGGTCAGGTTCTCCGGAGCCCAGGGAATCACTGGAGATATGTGTGTTTGTGTGTGTGTGTGTGTGGTCATTGCCCTGGCCTAGATGAGTTAGGATCCTGAAGGTAGCGCCCCTAATCCCTCCGCCCCTCCCGATCCCGATCCCAATCCCGATCCCTCACCTCCTCCTTCCTGCCTAAGTACCCTCAAGGTGAAAGAACACCACTCCCTATACTCCAGTGCCCCACAGTATATTCCAGGACTCTTGGCGCCCTTTCCAATTTACCCAGATTCTGCAGTTTTAGCATCTGTATGGACTGCCTCCTGGGCTCCCGTGGGTCCTGGAGCTGGACAACAAATGTTTCGTAGAGATGGATCTCCTCCTTTTGCAGCCAACAGCCCGCAGTGGTCTCTCCGGAGAATAGATAGTGGCCACACTCCTGGACTTTATCATCATTGGACTTCTTGTACCTGGAGAAGGGTTGGGAGGAAGAAGAACAGTGGCATAAATTTGGGTACTCCGGATACCACAGCCCAGCCCCATCTCCTCTGAACTGACTTACCCCATGAGAAAATGGTGGGGAGGCTCGGACGCTGGCTTACCCTCTTTCTTGGTCCAGCCCACCCCCCTCTTACTCCCTTGTGCTGTCCCCTCTTCTTTTCTCATACCAGTAGTGCAGAGTCAGGTTGGTGGGCTGGGGCTCAGAGCTGCTGTTCCAAGTGCAATTCATGTACTCAACATTGAACACAAAACACTGGACCTCTGGGAGGGGCAGGGTGGAAACGGTGAGGGTCCCAGGGGGTGTAGCGGTCAGGAAGAAATCTAGGTTGGAGAGAAGACGAAGGGGGGGGAGGGGAAGACCAGAAATGATGGTCAGAAGAAGCAGCGGCAGGGGGCAGAGAACCCTTCCCCTTTCCCTTCTCCACAGTACTCTTCAGTTCTGCCCGCATCCTTCTAATGCCCCGTGGCAGGTTCGAGATTTCTGTACGGCCCCTTCCCACAGGCTCCCCTCTCACCAACCCCCTTCAGTCCCACGTTTCCCACCAGCTGCGACGTCTTCATTCCCATTGGGCATGGGGCCCGTCAAGTTCAGCCCCACCCCCAGCAGAGGCAGGTGCAGGAATAAGAGGGATCTGAGTGGCAATGGTGGCTTCAACATGGCGCTTGCTCTTCGTTCCCTGGGTGTAGACTGTCAGGAACCTGGGCCCCTCACCCATTACCCCTCCCCACCCACACATTTCCTTCTGTCATAGCTTCCGGTGGAAAGAACCTTCGAAGCCAGGGCTTTACAGAGGGTGTGGCAAATGTGTGCTATGACACAGGCTAAATCCTCTGGGAGATTAAGTGTTAATCTAATCTGTAGGTGTATTACCACCACGGTAAGGTGCTGTTAAGTGGAGACCGAGGCTGGGCACACGATACTGTCACAGACTCAAGAATCTTCAGGCCACCCGGATCCTGGGAAGGGTCTGTTCACTGCTGCCACCACCACCACCACTCCCAACCACCCACCTTCTCATCTAAGTCATTTTATCCTGTGGAGTGGAGGGTCTGGACCTCCCTCCCCATCCTGTGCTATGCTCCTTCCTGGGCTCAGTCACCCTGAAACCTCTGTCAAAGCCCTACTCTCTTGGGTGGAAAGTACAGCCTTGATGCCTGTGGGCACACATACAGCTGTCTTCCTTCTGACCTAATCCAAACCAGAATATCCATCCACCCTTAGCTGCTGCCTGAGCTGGGTCCCTGTTGAGACTGGTTAGGAGGTCTGACTTAGAAGTAGATTCTGGAAATGGAGGAACAACAATACTGGCTTCAAACTCCTCGTCTTCCCCTAAATCTGCTTCTCTTCCTGTGTTCCCTATCTCAGTTAATGTATCACCACCCTCTCAGTCACCCAGACTTGAAACCTCAAAGTCATCATCAATTCTTCCCTCTCTCTCATTCCTGAGAATCCAATCAGCTCTACGTCTGTGGTGTTTCTCTCAGCAGTGTCCTCCTTTCCACGAGCACAGCCACTGTGCTAAATCAGCCTTTCATACCCTCTAGTCATGATTATTCCTCGAACCCACTAACTGGCCTCCCTTTCTTTCTCTTTCTTTCTTTCTTTACTTTCTTTTCTTTCTTTTCTTTCTTTTCTTTCTTTCTCTTTCTCTCTTTCTCTCTTTCTTTCTTTCTTTCTTTCTTTCTTTCTTTCTTTCTTTCTTTCTTTCTTTCTTTCCTTTCTTTCTTTCAAGAGATGGGGGCTGCGGAGAGAGAATTTTAAGCAGGCTCTACCCCCAGCACAGAGCCCCCCGCGTGGCTCGATCTCAGGACCCTGAGATCATGACCTGAGCCAAAATCAAGAATCAGATGCTTAACTGACTGAGCCACCCAGGTGTCCCCTGGCCTCACTTTCTTTCCTTCTTTCTTTCTTTTTCTTTCTTTCTTTCTCCCTCTCTTTCAAATATTTTATTTATTTGAGAGAGAGGGAGAGCAAGAGTGGGCAGGAGGGGAGAGAGGGGGAAGGGGCAGAGGGAGAAGAAGACTCCCCGCTGAGCAGGGAGCCCAACTCAGGGCCCGATCCCAGGACCCTGAGATCAAGACCTGAGCCGAAGGCAGACGCTTAACCGACTGAGCCACCCAGGTGCCCCTGACCTTCCCTTCTGAAGGCCCGGGCTCTCTAACCTACATTCATCATCTTATTGCCAGATTTGTCTTCCCCCAAACACAGAGCTGATTGGAGACACTTTGTAGAAATTGTTTATTCAGCAAACATTTATTGAGCCTTAAATATGTGCCAGGCGCTGTGCTTACGTTCTAACCCACCCTAATGTTCTGGGGGTTATAATTTCTTAGGGCTAGCTCAAATGTTACCTCCTCCGATATGTTTTCCTCTCCCCAGTCAGAATTAATTTGTCTTCCCATTGTGATTCAATAGCATTTTGTTAGTGTTATTTTTGCTATTTGCTAATTTTATTAGTTTTTTTATTTATTGTTACCTGTTACTCTTATTATAGCACTCCATCTTTTCTCTGAAGAGCAATCTGCCATCACAGAAAGGCCCAAGAGTCCAGAAAAAAATCTTAACCTCAGCTGTGTTTCTCAGTACCTGAATGACATCGGGCAAGTAAGTGAACTTTCACTCTTTGAAAATCAGCTTGCTCATCCACAAAATGGAGACAATTATCATCTCGAACTCATGGGGCTGTTTGCAGGTTAAAGGAGATGATGTCTGGAAAGCATCTGACACAGTAGGTGCCTCTTTCTCAAGCTGGAGTTCACGAACACTTAGGGGATACATTGTTGACATTTAGGGGCTCTAAGAATTTCCCTGGAAAGTATGTAACATTTCGTTTCCCTCTGTAACTTTCCTGGGAAGGCCCATAGCGTCCATCAGCATCTTAAAGGGGCTGCGAATCATAAAAGGTTAAGAACCTCAGGGCCAGACCATAAAGACCTTGAGGGATTAGAGTTGGCCTTTCAGGGGTTTAATAGGTGCTTTCTTATGCAGACCGTTTCTAATCTTCACAACAGCCCTTTGAAGGAGGTAACAGTACACCCATTTTTCAGATGCAGAAACTCAGAAAGGAAGAAGTGGTTTAGGGTGAAAGGCAGAGTTCCTAACCGAGGCAAATACCCTTGAGCACCGATTCCAGGCCGAGAACCGAGCGAGGCACTGGGGACCCGGTTTCAGCTTAGAGCTCGGCTTCGCGGCTGCCTCCCGCCTCGCGGGGCCGCGCCGCCCCCCGCGCCTCCCGGGGCCGCGCCCCCCCCCCGCCCCCCCCAGGCACACCGGACTGCTCGAGGACGTTTCGCAGATACTTGGGGAGTGAAATCCATCTTCAGCCGCGCGGGCCCGAAAGCTCCGCGGCCCCGGAGCTCCGCCCCACGCCGGGCTGGGCCCCGCCCCCGCTGCGGTCGGTATTGTCCGACGGTTCCCGGCGTCCCTCGGTTCCCCTCGGTAGTTTCCGGCAACGATCGAGAGTTTCTAACGTGCCCCTTGTTGTCTCTCGGCTGCCGTCCTCGGAACCGCCGCCCCCCTTGTCGGTTCCCTCTCCCCCTCCCCCCCCTCAGCCGGCCCCGGCTGGCGCCTCTGGCGCTACGGGCTGGGCAAGATGGCGGCCTTCGGGATCTTGAGCTACGAACACCGGCCCCTGAAGCGGCCGCGGCTGGGCCCTCCCGATGTGTACCCTCAAGATCCCAAACAGAAGGAGGTGCGTTCAAAAATCCGGGCTCCCAGGGGGCCTGAGGCAAGCGATCGGCAGAGGAGGAAGCATTGATGGTTTGGTGAGGGGGGGCGGGGCGGTTTGGTGGGAGCCAAAGTCCCAAAAGGGGTAAGAGTAAAGTGGGCTGGTGTGCGAGAGTGGGACCTGGGGGGGGGCTCCCGGGTGTGAATAGGGAATGATGTAGGGGCCACCCTGGAGGCGCCCCCCCCTCCACACACACACACACACACACACACACACACATACACATACACACACCTCAGAAAGTTGTCTGAGGCAGCTTGGTGAGCTACGGCTGGTTGCAAGCTTGCAAGGAAGAGTGATGTTGAGCGAGCGCTGGCTGATTGGAAATCTTAGTGACTGTGGGGGTGAGGGTGGGGTCCAAATGAATATAAGGGCCTAGCTTTAAATAACAATCTGTTCTCCTCAGAACCCCCCCCCCCCCCCCCCCCCCCCCCGTTTGTTCCCTTCTCTTCTCCTGCCCTCCTCCTCCCCCACCACCACCCCCAGGGGAGGGGAAAAAAGCTAAAATATCATTTTCCTGCCTCAGGATGAACTGACGGCCTTGAATGTAAAACAAGGTTTCAATAACCAGCCTGCTGTCTCTGGGGATGAACATGGCAGTGCCAAGAACGTCAACTTCAATCCTGCCAAGGTGAGACAACCCTGCCAGGCTGAAGGAAAAGCCTGGAAGAATCTGAGAAGGAGCAAAGGCCCTGGGTTGGGAAGACCTAAAGGGACAACCTGAATGGCTGAGTTTTCCCTCATAACCTAATGCTACCACATTGGTATTAGTGATCAGAGGCATGACCACCTCTCTGCCTCTTCTTCCCGTTCTGAGGTGTACTTTCCTTCCCTCAGATCAGTTCCAACTTCAGCAGCATTATTGCAGAGAAGTTACGTTGTAACACCCTCCCTGACACTGGTCGCAGAAAGCCCCAAGTGAACCAGAAGGACAACTTCTGGCTGGTGACTGCACGATCCCAGAGTGCCATTAACACCTGGTTCACTGACCTGGCTGGCACCAAGCCACTCACGCAACTAGCCAAAAAGGTGAGGTGCTCGTTCCTGGTCTCCAGGCCAAGGTGGGGAGCGTGGGTGTGAAGTACTCTCCTATTCCCAGATTAAGCTACGTGGGTGCCAGCTTGTAGCGGTGATAGAGGTCTCATTATTTGTGATGTCCGTCCAGGTCCCCATTTTCAGTAAAAAGGAAGAAGTGTTTGGGTACTTAGCCAAGTACACAGTGCCTGTGATGCGGGCCGCCTGGCTCATTAAGATGACCTGTGCCTACTACGCAGCAATCAGTGAGACCAAGGTGAAGAAGAGACATGTCATTGACCCCTTCATGGGTGAGTAACTCCTAATACCACAGGTCCCACCACTGATCGCATCAAGGAGTGATGACAGAGAGACCCTTGCACTTATTCTCCTTCCTCGTCTGTATTCCTTGCTTCTGCATGTGTCTTGCATTCACTCCGTTGGTAAACGTTGAGTGTCTTGAGTATCTACTGTGTGTATGTACTGGGCTGTCAAGGGGACTGGTCCCTTATTCCCGCCCTTAGGATGCTTGTAATCTGGTAGGGATGCTAAGGCATATGTACGAATCACATAATTAGAGAAAGTATGTGTATGCATGCGTGTGTGTGTGTGTATGTGTGTGTGTGTGTGTCTCAAGAGAAGGTGAAAGGTTTTCTGAGACTTCAGTGGACAGAAAGATTACTTTCTTTGGGGGACACCCGGGAAGGCTTTTAGCAGGTGGCATTGGACCAGAGCCTGAGAGGATGAATAGGATTTAGAAGTATGGTGACTGGGGGTGTGGGCGTGGGGTGGGGACAGAAGATGTTCTAAGCAGAGGGACGGTGTGAAATAACCCTCTCTCCACCTTTCTCCTAGAATGGACTCAGATCATCACCAAATACTTATGGGAGCAGCTGCAAAAGATGGCCGAGTACTACCGGCCAGGGCCTGCAGGCAGTGGGGGCTGTGGGTCCACTATAGGGCCCTTGCCCCATGACGTAGAGGTGGCAATCCGGCAGTGGGACTACAACGAGAAGCTGGCCATGTTCATGTTTCAGGTAGGAAGACGGGCATGTCACGTGACACCTCGGTGGAGCGTGGCTTCATATTCTGCCAGGACAGGACAGAATCTGCCTGCTAGCTTGCTCCAGCTGCGGTTCTCTTCCTCCTTCCATTTACTTTATCTGCGTTATTAATAGTCTCTGGGGAAACTAATACTCCTCCCGCTCCTTGGACCCATAGGATGGAATGCTGGACAGACATGAGTTCCTGACCTGGGTCCTTGAGTGTTTTGAGAAAATACGCCCTGGAGAGGATGAATTGCTTAAACTGCTGCTGCCCCTGCTGCTTCGAGTAAGACCTAGGATTTGGCGGGGGTGGGGGGGGGGGTTGTCTAGGGAGGATCTGGGGAGGAATAAGACATGAGTGCCCTGTCCCTCGGGGAGAACTGGGGGTTTTGATGGGCATGTCTTCACAGTACTCGGGGGAATTCGTTCAGTCTGCGTACCTCTCCCGCCGCCTTGCCTACTTCTGTACCCGGAGACTGGCCTTGCAACTGGATGGCGTGAGCAGTCACTCATCTCACGTTATGTCCGCTCAGTCGACAAGCACACTGCCCGCCACCCCTGCTCCTCAGCCCCCAACCAGCAGCGCACCCTCTACACCCTTTAGCGACCTGCTGATGTGCCCTCAGCACCGGCCCCTGGTTTTTGGCCTCAGCTGTATCCTTCAGGTAGGTGCCGGGTGGGCCCAAGGAAGCATTAAGAAGCATCCCGAGAAGACCTGGATGCCCGTCCTGGAGAATGGGGGTGATTCTCAGTGGGAGGTGGGAGCAGGCACTGAGTACTTGCTTGGAGATTGTTGCTTCTCGTTCCTGGGACGTTAGTTCCTTTCCAGGACTGAATAGTAGGCCCAGAGCCTTTTAGGAGAGGGGATGAGGGGAGGGGCTCAGAGACGGAGAGGTGCTACGTCAGGACTCAGAATAACGTTGGACCAGAAAGCTCAAGCTGGGGTCTTGTAATGGGGTTCTAGAGAGGTAGCCGTGGGAACTGAGCCTGACTTAGCTCTTCCTGTCCGGCAGACCATCCTCCTGTGCTGTCCTAGTGCCCTGGTTTGGCACTACTCGCTGACCGATAGCCGCATTAAGACTGGCTCACCACTTGACCACCTGCCTATTGCCCCCTCCAACCTGCCCATGCCAGAGGGCAACAGTGCCTTTACTCAGCAGGTAAGTCCCACCAAGAGCCAACCTGGTGGCCTCTGGATTGAGATGGGAAGCTGAGTTGCTCTTTCAGAAATAGTGACTTAGAGGGGCGCCTGGGTGGCTCAGTCGGTTACGCGTCTGTCTTTGGCTCATGTCATGATCCCAGGGTTCCTTCATCGAGCCCCACGCCGGGCACCCTGCTCAGCAAGGAGTCTGCTTCTCCCTCTCCCTCTGCTTCTCCCCCTGGCTCATGCTCTCTCCCTCTCCCTCTCTCTCTCTGTCAAATAAGTAAATAAAATCTTAAAAAAAAAAAAAAAAGAAATAGTGACTTGGAGTCTGGTACTGTCCTTTGCGCCTAGACCCTGGCCTGCTGTACGCCTTGGTGCATCCTTAATCAAAGCCCTCCTTTTCCCATACTGCAGGTACGTGCAAAGTTGCGCGAGATTGAGCAGCAGATCAAGGAGCGAGGACAGGCGGTTGAGGTTCGCTGGTCTTTCGATAAGTGCCAGGAAGCCACTGCAGGTGGGTGCCAGAGGACAGAGAGTAAGAAGGATGTTCGAGGAAGGGATGGTAAGGACCTAGCGACCTGAGAGTCGGACGCATTGGGCCTCTTGTTAAGTCCCCTTTACCGCTTTTCCTCCCGAGGCTTCACCATTGGACGGGTGCTCCATACTTTGGAAGTGTTGGACAGCCACAGTTTTGAGCGCTCTGACTTCAGCAACTCTCTCGACTCCCTTTGTAACCGAATCTTTGGGTTGGGCCCTAGCAAGGACGGGCACGAGGTAAGCAAGAAGGGGAACAGAAGGAGCAAAGCACGTGGCAAGAGCAACAGTATGCCTGAGGGGAAGGCATGGCGAGGCACGGACACCGGGGATGTGTGAAGAGATGATCTTCCTGGGCCTGGGATGTTTTAAGATGGGGCCCGGTCTTGAAGAAATTGGAGCACGGTACTTTATCCCCAACGCTACCCTGCTCACCCCGTCTTCCTTTGGTCTCCAGATCTCCTCGGATGATGACGCCGTAGTATCATTACTGTGTGAATGGGCCGTCAGCTGCAAGCGTTCTGGTCGGCATCGTGCTATGGTGGTAGCCAAGCTGCTGGAGAAGAGACAGGCCGAGATTGAGGCCGAGGTCAGGGGGCAGAGATGAGAGAATGCGGTTGGCCGATGGGGCAGTGGCAGCTGGGGCTGGAGACAGATGGAGCTGAGTAGCGGAACCCAAGTTCAAGTTGTGAGAATACAGAAGGGGTACGGAACCGAAAGGGAAAGTTGAGGACCTAAGGCAACAGTAGGAAGGAGTAGATCGATGTTGGAGTTAGGGAAGCAGGCAGGGCTTCAGTTGGGAGGTGGTAAACAAAACGGAGGTCAGTGGGGCGGCTGGGTGGCTTAGTCGATAAGCGTCTGCCTTCGGCTCAGGTCATGATCCCAGGGTTCTGGGATCGAGCCCCGCATCAGGCTCCCTGCTCAGTGGGGGGCCTGCTTCTCCCTCTGCCTGCTGCTCCCCCTGCTTGTGCGCTCTCTCTCTCTGTGTCAAATAAATAAATAAAGTAGTTTTTTTAAAAAAAGAAAAGAAAACGGAGGTCAAAGCGGGGATGGAAGCGCAGAGCTTGGGGGTGGAGGCGAAACGGGTGGCAGGCAGTTCAAGCATTGTGTGTGGAGAGGTGAAGAAGCAGGACAAAACCGATGTTAGGGTTTTTTCTCTCGTCTTACAGCGTTGTGGAGAATCAGAAGCCGCAGATGAGAAGGGTTCCATTGCCTCTGGCTCCCTTTCTGCTCCCAGTGCTCCCATTTTCCAGGATGTCCTCCTGCAGTTTCTGGATACCCAGGCTCCCATGCTGAGTACGAACCCCTGCCACCCTCCGCTTACCTCCACCTAGACTCAGTTACCCGCTGCTGTCGCTGGGAAGCATAGCGAAGGGCCTTCTGATGTCTCTTTCTGTCTTGGGCTTTATGCAGACTGGGTTTTGGGTATAATTCTAGCCTCTGATGATCTTACAGTTGAGCAGAATAAAGGAATAAAGAGAAGAATAAAAACAAGACCTCACGCCCGAAGCATTCCCACACAGAGAGCCGCAAGGATGCTCTCTTCCTTTCCAAGGCGGCGTGTGGGGCAGGAGCGGGGTGAACCAACCGCACTTTGTCCCGCAATTGTTTGGGGGGGGTCGCTCCTCATCTTGCCTACGTCAGGTACTCTAGGAGCACTGCGCCTCCGGTGTGCTTCCCTCCCTTGCTGCCCGTGTCTTGTGCTCTCCCTAAGCTCTCTTTTCTCATTCCCTCCATGCAGCGGACCCCCGAAGTGAGAGTGAGCGAGTGGAGTTCTTTAATCTGGTCCTGCTCTTCTGTGAACTGATTCGACACGATGTTTTCTCCCACAACATGTACACTTGCACCCTCATCTCCCGGGGGGACCTCGCCTTTGGAGCTCCTGGCCCCCGGCCTCCGTCTCCTTTTGATGACCCTGCTGATGACTCAGAGCGCAAGGAGGCCGAGGGCAGCAGCAGTAGCAAGCTGGAGGTGAGCGGGTTTGTCTTGCCCTCGCTGCCTCCTTCGGACAGCCCCATCTTCCTGGCTCGCAGAGTCCTCTGGGTACCCCTTCCCTAATAAGGAGAATGGTATTGGCTCGGTGTTCCGGGGCCGGCCCAGCCCTGTTACATCCATGGTCGGCATTTGCTCCTCGCAGTGGGGTGAGGTGTTCCAATCCCCCACTTTGAAGCTGAAGGGAATGAGGCGCGAGGCGGGTACGTGACCTGTCAAAGCTCGATTCCAGATCCGGTGCTTTGCCCAACACGGTCTTCTCCCTCCAGCTTCGACCTTTCCAGGTGGTGGGGAGCAGCTCCCTGGGGCTAAAGCCACTTGGCTTATGTTCTGTGCCCTCAGGACCCAGGGCTCTCGGAGTCGATGGACATTGACCCTAGTTCCAGTGTGCTCTTCGAGGACATGGAGAAGCCTGATTTCTCAGTAAGTCCGATCCCGGTGTGGAAGAATCCAGCTCCCGAGGTCGTCCCGTTATGCCTCTCTGGGGGAATTTCTTTGTGCCCCTGACCCCCTTTTCACCCTCTAAATGTTCTGCCCTTTCGCCTTTTCTCAGTTGTTCTCCCCTACTATGCCCTGTGAGGGGAAGGGCAGTCCATCCCCCGAGAAGCCAGATGTTGAGAAGGAGGTGAAGCCCCCGCCCAAGGAGAAGCTAGAAGGGACTCTTGGGGTTCTTTATGACCAGCCGCGGCATGTGCAGTACGCCACGCACTTTCCCATCCCCCAGGTACTGTTCCGCGAGCTCCTCCAGACCTCGGTTTTGAGCCGGGGTTTCTGTCGGAGGACTGTGCTGAGGGGTTGGAGCTGTTCTTGCGGGTGTGGCGCGCTGGGAAGGGCTTGAGCACTGGGACGCTGAGGGGCATGGAGCATGCTTTTGAGAGGAGGGAGCGAGACCCGGGCCGGAGTCTGATGGTGCTGCTGGGATGCAGGAGGAGTCATGCAGCCATGAGTGCAACCAGCGGTTGGTCGTACTGTTTGGGGTGGGGAAGCAGCGAGATGATGCCCGCCATGCCATCAAGAAAATTACCAAGGATATCCTGAAGGTTCTGAACCGCAAGGGGACAGCGGAAACTGGTGGGTTTGAGGCTCCTGAAACAGATCTCCCCCTAGGAGTGCCCTAGTCAGTGTCCCCTTCCCCAGCACAGGGAACCCCCAGTCATGTCCCCATGTCCTGTCTCTTGGAGTCTCCTGAGAGCTCTAGTCCTTTTGAAACTTCCCCCCTCATTCCCCCCCTCTGCAGACCAGCTTGCTCCTATTGTGCCTCTGAATCCTGGAGACCTGACATTCTTAGGTACCTCACAGTAAGCCCCATACTGCCCGCCCTCCCCCCTCCCCTCCCTCGACCTAGCACCTCCCTGTATGTATTCCTCTAAGGTCCACGTAGTCTGTGGTCCTCCAAACCTTTGCTTCACTGACCCCTTCCCTTCATCCCTCCCCCCCCCCCTCCTCGACCCTCCCTTCCCTTCTCCCTTTCTCCCTCCCACCCTTCCTCCCTGCCTTCCTTCCCCGGTCCCTCCCTTCCCTCCCCCCCACCCATAGCCTTCTCTCCATACCCCCCTCCCGACCCCCTAGTCAACTAGTTCTCTTCCCCATCCTGACTGCTCCCTTTCCACTGTCCCCTCAGGTGGGGAGGATGGGCAGAAGCGGCGACGCAACCGGCCTGAAGCCTTCCCCACTGCTGAAGATATCTTTGCTAAGTTCCAGCACCTTTCACATTATGACCAGCACCAGGTCACGGCTCAGGTGTGGGCCTAAGTCCTGCCCCCTCCCCAACGTTCTGCCGTCCTGCCCTGTTTTCCTTTCCTCCTTATCTTTTTTTTTCTCCCCCCCCCCCCAGGCAGGCTAAGCCTCCTGGGTCTCATCCCTGTCCGCCATCCTCCTTTTCCTGCTTCCCTGGTTCTTCCTGCCTCTCTCCACTCCCGTCTCACTCCCACTGCCCTTATCAGGTCTCCCGGAATGTTCTGGAGCAGATCACGAGCTTTGCCCTTGGCATGTCATACCACTTGCCTCTGGTGCAGCATGTGCAGTTCATCTTCGACCTCATGGAATATTCCCTCAGCATCAGTGGCCTCATCGACTTTGCCATTCAGGTGGGGAAGTTGGGGAAATGAGGGTGGAGGAAGGCGTTTGTGCTGTATAGGGTCACGAGGTCGAGAGTTGGGGCTCAAGCCCGTGTCCCAGGCTACTTGGGATGGGCAGGAAGGCTAGCCCAGTGGGGGCCAGAGGGTCAAGTGGAACATGAGCTAAGAAGGCCAGACTAGAGGCTCACGTGCTCCGCAAGGAGGCCCAAGAGATAGATGAGAGTGTTGGGTACGGACTGTGCTCCTGCTGTGGAGTTCATAGAATTGTATCCTAGAGATGGGTTAGATCGTCGATGTGGCTTGTGGTGTTAATAAAGGACAGTGGCGTATGGCAACAGGGCCCTTCTAGCCTGAGGTGGCTCCAGCGGGAAGGGGCTCAGGCCTGCCTGGGCAGTTGCCTTGTGGGAAGGGGGGTTACATAGAACACGCGGGCCTCTTCTCATTTCTCCCCCCCGCACCCACACACACGCTTGCTCTGCTAGCTCCTGAATGAACTGAGCGTAGTTGAGGCTGAGCTGCTCCTCAAGTCCTCGGATCTGGTGGGCAGCTACACTACCAGCCTGTGCCTGTGCATCGTGGCCGTCCTGCGGCACTACCATGCCTGCCTCATCCTCAACCAGGACCAGATGGCCCAGGTCTTTGAGGGGTAAGCAGGGGCTGCGGACTAAGCGGATGGCGCGGGACTCTGGTGAATGCGGGGGGAAGTGGGCCCCCGAAGGACACGGGGGGCTCTCACCGTGGGAAAGGGCCTGCCATTTGGGTGGGAAGGGGAGACTACTGCCAAGAGTCATGAGCCTGTGTCTGGGGACCTTTGTGCCTTGGCCCGTGCACAGCACCCACTGACCGCCATGTCTCGACCTTGCCCCCTCGTGACAGGCTGTGTGGCGTAGTGAAGCATGGGATGAACCGGTCAGATGGCTCCTCTGCGGAACGCTGTATCCTTGCTTATCTCTATGATCTGTACACCTCCTGTAGCCATTTAAAGAGCAAATTTGGGGAGCTCTTCAGGTAAGAGAGGTGGGAGGTGAGGGTAGAGAGTGGGACCTTGGCCCATCTCCTTCCCATTACCACTCAACTCAGGAGCAGAGCACAGCCCAGGACCCTGCTGTCTCTGGCCTTCTGGGAGCTCTGTCCTTCACATGTTCTTGGTTCCAGAGAGTAGGCCTGCCTCCTTCTCTTCCTTATCAGCTTGGCCTCCAGCCCATCTCTACAGGGGCCCACACTCCTCCTTCTCCTGGCCTCCAGAGGCCCCCACGCCTTGTTCTCACTGGGGCCCTGTCCCGCCCACTCTACTTGGTCCCATCTCCCTTTTGCTTGTCCCAAGGTCCCCGGGGCCTCCCTCTTTTTCTCCTCTCCCCCTTCCCAACCACCCCTCTGCCTCTCCAGATCCTCTCCAACACTACCATGTCCCTTCTCCCACCCCTGCAGCGACTTCTGCTCCAAGGTGAAAAACACCATCTACTGCAACGTGGAGCCCTCAGAATCCAACATGCGCTGGGCACCCGAGTTCATGATTGACACTCTGGAGAACCCCGCAGCTCACACCTTCACCTACACGGGGCTAGGCAAGAGTCTTAGTGAGAACCCCGCTAACCGCTACAGCTTTGTCTGCAATGCCCTTATGCACGTCTGTGTGGGGCACCATGATCCCGATAGGTATGGGGCGTACTGAGTGGGGAACGGGCACCACGCTCCTGCCTGAGTTTGGGAGGGATGAGATGCCCGGGAGGTACGGCAACCTTGGTTATTTTTGGGGTGGAGATGAAAAGTTAATGAGTCTGAGGTTTTGTGGAACGAGGTTTTTCCTGAGGGCGCTTGTACTTCTCCCCAGGGTGAATGACATCGCCATCCTGTGTGCGGAGCTGACGGGCTACTGCAAGTCACTGAGCGCTGAGTGGCTGGGGGTCCTGAAGGCCTTGTGCTGCTCCTCTAACAATGGCACTTGTGGCTTCAACGACCTTCTCTGCAATGTAGATGTGAGACTTGGGCCGGGGTCCCGCTGGGCCGTGGGGCGGGGGCTGGTCCCGGTGGTCGAGGTAGCAGAAGGACAGAGGCCCACGGAGCGAGGGCCTACCACTTTGCATTGGCAGCCTCTCTGCACACTGAGGCGGGATGTCTTGTCTGCTTTCTCCTCCAGGTCAGTGACCTGTCTTTTCACGACTCCCTGGCTACTTTTGTTGCCATCCTCATCGCTCGGCAGTGTCTGCTCCTCGAGGACCTGATTCGCTGTGCTGCCATCCCTTCGCTCCTTAATGCTGGTGAACCACCAATCCGTAACCCCTAGAATTTCTGGACCCCAAGTTTGACTAGACACCCGATGGCCACACTCTCACTGTTAAGGGTGGGGCTCCACGGTACCGCCAGAGGCTAGTCCGGTGGCGTGCCTCGGGCTGGGAGCGGCCTCTTTCTAACCCGGCATTGGCCGCCCCAATCTTTCCGGTCTTTCTGTGTTTTGACCCTCCGAAGGACTCCCCTCGCCCTGCAAGACAGTTGGCTGCCCCACCTCTCCTCCAGCGTTATCTTGTCATTTCTCCTTTTCCCTGACCTCGCTGTCCCTTGCAGCCCTTCGCCACCCACAAACCCACATACGGTCTCCCTTCGCCCTGTCCAATTTGCTTTCTTTTCCTTTTTTTTTTTTTTTTTTTTCAGCTTGCAGTGAACAGGACTCTGAGCCGGGGGCCCGGCTTACCTGCCGCATCCTCCTCCACCTTTTCAAGACACCTCAGCTCAATCCTTGCCAGTCAGATGGAAGTAAGTGACCCTGATCTGAGCCAGCCAGCAGTAGAAAGTGTGGCTAACGCCCCCCACCCCCCCGCGCCCGCTGTTTCTACTTTTGCTTCCCCTGACTTCAGCTCCCTCCCCAGACAAGCCTACAGTAGGAATCCGTTCCTCCTGTGACCGCCACCTGCTGGCTGCCTCCCAGAACCGCATAGTGGATGGAGCTGTGTTTGCTGTTCTCAAGGCTGTGTTTGTACTTGGTATGGGGGTAGGAAGGGAGTGGTGCCAGAAGTGTGTGTGGGGTGGAGTGCCAGCTAAACTACAAGGGACAGTCTTTCTCCCTCCCGAAGGTGGTCTCTCTGACCTTTGGGGAGGAGAGGAGGGAGGGAAGTATATTTCTGTCCCGTATGGCAGGATTTAGGGAGTTGCTGCCTCTGTGGGTCCGGGCTGGGTCTCTACACTGTGTTCAGATCTCACTCTGCCCTCCCTATCTCCCGCCCGTGAACCACAGGGGATGCGGAACTGAAGGGTTCGGGCTTCACTGTGACAGGAGGAACAGAAGAACTTCCAGAGGAGGAGGGAGGAGGTGGCAGTGGCGGTCGGAGGCAGGGTGGCCGCAACATCTCTGTGGAGACAGCCAGTCTGGATGTCTATGCCAAGTACGTGCTACGCAGCATCTGCCAACAGGTCAGTCTCACCTTCCCCCCAAACCTCCTAAATGCCTTTATTTAATATAGTCCTGTTTCCAGCCACGATCACGCCACGTTCCTCCTATATATCATGTTCCTCGTCAACCCCCAGCCCATCCCCCTTATTCCTTACCCCCCTCACTGGTTGCCCCAGTGCCCTGATTATCAGCTTCTTCAGGAATGGGTAGGAGAGCGTTGCCTTAAATCACTGTGTGAGGACAGCAACGACCTGCAAGACCCAGTGTTGAGTAGCGCCCAGGCCCAGCGCCTCATGCAGCTCATCTGCTACCCATATCGATTGCTGGACAACGAGGATGGGGAAAACCCCCAGCGGCAGCGCATTAAGCGCATTCTCCAGGTAGGCCACGGTGATGGGGGTCTTGGAGGAAGCAGGGCGGGGGGGCCCAGGCCTGGGGTGAAACAGTGGGGACCCTGAGAGAAAAAGAGGGGGGTGGTCAAGTAGGAAGACGGACGAGGATGTGGGCGAAAGGTGGTGAGAGAAACAGTTCCAACGTAGGTTTAGAAGTCAAGCCAACATGGTCTAGACCCTAGAGTCAACTGTTGGTTGAGGGCACGGCTATTGGGAGTGGGACTGTAGCTTATCAGTGGGAGGCACAACCTCTGGAGAGCCTAGGTTGGGGCCTTGCTTGTTTGGCGTTTGCTCCTGGCTCAGTAAAGAACAGCGGGACTACCGAATAGCTCCCAGTTATTGAGCGTCTGCTTCGTGCTGAGTGTTGCGTTCAGCACTCTGTGTACGTCTTCTCATTTAATCTGTCCAGCCTTGTAAAGTAGGTAGGGGTGTCTGTGTTTGACCAACAAGGACTCCAAGCCTTGAAGAGCTTAAGTAATTTGCCCAAGGTCGCACAGCTAGTAAGTTTAGAGTCAGCGTGTGAACCCAGGCAGGCCCGTGCCCTCCCCTCACTCCCTGCTTCGCCACGCTGCTTCAGACATTCAGGTAACTGGAGGGAGGGTGGAGAAAGAAAGCCATTAGGAAGAGCTACAGGAATGAGGTCTCTTCAGCCCGGAGGAGGTAATGTCACAGAGAGATTAACTCACAGAGTAGCCTTCGGGTCCGTGAAGGACTTTGAGCAGCTGGTTTCAAACCGGAGAAGCAGGCTTTGACTTTAACATCAAGGATTTAGGGTAAGCTTTAAGGAGAACGTCCCCCTGCGAAGGAATGTGAGGCTCTGGAACAGGAGACTGGGGAAAGGTGAAGTTTTCCCGAACCACTTTTAAAATAGGGTAGATTTTTCAACTATTTGGGGTCATGTCGGTGGAGTCTTGCCTTAAGTGAGAGACACGAAGGTTCCTTTCAGACCTGTACGCATAGGTGTTTCAAGGTTGTGAGAGATCAGGAACTGGCCTTGGGGTGGTAAGTGGCTGGGGGCAGGGGACATGATGATGACGAGCTTGGGGGCGGCATCTCTATCACAGAACTTGGACCAGTGGACCATGCGCCAGTCTTCTTTGGAGCTGCAGCTCATGATCAAGCAGACCCCTAACAATGTGAGTGGTGCCCGGCCCTCTTTCCTGTACTCACTTCCAGCTCCGTGCCTCAGGAGGGCGGGCCACCATAGAAGAACCTGCGTCCTCCCCTCGGGTTCTTGAGCTGAGAGAGATAAGAGAGGATGGGAAGATGGCAGACGTGTGGGGCTGAGGAATAGGGAGGTGGGCCGGGAGTGTTGAGGCTCTGCGGCTTGAGGGAAGGTTGGCAGCAGCGGCGGACGCTGTTTCTGTGTTCACAACGGTAAGGAGGTGTGCGAGGAGAAGACAGTGGGGAATTGGAGAAATAGGGAGGTGCTGGAGGACACGGCTTCCAGCAGAGTTGTGTCTCTCCCCTCTCATTATCCTCCAGATGCCTTTCTCCACCCTCATCTCCTGTGTCCCCTATCGTCTGTTTTCCTTCACCCCCAGTTACCTAGTTAGCACCCCATGTGCCTTTCATACCCCGCCCCCCCAGGAGATGAACTCCCTCTTAGAGAACATCGCCAAGGCCACAATCGAGGTTTTCCAACAGTCAGCGGAGACGGGGTCATCTTCTGGAAGCGCTGCCAGCAACATGCCCAGCAGCAGCAAGACCAAGCCAGTGCTCAGGTTGGGTAGAAATGTGTTTGGACCCCTCCCCTTATGAGTTGCCTTTCTGCTAGTGTAAATGATTTCAGCCTCGCGGAGATACTAGGCCTGTCCATCAGGCAAGGAGCAGAGGTATTGTTCTACCCTTGCCTGGCTCCTCTGGAACCCTATGTACTCCATCTGTCCTCCAGCTCTCTAGAGCGCTCTGGTGTGTGGCTGGTGGCCCCCCTCATTGCTAAACTGCCCACCTCAGTCCAGGGGCATGTGTTAAAGGCGGCTGGGGAGGAACTGGAGAAGGGCCAGCACCTGGGTTCCTCTTCCCGCAAAGAACGGGACCGACAAAAGCAGAAGAGGTAAAGCGGCTGTGGGGGGACCAGGATTGAGGGGTAGAAGGGAGAGGTGGCAGGGCCGGGAAAGAAGAAAAGTTGGGACAGAGGGGTGGGGATAAAAAAATCACAGGAAAGTGGAAAATCGGAGGTTAAGAGTGGGCACAGTTGAGCAAGAGGCTAGATCTGTTTTTTTCTTGTTAACTTTATTTGAGAGAGCGAGCATGCCCACGGGCAGGTGGAGGAGTAGAGGGAGAGAAGCAGACTCCCCGCTGAGCAGGGAGCCCGACGCGGGGCTCGATCCCAGGGCCCCGGGATCACGACCTGAGCCCAAGGCAGACGTTTGACTGAGCCACCCAGGTGCCCCAAGAGGCTAGATC
Organism: Phoca vitulina; assembly: GCF_004348235.1. NCBI lineage: Eukaryota > Metazoa > Chordata > Mammalia > Carnivora > Phocidae > Phoca > Phoca vitulina. Next base: position 536,909 of record NW_022589780.1, on the reverse strand, counting down.
TTGAGCGAGTAGAGTCTGGGGCTTGGAATAATGAGGTTGGAAGCTGCCCTACTTGCATCCCATGGTCCTGTTCTTGTTCTTTTCCTCTTTCTCCCTTCCCTAGCATGTCCCTGTTGAGCCAGCAGCCATTCTTATCCCTGGTGCTGACGTGTCTGAAAGGGCAGGATGAGCAGCGTGAGGGCCTTCTCACCTCCCTCTACAGCCAGGTGCACCAGGTACAGACCTCTGGGCCACCGAGCGGGGCCGGAGGGCAGAGACGGGTGCTCCCGAGGCCACTGCGTCCCCCAGAACCTTCGGTACTTTCCGGTCAACGCCTTGGGTGTTTGGGGATGGAAATGAGAAGATGCCCCGAGCTGTGTGTTATGCTTGTTTCTATCTCAGATTGTGAATAACTGGCGTGACAACCAGTACTTAGATGACTGCAAACCAAAGCAGCTCATGCACGAGGCTCTCAAGCTGCGGCTCAACCTGGTGAGAGGGGGACCCGGGGAGAAGAAAGACACGGGTGGGACTAGAACTGTGCCACAGAGAAGCCCGTGCCCGCCCCCACACCCCCACCCTGTGGGCCGGGGCAGGTGGGGGGCCGAGACGGAGGGCACAATTTCCACTGGGTCTTCAAGTATGGACCCGGCTCTCCTCCACAAGACGTAGGACCTAAAAGTGGTTGAGGGCCTGGATCCTTGCAGAGACCCTGCCTCAGTATCCTAGATTCTGGCTGGGCCCTCGGAGCCCTAGAAACCCGCCATGGAACATTGAGTGGAATCCTGGACGTCCCTTAGTCCAGCTCCCATCAGTTCCTAATTCAGGAAACCGAGGCCCAGAGGCGCCAAGAATTAAGTCATTGGCCTGGAATCACATAGTAGATCATGGGTCCGACTGGCGCGTGGCCTGAGCTGTGCGAAGCGGCAGCCAGGCCGGGTTCTACTGTAAGCTTTCCCGAAATGCTAGACTTGGCCCCCGAGCCATCTGATGGGCTCATTGTGGCCCTGGCAGGTGGGGGGCATGTTTGACACGGTGCAGCGCAGCACCCAGCAGACCACCGAGTGGGCCATGCTCCTCCTGGAGATCATCATCAGCGGCACCGTTGACATGCAGTCCAACAAGTAAAGCATCCCCACCCCCTCCTTTCTGTTTTGTACCCAAGAGGAACTCCCTCCCCCACACTGGGTGCACGACCCCCTATGGTTGGCGTGGCTCTCCCTGCTCGGGTCCCACCCTGAGGCCGGTGTCTGTCCTAGCCTCTTTCCTCTCTGGTTTTCTCCCGGGCTTCTCATCACAGCGAGCTCTTCACCACCGTGCTGGACATGCTGAGCGTGCTCATCAATGGGACCCTGGCCGCGGACATGTCTAGCATCTCTCAGGGCAGCATGGAGGAGAATAAGCGTGCCTACATGAACCTGGTGAAGAAGCTGCGGGTGAGCAGAGGAGGCGAGGGCGTGGCTCGGCGGGGGGGGCGGTGGGGGGACTGGCCCCTCGGCTCCCTCTCCCCTGACCTTGCTCACGCTCTCTGGCCTCAGGGACTTCGTTCCGGCCAGAGCTGCCTCCCCTTCCCGTCCACGTCCGCTTTTTCTTTGTTATTTGTACAGCTGGGGTTTACCGAGTGTCGTCTTCATGCCCGGTTCTCTGCTGTCCCCTGAGACTTCCCATCTCTCCTTTGCTGTGTCCTTGAACCCTTGCCCCATCTTCCTGTGCCCGCAGAAAGAGCTGGGGGAACGTCAGTCAGACAGTCTGGAAAAAGTTCTCCAGCTGCTGCCACTGCCCAAGCCGACCCGAGATGTCATCACATGTGAGCCACAGGGCTCCCTCATTGACACCAAGGGCAACAAGATTGCAGGCTTCGATTCCATCTTCAAGAAGGAGGCACGTCCCCTTTCCTTCCCATCCCCCGTTCCTATCGCGGCACCAGTCCCCCCCACCCACCCACCCAGCTTTTCCCCCCTTTGGGCAGGAGCTTTCTCTGCATGAACCTTGTGGCTAAGACAGGCTCAGCAGGCCGGGGAACCCATGGGGCTCTGCTGGTGAGAGCCGTCTCTGGGGTATGGAGCTGATGGCTGAACTTTTTTTTTTTTACATTTCGGCTCCCCATCTTGGGAATCTCATCCTCTTTCCTTGGTCTGTCCCTCCACCTCTCCCCACCTCTCCCCCTCCCCATCCACACCCACCTTGGAACAGACTACCTGGTTCTCAGCACCCTGTCTTTCTCCACCCTGGCCGGTACCCCACCCATCTGTCTGGCCAACTGCTGGATCTCTGTTATCCCTGCATTCCTCTGCCCCAGCGCACCCATCTCTACGCAGCTTTCTCTGCGCCTTGTCTCTGTCAGCTGCGGTATTTGTTGAGTAACCCGAATCACTGTGGAGAACGGAGGGAGGGGAGGGAAAAGACGAGGCCGAGTCTAAAATCTAGAGTCCAACCCAGTCGTACATACATTGTCTTCACTTCTTTCCTTGGCCTATCTGTCTGTCTGTCTGAATCTGTCTGTCTCTCTGCCTGACTCTCACTTGGCCTTTCTCTGTGTCTCTCCGCTGGCCTCTTTGTCTCTCTCTTCCTGTTTTTCTCTCTTTCCCCGTGTCTGTCTCTCTCTCTCCCTGTTTCTGTCTCTCTCTCTCTCTCTGTCTTTGCCGGTCTTCAGTCTCTTCCCCACCTTCCTGTTTCTGTCTGTGTCTTCGTCTGAATGTCAGCGTCTGTGTCTGTCTCTGCTCCCCCTGCCCGTCACCCTCTGCCCTCTGAACCCTGTCTGCTCTGTGAGTGTGTATGTGTATCGGCATGCATGTGTGTTCGCGTCCGTCTGTCTCCCTCTCACCGTCTCCCCGGAACCTACCCGGGCCTGGGTTTTGTTTTTTCTTTTCTTTTTCTTTTATCACCAACAGCTCCTTCCCCCTCTCCTACAAGTCCTCAAGGTCTGTCTTCTGTTTTCCCAATCTCAGCAGCTCACTGTGTCTCGTTTTCTGGAGCAGGGTCTGCAGGTTTCCACCAAACAAAAGATCTCTCCCTGGGATCTTTTTGAGGGCTTGAAGCCGTCCGCACCACTCTCTTGGGGCTGGTTTGGAACAGTCCGGGTCGACCGGCGAGTGGCCCGAGGAGAGGAACAACAGCGGTTGCTGCTCTATCACACGCACCTGCGGCCCCGGCCCCGGGCCTATTACCTGGAGCCGCTCCCGCTGCCCCCAGAAGATGAGGAGCCCCCTGCTCCCACCCTGCTAGAGCCCGAGAAAAAGGCTCCAGAGCCCCCCAAAACTGACAAACCTGGGGCCGCTCCACCCAGTACTGAGGAGCGCAAGAAGAAGTCCACCAAGGGCAAGAAACGCAGCCAGCCAGCCACCAAGACAGAGGTTAGTGTTGCCCCCAGCCCGGTTATGCTTCTTCCACACCCCCTCTCTCTCCCCCCTGCCCCCGTGATTCTGTGCAGTTTCTGGTTTCCGGGGGAGGGGATGGGGAAGAGGTACCGTTAGGGTTACAAGAATGAGCCACATAGGTCTAGCTCCTCTGCACCCCTTGTAGTTCACCTCAGCCCACGCCACCGCACCAAGCTACGGTCTGCTCACCTTCCTCCTCTGCTCTTCACACAGGACTATGGAATGGGCCCGGGCAGGAGCGGCCCCTATGGCGTGACAGTGCCTCCAGACCTCCTGCACCACGCTAACCCCGGTTCCATATCCCATCTTAGCTACAGGCAGGGCTCCATAGGCCTGTACACCCAGAACCAGCCACTACCTGCAGGTGAGAGCCCGCCCCCAGGAAGGAGAGTTACCTGAACGTCCCTCCCGCCCGAGGGCCGATGCCCCATCTCTGAGGATCTGTGGATGAGGGGGATGCTGAGCGGGGATGGGGGGTGGGAGGGGGACAAGGAGAGGTCAGCCCGCTCCCCTTTCCAGGGGGCCCTCGCGTGGACCCGTACCGCCCCGTGCGGTTACCGATGCAGAAGCTGCCCACCCGACCACCTTACCCTGGAGTGCTGCCCACGACCATGACTGGAGTCATGGGACTAGAACCTTCCTCCTACAAGACCTCCGTGTACCGACAGCAGCAGCCCGCGGTGCCCCAAGGACAGCGCCTTCGCCAACAGCTCCAGGCAAAGATAGTGAGAGGGGCAGTAGGGAGGGCCGTCAGGGAGAGGGGCTTTAGAGGGTCACGGGACTGAGGAGACACTCGCAAGGACTTGCAGAGCAGGAGATACGAGAACCGAGATGGCGGAAAGCAGTTTCCCGAGTTTGAGTTTGTCTCCTTTTTCCCTCTAGCAGAGTCAGGGGATGTTGGGACAGTCATCTGTCCATCAGATGACTCCCAGCTCTTCCTACGGTTTGCAGACCTCCCAGGTGAGGGCACGAGAGGGTGAGAATTGGGGGGGGCAGCTTGAGGCCAGCTGCCCTGCACAGCCTTGTCCCTGACCCCCTCTGTCCTCCTCCTCTCCAGGGCTATACTCCTTATGTTTCTCATGTGGGATTGCAGCAACACACAGGCCCCGCAGGTACCATGGTGCCCCCCAGCTACTCCAGCCAGCCTTACCAGAGCACCCACCCTTCTACCAATCCTACTCTTGTAGATCCTACTCGCCACCTGCAACAGCGGCCCAGTGGCTATGTGCACCAGCAGGCCCCAACCTACGGACATGGGCTGGCCTCCACTCAAAGGTACCCAAGGCATCTGGGGGGGGCTATGAAGACACGCTGGGCTGCGAGGGCGCATCTGGTGGGGGAAAACCCATGCCAGGAGGTGATGGGACTAGTCAGAACTTTTGGAGAAGTGAAGAACGCTTAGCTGGCCACAAGATGCCAGAGCCGGGAGGGACCCTGGTCTTCCGTCTGCTTGCCTGACGTTTCTTTGAGGCCCAGAGAGGGGAAAATCACTCCTACAGCTACGCTAAGGAAAGAGCCGGGGTTCTTAGATGTACTGTGTGGTAAGGAGTCAGCCAGCCGGTCGTAGAGCAGTTCCACGCTGGAGCGGACTAGCCACCGAGCCGTCCTACCATGCCGAATGCTAGTCAGGTCTCCGTTAAGACTCGGGAACCATGTCTTGAGGCTCTGCAGTTTAGGTTTTAGAACGCTGGGGAGTGAACCAGAGGTCAGCTGCTCACTGTGTGGCCAACACTACGCTAGGACGGGGTAGGGTGAGGAGAGATTTTAGAAAATACGGAGTCCCTCGCCACAGAGAATTTTTCGTCCGGTTGGGGAGATTAAGAGACTTACACAGAAGAATGTTTAAAGAACACGATGAGGAGAGGTATGATCAGGTGTGCAGTTGTGCGCCGTGAAGTAAATGGGAATTCAGAAAAGGTATGGGATGATGTCATCGTGGGCCTGAGTCAGCAGAGGAAGTTTCCCGAAGGAGGTGAGATTTGAGATGGCCTTCGAAGGATAGCTGTAATTTGAATTTGTGGAGTGGAGGATGAGAGAGGGGAGTCTGGGTAGACGACATAGCGTGAATGAAGATGTAGGGACCAGAGTGAGGAGGGTGACTTGGGGGGCGGGGGGTAGGAAGAAGCACGTAGAAAGCGTGTAAAATTCACCCCGGGGCAGTAGCCGGAGACAGGCCAGGGATGGGTGGCCGGGTACGGGGCTTGGAGTGCTCGGTGCAGAGTTGAGACACAGTCCCACAAAGAGCTCTTTTGATCAGGAAAGCTATGTATGGCGAGTTGACATGTTGACAGATGAATATGGGGTGCAGGGATAGGGTGCATGGGGAAGGAGACGGAAGACCTGAGACAGAGGGTCCGGCCGGGAGCTAGCCTGTGGCTGTGCCCTACATGGGAAGGCGGAAGAGCGGGAGAACTCCGTGAAATGTTCCCCGGGGACCACCACCCCCAATAGCAGAAAGCACCTCAGTGGGTGTTCCTAGAACGCCTCTCCTGTGCTAAGACTCATTTTCGTTCTCGTAAGAGCAAAATGGCGAAAACAGGATTGGAAGATGCCTCGCCGTGAAGGTTATGAGCCACTAAAACGGGGTGACGTCTTTGCCCCTTATTCCCCAACCGAGAAATCTGTCAGAACCCAGAAGGGCCCTTCTGGTTATAGTGCCAGGAGGAATGAGTGAAGCGACTTGTCCAGGTTTCCTTCAGGTCAGGGACCCGGGACTTCTCCTCCCCCCTCCCCCCCCCCCCGTCCCCCCTCCTCCTCCCCCTCCTCCCTCCCCCCCCACCCCCACGCCGGGGCCGTGCCTTGACCTTCGCATGGCTGGCCTTCGCAGGTTTTCGCAGCAGACCCTGCAGCAGGCACCCATGATAGGTGCCATGACCCCGCTGGGCGCGCAGGGCGTCCAGGCGGGCGGCGTGCGGTCAGCATCCATCCTGCCCGAGCAGCAGCAGCAGCAGCAGCAGCAGCAACAGCAGCAGCAGCAGCAGCAGCAGCAGCAGCAGCAGCAGTACCACATCCGGCAGCAGCAGCAGCAGCAGATCCTGCGGGTGAGGCCCCAGGCCCTCTCGCAGGACCCGGGCGTCCCCGGAGGGGTGGGCGCCGGCCCCGGGGGGCACCCCGTGGCGCGCAGCAGCGGCCCCAGAAGTTCCTGCTCTCCGGGTGGCCGGTGGGAGCGCCCCGGGGAGTCCTGCGTGGGGGGGAGGGGGGCAGACGGGGCCCCTCCGTCAGGGCCGCAGCTGAGGCCCGGCCCCCTTGTCCGCAGCAGCAGCAGCAGCAGCAGCAGCAGCAGCAGCAGCAGGCGGCGCACCAGCAGCAGCAGCAGCAGCAGGCGGCTCCCCCCCAAGCCCAGCCCCAGTCCCAGCCCCAGGTAGCTGCCGGGCCACAGCCCCTGGCTCAGGGACGGCTGCCCAGGTCGGGCACACAGCAAGCGAAGCGGGTTGGGCAGAGGTGGGAGGCACAGCACGGCACTCCGGAAAGGGGGTCAGGAGCCGAGGATGCGGAAGGAAGTGGAAGGTTCGGGGTCAGTGTTGCACTTCCGGTTTCCGCCTCAGTTCCAGCGCCAGGGGCTTCAGCAGACGCAGCAGCAGCAACAGACGGCAGCTTTGGTCCGGCAGCTCCAACAGCAGCTCTCCAGTAAGCCTGCCTTCCTGCCCGGGGAGAGCCCCCCACCCAGGGGGTGCATGGTGGTGGGTGTGGCGGGGGGCCGGGGGGAGCTCAGGCGATTGCTTCAGGGGGCAAGCCTGGCATCCCGTCCCTTCCCTCGGTGACCTGAATAGCCTTCCTCGTGCAAACCCACTTCCCTGCTCGGTCTGCCGGCCCTGATCATCTCTGGTTTTCCACAGATACTCAGCCACAGCCCAGCACCAACATATTTGGACGCTACTGAGCCACCTGGAAGAACCTGGAAGAACCGCTTGTGCACTGGATGTGGCCCCACCCTTTCCTCTTGATCCCCGGTCCCCTTCCCGGGCTAGCACCAGTAGTGGTTGGGGCTCTTCCCTCAGGCTCCGTTTTTAATAAGTTTTTAGTATTTTTGTTAATGTGAGGCATTGAGCTGTTGGGTTTTGTATATTATTTATATAGAGACCCCAGAGCTGTTGCACCCAATACACAGAGCTTCTTTGCAAAGGGAGTGTGTGAGTTCTGCATGGCCGGCAAGGGCGGGCTCTGGGCAGGGTGCCGGGGGCTGGACCAAGCAGGCAGAGCCTTCGTCCCCTTTCCGATCAACTCCCCTGTTTACCTTCCTTCTCCTCAGTTTCTAAATTACAGCTGGATTGCTGCTCTTTCCTCTCCAACCTGGCAACGATTTACATAGGCTTGGGCCGTTAGTTTCTTAAGAAGGGCAGCTTACCCTCTCCACTACATGTTGCAGGTTCTTTGTAGCTTCTCTCGACCAGGGATGTCTAGACCGCTGGGACGGGGGAGGGGCTGTGAGGCCGGAGTGGGAAAAGTCCGGGGCACCTGATTCTTCTGCCTGCCCATCCTACACGCTGGGGCTTTGAACAGGCTTCGGGGTGGAGGGTGTGTCAGACACTGCCTCCCTTTTTTTTGCCACCTCACGTGCGCCCCGTCATGCACCAGGCGGCATCTTCGAGAATTTTCCCTGAGAGTCACATTTCTGGGATGAAAACTGGCCCCCCAGTGACAAGTGTCCCCATCAAACTGGTGGTGGTGGAAGGATGGGTATGGTTCTAGGAGGAAGAGAGACCCCGTAAAAGAAAGGACCCCTTTTTTTCTCTCTCTCCACTCTGTTGCTGGAACTGTTGGTTTTCACATGACCCACCTTGGCAGTGACCCAGGATGACTGTTGTTCCCTCCCATTTTACAGTAGAGAAAACTCCAAACTGTTGCTCCAGAGTCACATCTGGAACTGTGGCAGGGTCATTCGCAGCCCCTTTGCCTTCAGGTTTGGGGCCCTAGATCTAAGGCTACTCAGGAGAGCCAACTGGTTTACTACAAGGGAGTCTTCTGGTATGCCCAGCTGGGGCTGGAAGAGGACCAGCCTCAGCCTTGTGGGTGGGTGGAACCAGATGATTCGACAACTTCAGGGGAGCATCCAAGCCATAGTTGCACTGGGTCACTGTAAGTGGCAAGTGTGCTGGTAAAACAGGAGCACCGATCATCAATACCCAAGTTCTAAAAAATAAAAAATAAAACAGAATCCCGCTTCGAGGTCCACGGCGCCCTCGCTCATGTGCGACTCAGCAAGTTTCAGAGCCGTGTGCACAAGGAATGAAACTCCGAACGTGGCCCGGGCAGCCGTGACCGTGACCGAAGCTCACTTCTGACCTGCTCTATCCTGACATAAACATTCTGAGGAACCGCAGGGTTAGGGGGCTCGGCTGGGATAAGGGACACTCGGAGGGACTCGGGGTGGGGGGTAGGGGCTAAACAAACGGGACAGGTGCACTACAGAGGGGCAACGTGAGACACAAAGACCGCGGGAGCTGAAGGGGACAGCCTGCAACCGTGGGGGCAACTGACATGCTGACAGTCTCAGTCTGACATGCCCCAGCAGCAGCGGCGGCGGAAAGGAACAACGGTGACCTTTGGGCGAGCGACAGGATGAGAGCCAAGTGCCCCCACCCTACGCGGCTTGCTGCTTGAGTTGCGCTGGTGCTGAGGAGGGGAGAGGCGAGGGATGCTGAGCAAGCTGGAGGCTTGTCTTTTGTAGAGTATGACCGGGGGCTCCTGCAGACGGTGCCTCAGTTTCTCCCTTTGTTTCAAGGTTTCAAGCTTTGCAGGTAAAGTTTGAGCTAGCTGCCCTGGAAGATCGCCTGTCTTGATTTGAGGGGGGTGTGTGTGAGAGGGAGAGAGGGTGAGCTGAGTGAGCGTGCTTGAGCATGGGAGGAATTGGGCCATGCCCCAGGACTTGAGCCATCTCTGGCACAAAAGGAGTTAATGGCAGGGACCGCGCCCCCCCCGTGTCCGGGCACGCGCAGCGCGCCCCCTCGGTGCGCGGGCACAGCAGCCAGGCTGCCGGAGAGCAGATCTCGGGGATTCAGGTGCGGAGCCCTTGGCCTGGAGGCGATATGGGTGGTCCGCGGCCCGGTTCAGTCGCTCGCAACAGCCCGGGGAACAGGTGAGGCCGCCTGCCCCGGTCTCTCATCCTCTAGCTGCCCATACCTTGCCCCGATCCTATCCCCTCCCAATCTCGGGCTCCTCTGCTCCTCAGCCGATGCTCCCCATCCTTCCCAACCCCATGTTCTCCATCGGTACCCCTGACCCTCCAATCCTCCCCTGCTTCGCTTCTCTCCTCCACCCCCTCCCTGAATCCCGCATCCCTATCATCCTCCCACCCATGGTCCCTCTATTTCCACAGCCTGGCCGCATGCTCATCAAAATACCCCTGCTAAGGGGCCCCCGGCCCTATTCCTGTATTGCACATTGCCAGTCCCCCCCCCCCCGCCGTGCAGCCCCGTCCCTCTTCCATCATAGCATCTCACAGCCAGGCTCCCTCCCCCACTCTCTGCAGCCCCCCTCCCCCCCAGGCCTTTATCCTATCCTCCCCCATTCCAATGCAGATCTGTCCCCCAGTACCATTCCGGACCCGCGTAGCCCCCAATACTGCAGTTCTCGATACCAGTCCGTTCCTGCACAATGCCCCTCGCCCAAATACTGCTCCAGCCCCCCAAAGTACCCCAGATGCCACTCTAATCCCCGGCATTGCCACCTCCCCTTGTCTTCTCCCAAATTGCAAGTTGGACCAGGATGGAGATCTCGGCCTTGGGGACTCACAGTGGGCCCTAGGGTACAGAGGGCGTTTGGGGGTCGGCCGATTTGTCTAGGTGTTCCGGGGGGAGGAGCTGCAGGGAACTGACTCAAAGGGGACCGGCATTTGGCACCGAAGGGTTACTGGAGAGGGAGGCATCCCGAAGGGGTTAATGGAATTCGTGGGGAGGGGCGGCACCGAGGGGGTTAATGGTGTGGGGGGGGTTGCTGGCGGGGAAGCCGTGTGAATGAGCGGTCTGTGCCCCAGAGTTGCCATGGAGACAGTGAATGGGGGGATTGTGTGAACTCAGCTGCGGACTATCCCCCCCCCATACACACACACACACACACACACACACACACACACACACCCACTCCCTCCTGCCCCACCTCCCTACTCCTACCCCTTCCTTTCCCTTTCCTCTCCTCCCCCCCCCACCCCGGGTGCATTCTGGGCAATGTCTGGGATCTAACCCCCCCACCCCGTACTTCGCTCCCCATTTCCTCTGAGCCCCCACCCCTTTAGTCGCTTGGCCCGCCCTCCCTCCTCCTTCTTCCCTCCCTCCCTTTCTCCTTCTCTCTCTCTAGCTCTCTCTCCCTTTCCTTCTATCTCTCTCGCCCTCGCTCTCCCTCCTTTTCCTTCCCTCTCCCTCCCTCTCTCTTCCTCGCTCTCTCTATCTCTTTCTCTCTCTCTCTCTCTCATACACACATTCTCATTCCCCTCTCGTGGTGGCCGATTGCCGGGCGTTCCCAATCTCCCTCCCCCACCCCTTCAGCCAGTTCTTAAAGGAGCAGGCCGGCAATCTTGGAAGGCGGGAGAAATAGGGAAAACTAAATTTGTGTGTGTGTGTGTGTCCATGCAGCAGCGTGTGTGTGCGCCTGTATGTATGTGTTGGCTCTATAATGGTGTGTCAGAAAGCCTGTGTGTGTTGAGTGTGCTGCTATTTCTGATTCTGTCTCCACCTAGGTGTCACCATTATGCTGCATGTGTCTCTGGACGGTTACCTGTGTGGTGTGTGTGTGATTATATTTCAGTAAGTCTCTGCGTGTGTGTCTCTGAATGTATTTCTCCGTGAGGCTCTGGCTCGGGGAGGCTGTCCGTCTCAGAACGTGGGACTATATGAGGGATCTCTGTGGGTTTGGAATGTATGTCTCCCTGAGCGAATATCGCAGGGTCTGTGATCCTGGCTTGGTCTCTCTCGCTCCCTTTTTTGAGTCTTTGTGACTTTATCTCCATGAGTCCCTGAGTGTGTGTCCCCCACACTCCGTTGTTTATTTTACACTGGCTGAGCATCAACAATGCCTGGGGTCCTCGGCAGACGGGTCTCTGCCTCAGTTCTGGCACTCGGTGCGAATTAGAGACAGCCGACAGAAAGGACCAAGGCTTAAGAATTTGGGAGCAGTGAGGGCTGAAGAAAAATGTACAGGAGGGGCACAGGAGGGTCTGGGGGCTCTGGTGAGTGGCCATCCTGCCCTCCCCCCACCCCACCCTGGTTGACCGGTGAGGGTGAGGGGGTCTCCATGTGGGACGCTCTGCCTATCTGCTGCTTTTCCTGCTTATGCCTTTGAACCCCAGAGTGAGGTTAACAATCCCACCCTCTCCTGGTGTGGGAGGTCCCCGTGTGGGCTTAGCGGCACCAGGGGTCTAGAGAGTTCGCTGTTCGCGCCCAGCGTGCTCAGGGCCCCGAGCTCCGTCGCCAGCGCTCCCCACCCCCCTGCGACTACGTGCCCCTCTGGCTCCGGCTGACCCCGATGAGCTCCACTGGCTGAGGAGTCGGAGTTGGGGACGGGGCAACTTGCAGGGGCAACGACTGATCACTGGGTCGATCCCCTAGGATTTTCCAACCGTGGCCAGGCGCTCACGGGTGGGTCCCCGGAGCCCCGGGCACTGAGACCTCTCCTACTTGTGGGAGAACGGCCCCCCGCGCCCAGCAGGGCCCCCAAAGACCGCGACCGCCCAGCTGGCCCCGGGCCCCCTAGATGACGCACACTTCCCTCTTTCCACAGGCCTGTCTGGCCCTGAGGGAGTTCCCTTTCTGAAGCTGTGGTGCTTGGACGACCTCTCCGCGTTGCCGGGCACCTGTAGGTGTCCCTCGAGAGCTCAGTGTTGAGGTTCAAGTCAGTGTGGCCATGAAGGGGCTGCCTGTCGGGCTGATGCTGTGACCCTGGAGTCGGCCTTTCCTGCCAGTCCCCCTGCCCGGAACATGTGGCTGCGGCTCGGCCCGCCCTCGCTGTCCCTGAGCCCCAAGTCCACGGCTGGCCGGAGCCTGTGCCTCACCCTGTGGTTCCTCAGCTTGGTGCTGAGGGCCAGTACCCAGGCCCCAGCGCCCACGGTCAACACTCACTTTGGGAAGCTAAGGGGTGCCCGGGTGCCACTGCCCAGTGAGATCCTGGGGCCTGTGGACCAGTACCTGGGGGTGCCCTACGCAGCTCCCCCCGTCGGCGAGAAACGTTTCCTGCCCCCTGAGCCACCCCCATCCTGGTCGGGCATCCGGAACGCCACACACTTTCCCCCAGTGTGCCCCCAGAACATCCACACAGCTGTGCCCGAAGTCATGCTGCCCGTCTGGTTCACTGCCAACTTGGATATTGTCGCTACTTACATCCAGGAGCCCAACGAAGACTGCCTCTACCTGAATGTCTATGTGCCCACGGAGGATGGTGAGTGCTGCGGCCAGGCACCGTGCCCTCCCCGCCCCCCCCCCCCCCGCCCTGTGGTGTTCGTGGCTTGCATGTGGTTGTGCGCCCTGCAGCAGCATGCCTCCGTCCGTCTGTCCGTCCGTCCGTCCGTGAAGATGCTTCTAACCATCACTCTGCTTGGCCTCCCCCCCTTCCTCCCCTCCCCGTTCTTCCCTCCCCCAGCATTGTCTGAGCTCCCGTGTGTGAGTGACACTGTTACCAGGAGGGGCCTGGCCAGGCCTGAGAGCTTTGACAGGTCTAGGGCCAGAGTGCTGGATGGGGGTTCCCTGGGGGAGAATGGGTCACTGCAGGCAGCCGCCCGCGGGAGGACGCTGGCTCCACCAGGCCCCCCTGTTGCCATCCTGCCTGCTTTGAAAGGTGGTAGGTGTGTGCGGCCAAGGGAGCTGGGCGCGTGCGGGGGGCGGGGGGGCCAGCCTGGTGGGCATTGCTTAGGAGCCTCCTCTTTGGCTAGCCGCTGCCTCCTCCCGCGGGGCTCACACCAAGGTAAGTGACAGAAGCAAGGAGATGGTGGGACAGGCTCTCTGCCATGTGCCGCCTGCAGAGCAGCTCTTGGGGCCTGGGGGGGTGGGGGGTGCATGCCCCTGGGCAGAGGCCTCCTGTTATTTTTTAGTTTTTTATTCATTTTACAGTAAAGCGGATTTCCAAGGAATGCGCCCGAAAGCCCAACAAGAAAATTTGTAGGAAAGGAGGTAGGTAGCGAGCCGGCGGGGAGGGAGAGAGAGAGAGAGGGAGGGCTGCCTGCCCACCTGCCCTTGCCCCCGAGGACCCAGCCTTCCTTCAAGTAGCCCAGGCTCAGGGGGCGGTCGGTGAGCAAGCCTAAGCTCCACCTTAGCCAAGGGCCCTGGCTGCTCATCAGGGAGGATTCGGTGGCCTAAGGCAGGTTCAGAGCAGAAGCTGCAGCAACCCCATTTCTTCCGCTCTTCCCAGCCCCGGATTCCACACTAACATATGTGCCAAAGACAGAGCCAGCGGTTCTCTCTTGAGCCACCTGCGGGGGGTGGGGGGTGGGTGGATCTCTAGGCAGCCAGGATGGAGCCAGAGCCTCTGTCCTCTTCCTGGCAGGGGGAGCCACCAGCTCATCCCTCCGTGCTCTTCCCTGGGTGCGAAGTCTAGACTCAACTCTCTGGCCCTGAAGTCATCCTGCCAACCGCCCCCACCCCCCCTGGGCGGGGGGGAGCGGTGTAACTACCCCCCCCCCCCCCCCCCCCCGCTAGTCCGGTGGCAGACCTTGGGGGTCTCTGGGAACCACAGACTCTAAAGGAGGCACAAGATCCTGAATTTTGCATTTACCCTCTTGCTGGGAGGAATGTGCTCCCCCTGTAGAAATAATTCTTCCTATCCGAATAGCACACGTCATGTTTTTCTGCAAAGCGCTTTCATACTTAGCTCGTAAAATCCTTCCCATGTCTCTGGAAGCTTGTAAGGCAGGAATCAGTTTCCCAATTTTACCGATGAGGAAACAGGCCCAGGGGAGTGACTTGCTGCTGCTTGAGGCCCCGTCGCTGGTCTGTGGCAGAGCTGGGACCCAAACCCGGGTCTCTTGGCCCTCAGGGCCATGTTCTTTCCACTGTAGCACACGAGGCAGCTCCCATCTGGTCATTCCCACCTCCCCGACTCTGAAAACAATGGTGAAAGGTGGATGGACTGGGCCAAATTGGAAACAGTAACAGCTTAAGGAACAGGTGGAAAATCACAGCCTGATCCCCACAATCTTTTGGCAAGCTTGGAGTTTGTTTTCCTTTGAAATCCTAGGGCAGGGTTTCCCCCCCCGCCCCCCCCATCCGCACCCTACCCCAGTGGGGCTGTCAGGATTCCTGGGCTGGGATGCTCCCTGCTGAGCAGGAATCTCTGGGGGCAGATTCCGGGAATCCACATGTTGAGCGTGTGCGCGCACACGCGCTGAGTGCTCTTGACGCACCCTGGAGCGCTGAGTGGGGCCTGCGGCTCTAGGGACATTGTTCCGCCACATCCCCACGCCCAGCCCAGGACCTCACACGCAGTAGGCGATCAGCAAACACTTTTTCCGCACAAGTGAAGAAGCACTGTGGCATTGCAAAAAGAGTGCTGGGCTGGGAGCCACAAAGCCGTGCTGAGCCCCAGCTCTCCCGCTAACTCACAGTGAGACTTTAGACAAGTCTTTTCCTGGAGGGACCTCTGCTTCTGCCTCCGGAGGTGGTAGGGGGACCATTCAGGCCTTAACATTCCACTAGCCTGTGAATGAATTCAGGAAGAGGGTCTCTTAAACCTGCTCCGGTGGGTTACTTGCTTGGGTTGGGGGGGAGGGTGGGGGACGGGGGAGAGAGGATGATGTGAACGTTAACCGTTAACCATTTCCTAGGAGGAATGATCTCCCCAGGGTGCCAGTGAGAGCCCAGGGCCATCCAGTCCTGAGAGTTTGGCTAGAGAGCTGACTGGAAGCTCCAGTCGAGGGCAAACATTTCCCCATCAGGACCGTTGACTGTGGGCAAGGCCATGGGCTAGGCGCTGTTGGGCTGTGGAGGGCTAGGAGGTAGGGGCAAGATTTAGACGTAACCAAAGGCTTCATCACTACTCTGATGAAGCTTCTATCCTAGGATTGAAACCCAGCCGGTTCAGCTAAGCCCCACAGGCCAAGCTGGGAAGTGAGTTCCAGACAGCGTCAGGGAGGGCATTTGGTCATTTCGCTGCTCAAATTAGTTCCCTATCCAGGGCCTGCTGGCCATTTGGAACGGAATTTAGAGACCCCGCTTCTTGGGGGACAGACATCCGCAGAGGTCGTTAGGCTTGTGGTGTGCATAGTGTAGGCAGGACTGGCCCGGCTGGGACCCTGCGGCAGCCCAGTGTTGGGACAGGGGGATGGTTGGTCGAGCTGGCCCGGGTGACAGGCATGACAAGGAGCTGTTCTGCAAGTGCTCAGCTGAAGGAGCGAAGGCGTCTGTGCAGAGAGCGGGTTGGGACAAGGCAGCCACCCCAGGGACGCTTCTGGCGGGCGGGGGTTTGGGGGCGGGCGGGGACAATAGGGCCCCACCTTCTAAGTCCGTCCCCATTGGAAGTGAGGGATTTCTGGCGGTGGGGGTGGGGGTGGGGGGTGGGGGGGAGGACCTGCCCCCTCCCCCCACTTCCACCTCCATCAAGTTGGAGGGAATTCGTGCTTTGGGATGAGTAAATCCCTTCCACTTGGGGGGCTGTCCGCTGTGTGCGTGATGATGCCCCGTGCCCCACAGGGTGTCTGAGCGCTGTCCTGGCAGGTGTTAAGACGGTAGGTGCCACTGGAAGTTCGGGAAGCTGGAGGCCATTTCTGCCCCTCGGGGCCCTGGCTCTTGCCCTAGTTGAAAAGCCATTTTGTAATATGAGGGCGGTTCCTGTTTTGATTAATAGCTGTAAGGGAATTCAGTCACCAGAGCCCGGACCAGCTGGGAAAGAGGGCTATTTGCTGCCTCCAGGCTGAAAGTATCTGGTGTCACAGACAAGAGGGTAAGCCCTGGGGTGCTGGCAGAATGACCTCTGTCTCCCCACTCTGCCCAGCATCCAGGCAAGTAGGTCCTCTTTCTCCACAGCCGTGCTCAAGATGCACGTCTCATCTCCTTAGAACAGGAAGGAGAGTTGGTGCCAACTTACCCACAGGTCCTAAGTGTCTCTCTTCTCTCCTCTGGGCCCTTCTTTTCTCTCCTTCCCTTCCGTCCCCTCTCTCCCCTCCCCCCCACGCTCCACCTCTTTTCTCGCTGATTTTTTCCTTCCCTCTCCCCCATCCCCAGAAAGGTGGCATGGTGCAGTGGAAAGACCATGAGCTTTGGAGTCGAGCAGACCTGGGTTTGAATCTTACCTCTAGGGCTTCCTAGCTGTGTGATCTTGAGCAAGTCACTTTACCGCTCTGAACCTCAGTTTCCCCATCAGTGAAACAGGAATAGAGACAGTACCTACCTCATTGGGGTGTGAGGATCAAACAGTATGGCAGAAGTAGAGGGTCTGGCACATGGTAAATATTCGGTCTGTGGTAGGAGCTGTTATCATTATTCCTCTGTCTCCCTCTCTCTCTCTCTCCATCTCTTTCATGTCCCTCTCTCCTTCCCCCGTTCCTCCTTTCCCTCCCTCCCTCTCTGGCTCTCTCTAGATCTCAGAGCACTCCTTGCTGCTCTTAGGCCTGGGTCCTGTTCACAGGAACCCCATTTGCCGTTAGCCAGAGCAGGGGGCCCCGATGAGGAAGACCAGAGGGAAAGCTTCATCTCCCATTTCCTCCTCTGGGAATCAGGGTCAGCTGAGGCCCAGCTTGAGCCCACCCACCGGGCCCAGGTAGCCTAGGGCTGGGGGCCCCAGGACCCGGCTCTGCCCTAATAGCTCGCATCCATATCCAACATTCTGGCCAACGCCACCTGTCACCCTCAGCGCCTGTCGCTGCTCTCCAGCTCAGCCTGCCTGTGTACACACGCGCAGCCCCTGCCCCCGGGAGAAATCCTTTCCCTGAGTGGGTCTCTGGCTCTCTACCCTGGCCCGTGTGCTGCTCCCGCCTTCCTAACTGGGAAGGTAGTTGGTTGAGACGGGCTGTTGGGGACAGGGAGACGGGGCAGGGAGGCAGCAGGGAGACCAGCGCGGCAGGGGCCTGCAACACCATCATCCTGATGAAGGTCTGGGCCTCAGCCCACCCATTCCCTCGGTTCTTGCCATCCCTCCTGCCTGTCCTGGGCCCAAGCCCAGAGCTGGCTTGCTGGGCCACACTGCAGTCATGCTGTTTTTGAATTCTCTCTCTGTTTTGTTCTCTGTTCTGTGCTGTTGTGTCTCCCCGTGTCTGGTCCCCAGGATCCGGCGCTAAGAAACAGGGCGAGGACTTAGCGGATAATGACGGGGATGAAGATGAAGGTATTTGGGGGCTGCAGGGCGCGGCGGCTGGTGCATGGCACAGAGCCCCTCCCCCTCTCGATGGGGAGAAGCCCCGTCTGTCTGTCTGTCCGTCCGTTGGTGTGTTTCTGTTCCTATATGAGGCTGTTGGGCTGCTCATCCATCTTTGGCCCGGTTGGCCGCTGGGAGGTCCAGGGTGATGGACACGGCTGGCTGGCGGGAGCAGGGGACCACAAGCAGAGCCACGGGGAGGGCAGCCTCCTCGCCCCGGTCCCCTACCCCCGTCCTCAGTCCCACAGCACAGAAGCGGGCACTGCCAGAGACAGCTTCCTCCCCCATCTTCCGTGGCTCACAGGCACCTGCCCCTACCGAGCAGCAGGGAGAGCGGAGAGAAAGCAGGGCAGAGGAAGGGCGGGGAGAAGCGCAAAGGAGACCGGATGGCGAGGACATAACCTGGGTTTCACTGCGGAGACGCCTGTGTTTTGCGGGGAGACTGGCTCCTGGGAGAGGGGCCCGGCAGGACGGTGAGCTGAGGAGCGAGGCAGTGACAACCAAAGGGGCCGGAGATTAGCACCATCTAGAATCCCCCCACCCACCCACCCCGGCCTCCTCCCGGAAGAAGAGACATGGCCTCGGGGCCACGGGCTGCAATAGGCTCAGGACAGGGCCAGGAAGGCTGTGGGCTAAAATGCCAGGCTGAGGCCGGGATGCCGCAGCCCAGTCAGTAGATGGCATAAGATCCTCGCGTGATGGTTGAACCGGTCTGCCTTCCTCCTTGGGAAAACAGGTTGTGTTTGCTTGGCAGCAGAGAGCATTCCCTTCTACCTCCCCGCCCTGGCCCTGCCCCTCCACCCCGGGAGGAGCCAAACAGCTGGGGGGGGGGGGGCGGTCTGCTGGTGGCTGGTGGGGCCGTGCTGGTGTGGCAGAGTGTTGGTCCAGCTCACACACTGAGAGGCTGCAGGTCGAGGTGGTCAGGCCAGGAGCCTTCTCTTGACTGCCCAGCCCCAACGCCACGCCACTGCTGCGCTGCCTGGGCTTGGGAGCAGCCGCTTGAAGGTCTCTCACTGAATGGCCTCTGGGGAGGCTCCATCTTCACCCTAATGCTGATGGGGGAGGGCGGTGGGGAGAGGGGCGGCGGAGCGGGGCAGGGCAGGGGAGGGGGTCTCTCTCATTCTTAGTTCTGCCCCTCTCCTCTCTCCCATCCCCAGTGCTTCCAGTTAAGTCTGCCTGACGCCCCGGGGGACAATGGGGTAAATGAGCACATGGCTGAGAAACCATGTCACTAAGGTTCCCTCCACCCCATCGCTGCCATTCACTCCCTTTTACCCACACCCTTCCTTGTTCTCTCCCTGTGCCACCCCTTCTTCCCACCCCTCTTGTCTCTGTCTGCACTGGGGGGCCGGCTGCTGCCAATGGCCGTATTTCCATGTAACTGGTCTAGTCTTGGGGGTTTCAGGGCTTCCCAACCCCTGCTCTCGGAAGCCATGGCAGGTCCCAGGACTCCCGGGTGCCCCGGGGCAGGGACTCACTTGAGCCGGCTAAGAGACCAGCCCTGCCCCTTCCCACCCCCGCTCCCCGTCCCCAGGGGCCCAGCCGTGGCCTACCTAGGCCCAGCTGTAGCAGGCGTGGCTGACTGCCCTCAGCTGGGAGGCTGAAACCAGAGTCTTTAAAACCGTCGCCCAAGTCCACCTCCGGCCAAGTGTCTGGCCGATGCTCGGGCTCCAGGCCGAGCGGCCCCATGAGTCCTGCCCTCAGAGTTGGCGGTGGTGTCCTGGCACCTGGGATAGCTTTGCCGCCCACACCGCCCCCCCAGGGCTGGCGGGGGTGGGGGAGGAAGGGCATCCTACCCAGCCTGTGTCTCACCCTTTCTCCTTGCAGACATCCGGGACAGTGGCGCTAAGCCCGTCATGGTCTACATCCACGGAGGCTCTTACATGGAGGGGACGGGCAACATGATTGACGGCAGCGTCCTCGCCAGCTATGGCAACGTCATCGTCATCACCCTCAACTATCGGGTTGGGGTGCTAGGTATGGTTCTCTGCTAGCTGCCTGGAAGGAAGCCTGGGTTCTCAAGGAAGGAGGAAAGAATGCTGGGGATTTAATGCTGGCCTCGGTTCCCGAGCGGGTGCCAACGACCAGAGTCAAATGGTGGTATCACACGGTCCCTACCCGAGTGCTGGGAGCTTCCCCATGTCCCTCGGTCCTTTCCGGAATGTTTAGCTGCCACTGGAAATTCAACTCAACCTCCACACTTTCTCTTGTCTCAAGCCAGGTCGCTGCTTTCAGACCGTTGCTTGGCTGAGCTTCGCAGGGTCTGTGAACTTTCTAGTGTCCTTCCCCCAACCCTACCCACCCAGGCCCACATCCCTAAAAGCCCCACACATACACAGATACTCCTTCTAGCCAGTCGCATATCCACACATCCAC
This sequence comes from Phoca vitulina, assembly GCF_004348235.1. Lineage (NCBI taxonomy): Eukaryota > Metazoa > Chordata > Mammalia > Carnivora > Phocidae > Phoca > Phoca vitulina. The sequence goes on along the minus strand of NW_022589780.1, from coordinate 516,909 downwards.
ACTGCCCACCGCACACCCCGATGCATACGATTAATTCTCGCTCACCCCACAAAGACACACATACACCCGTGCACAGAGACCCCCCACATCCACATCTACAGGCCGCCTCTCACACACACACAGTCCCCCACCACTCCATAAACACTCCACACATACAGTTTTCCCCTCACACATATCCACATACCATATACCTGTCCACTCCACATCCATACCCCATATGTTCACAGATCTCTCGGACTGCCCCCTCATTCCCGTATATCTCTCCCTCCACATCTACACCCATACACTCTACATGTACCCACACTCACACTTCCTTCTACCCCCATGTATATGCTCTACACAAAGACCCACACCCTTCACATCCACATCTACACACAAACCCCACGCACGTATACCTTGAATGTACATAAATATTCCCTCCACGTATACACACACATACCCACATCCCCCTGCACACCCCACTTCCACATCCACTCGAACACCCACACGCACACATATGTCCCTCGCCTTCCCCATGTAAACGCAAACCAATATTCCCCCTCGCTACGCATACATATCCATACCCACACGTACACACCTCCTCATGCCGCACATCCACAAATACTACCCACACTCCCCCCCATATCCCTGCTTCCACGTCTCCATACACGTCCCAGGCCCTTACATATCTCTCTACCATGTGCACACACTCATAGACCTCTCACATTCCCATGTATACACACACACACACATGCACACACGCACGCACGTAGATGCTCTTCCCGTACATACCCTGCATGTATACGTGCAATACACATACGTACATATTCCCTCACCCACCCTACCCAACAAACGCATACACACCCATGTACCCCTGTTTGGCCTCCAGATCCATGCACGCGTGCACACCTGTCCTCAGTCCCACACGTTTGCACACCCCACACTTACAGACCCCGTATATACACACATACACATTTCTACTACTCTCTCCGCGCCTACATCCCCCATACTCCCACCCCATCACACAAACGCACTCCCACACATACACACTTCCTTCCCAAATGCCTCCTCATTCGCACCCCTGGGCCCTGCCCCCCCACATCCTCTGCCGTTGGCCCGCCGGTTTTGGTGATGTAGGCTGCCCGTCTGTGCTGTCTCTTCCTTGCTGACTGTTACTGCCCACCCGCGGCCAGGGTCCTGAGCTAAACAAGTACCTCGGAGAGGGTCTTGCTCCCTTTCAGACGTTCACCCAGGCCTCCAAGGGCACGTGCAGCCGCGCAGCCCTGTAATGGTGGGAGGAAGGCAACTCCTTGCCTGAAGCGCTGGTGTCTTCCAAGTTCCAGTGGGGGCCTAGGCCATGCATCAGGTCTGGAGGCCTGAGTGCTGGACCAGCCGTGGCATGACTTCTTCCCTGGCCACTTGGCTGACAGGACCTGATTTTATTTTGCTTCGGAGTGTATCGTTGTTGCTGGTTCTAATCCCAGAGGGCCCGGGGTTGTGCGTCACTTCTGGTAGGGTTTATGAGCCCAGAAAGGCAACCTTTTCTTGACTGACCCTTGACACTCGGTGGGCTAGCAAGACACCTTTTTGGGGTTCAGACTGGAGAAATGATATTCCCTGAAAACAGTGGAGCCTGTGTGCCTTCGAGTGGCCTCTGGATCCCAGGGATGAAGCACGCAAGGCGCCTCCCTTGGTCTCTCGGCGGTCTGGTGGGCTTGGCTGTCATGGTTCGGCCGCTCTGCTCCTCTGTCTTCCCGAGTTGCCCCAGACATCCCGGCGAGGCTCTCTTGAGTGTTCTGTCCTGTTGAGGAAGGGGGATCTGAGTCTCTGACAGTAAAGGGGAAGTGAAGGCGGCTATTAAGCCACACGCAAGGGCTGCACAGTTCCTGAAGAGTCCGGAATTTCCAGAAGTAAGCTCACACAGATATCCAGCCACGCGCACATGGTAGTTGAAGGCCAGAACGAGTTTTGCCACCTTATTTTCTTGGTGAGAGTGATAGAAAATGTTCAACTCGGCTGCTTTTAAAAATTAGACACACAGAGCGCCATTCTGTGGGTTTTATTGGAAAGCACAGAGAGTACAAAGAATGTGCCTCGGTTCTGTATGATTGGACCAGCTAGGGATGCAGGAAAAGAAAGAGTGGAGGAGTGGGGGGTGGGGGTGGGGGCAGGAATTGAGTAAGAGAAGAAAAGGACGGGGGGAGAGAAAAGAGGACAAGAGTGACACCGAGCAAGGAGACAGGAAGGAGAGATTCAGGATTTGAAGCATCACTTGACAGCTGTGGGCTGCGCGGGGCCTGTTGCCGGTGAGTGCTCCCTATGGTATCCTGGTTTGCAGATTACTTGACAACCCTTCCGCTTCTCTACTCTCGAAGCTTCTACATCAGCAGTTCCTAACTTTTGGGGGCGTCTTGGACCCCTTTTGAGGTTCTAACAAAAGCTATGGACTCTCCCCCCAGAAAAAAACATGCACACACATACACAAACCTATGGAAATGGTTCCAAGGACCCCACCGAAACTCATCCGGGGAAACTCTGGTTAAGAACACGCCCCCCGCCCCGCCCACTTTACAACACCCTCTCATTCGCATAACCAGAACAGCACATCCGGGGGCAGGCCGGTCCATGGACCCCATCTAATTATTTGAGGAGCCCCCAGGAAGCTCGAGACCAGCACAAGAAAGGGACCCCAGCAGGATATCGGGTGTGGATATCCATCCCTGGGGCTGAGGAAGTAGAGGCTTGCCAGGTTTTAGTCTGGGTTCCAGAATCTAATCGTACATCTCTGCTCGGGTACCCTTCGGGCAAAGCGAAAACCTGGTAAACGTCAAGCCTTGAGGGACAGAGATATGTGGTTTGGGTACGATGTGCCGGGTTCCCTCATCCTCTGTTGACAGGCGGCTTACCATGGACTGCAGTGTCAACCTGGGGCCCAGGGAGACAGTCTCAGATTTATTCTGACACTTTACGGAGTGCGTGGTGTTTCAGCGCCCCTTCTCGCGTGGCTTCTGTGGATGGCTGAGTTACTGGGGACCTAGCAGCGAGCGACTTGCTCTCCCACACCGCCAGGCTTTCTGTGCTCACGGTCGGTCACGTTTGCTGGATCATCTGCCTCAGCCCCGTGGATGTAGCACTTCATTCAGGACTCTTGTAGTAGAGATGGTTGACGTGGCATCATCCGCATGCTCCGGCGCCTCTCATCCCGGGGTTGGTGGGAGCCAAGGGAGCAGAAACGGGTGGTTGGCTCCTCCACCCAGCCCTGTCAGGCCTTTGTTCCCAACCGAGGGAATCGAGACACGCTGGCGAAATCTACTTTACTACATTCAAAGAGCGGGCTCTTCCCGCTGATAGGACAGATGCATTGACACATTTCACGGAACGCTACCTCGAGCTGAGGCTGAAGCCAAGTCCACAGAGGCTTAAATAAGAGGACAAGGAAAGAAAATATGGAGGAAGGAGAAAGGCAGGGAGAGAGGACAGGAGGGCTAAGAGAAGCACAGAGTGGTTCTTGCCGGAGGGTCTCGGGCTTGGACAGCTGGGTTGGATCTTGGTCAGCAGACTTTTTACGACTCCCAGCAGCGGCTTCAGTTTGTGAATGGGCCAGGCAGAGGAGAGGCTGGTTCCCTTGTCTGGAGGAACAAGGGCTCCTCCGTTCATCCTCATTCAGGCTTTCTCTAATTCCTTCACGTTTCCTCGTCGGGAACCTGGGGCTAAAGAGGGCTTGTGACTAGGTCCTGAGAGGAATAACTAAGTACTTTACATCCTTAATTGTACCAAATGTAAATTAATAACACCCTTGAAGAGGATGAAATGAGCTCTTTTGCAGAAGCTAGAAACAGGAGGACCTGAGAAAGACGGGGATGAGGTCGTGCGCCTGCTTGAGTCTATTTGAATTCGGCCTCTGCCCGTGGCCTGCCAGGACCACCAGGGAGCTCCCTGTGAGCTGAGGGGGGGCTCCTCAAACGTGGCCTCTCACAAAGTTGATCCCAGGTGCTGCAAAGGGAGCTTTTAAACGGGGAGTCCAAAAAGACCGATCCAGGTATGAGGTGTCCACAACTACCCACCTGGAAAGAACCCTTCCAAAAGCCTATGGCAGGAGAAGATAGAGCCTTCCAGGGAGCCCAAGGATCAAGGAAGAGAGAGGAAATGAGGCAGCATGATCAGTCTGAAATGGAAGCAGGGTGGGGGGGGGGGGGAATATAGGACATCTCTGTGGGATAGCCAGCAGGTGGGCGGGAAGGTAGTCTCCATGGCAACAAGTCTCCACAGCAGCAAATCCCAGCAGGTGGGTGGGAAGGTAGTCTCCATGGTGACATGTCTCCTCAGCAGCAAATCCCAGTGGGTGGGCGGGCGGGAAGACCTGTTTCTGTGGTAACACGCTGCACCGACTTCCCCATTTCTCCACCAGATGAAAAAGATGGTCTCACCCAGTGGTTTTCTAACTTTAGCAGGCCCCAGAGTCACCTGGAGAGCTTGTGAAAAACACACATTGCTGGGCCTCCTCCCCAGAGTTTCTGATTCATTAGGTCTTAGGAGGAGAGGAAATGAGAACCCGCCCTGAGAATGAGGGGAAGGGCCACCTGAGGCCCTGGAACGAGGTGCAGATGGACTAACCCGTCCGGGAAGGGCCAAGCAGAGCTTAGGAATCCTTGCCTCTTGGGATCCTCACTTCCTTCGGGGAGAGGAGGAAGGGGAAAGAGAAGTAATTATAGACTTAGAGAGTGCGGAGCGTATTAGAGATGCTTAGGTTCGTTTTATCCCGCCTACAACCCTTTGAAGTATTTTTACCTCCATTTTGCAGAAGAGGAAACTGTAGCCCAGATATTTTAAATAACTTGCCCAAGGCTATACGGCCAATAAGTGGTAGAGCCAGGACATGAACCGAGGACCATCTGATTCCAGGGTCCCTGCTCGTTCCACTCTATCTCGAGGGGGGCTAGAGTAATGTCCTGGAGAGCACATCAGGGGCCCGGCCATCTGCGGTTCTTGCAGCTTAAGTCTCCCAGCTGGAGGCGTCCCCTCGAGTAGTCTGGAGACCCCTCCCTCCACACTGGAGAATGGGGGTGGGAGGCAAGGAGCTGATCGATCCTTCCTACAACTGATGGTGCTGGAGCTTGCAGAAAGGAGCAATGGTACATGGTAGTTAGGTGGAAAGAACCATGCTGCATGCCCCTCCTCTGTCCTCATGCCCCCTCCCTGTCTCCTGCCTGCTGTTATAACCCCGATCCCCCCGTCCCTCTGCCTTCACCGTCCTCATGCCCTTTGTTGAATCCAGGTTTCCTGAGCACTGGCGATCAGGCTGCCAAGGGCAACTATGGGCTCCTTGACCAAATCCAGGCCCTCCGCTGGGTGAGCGAGAACATTGCCTTCTTTGGTGGCGATCCCCGCCGTATTACTGTCTTCGGCTCGGGTATCGGCGCGTCCTGTGTCAGCCTCCTCACGCTGTCGCATCACTCTGAGGGTGAGTAACCCTTGGGGCAAAACCTCACCTAGCAAAGTGCCGGCTGCCCACCCTGAGCCTCAGGACTTGCGGGGTTCAGAGTGCCCAGAGGAATCAGCTGGCCCTCTTCTATCAGCTTGGCATCCCTTTGGGGAGAAGTGGAATGGAAATGTTCCTCTCGGGGAAGAAGTCCTTCTCCCAGTGTGAGAGAGGGAAAGAGAGAATCCCGTTTATCTCTTGAGAAAGGAAGATCCTCCTTCTGTGTGGGAGTCGGGTTTGGGTGAGTGGGAGTAGGATGTCTATCTGAAGGGACAGCGGGGTTTCTTTTTGTTTTTTTGGGGGGGCAAGGGAAATCTTTCAGTTTGGGAAGGACATGTGAGTTCAGGATAGAGATCTAGAGTGGGAATGAGTTTTTAGGTGTAAGAAACACGCATTCTCTGCCTTTCTTTCTGAAGAACAAGCCTGTACGGGAGGGGAGCTGTCCTTAAGCGGAGAGATGGGTCTGAACAGTGAAGAGAGCTGACCCGTGGGCTGGGCTTTTTCTGAGGGGCGGCGATCTGCTAGCCCACACCAGACCTCCTCCCGGGCTGGGCAGCCCTAAGGGAGACTCCCATTCTTAGCCCAGAGGAAAGCCTCTCTCCTTGCTCTGCTAGTGACTCTCCAAGGGAGCCAAACAGGCCCTTTTTGGCTCAGCAGGAAAAGCTCTCTTCACCTCTGGGCTGTAGAGCACATTCTACCTCTGAGAGGCAAAGATGAGCTTCTCATGAAGAAGAGATCTTCCTGAAATAAGTTCCTTTCCTCCCTCTGAAGGAAGGAAATCTGTGAGAGAGGACAAGGTTTTTGTTGTTGTTGTTGGAATCGACCCCGTGAGTGAGTGATATTCTCACAGGAAGACTCTCGGTCCCTCTTTGAAGAAGGCCTGTCTGTCTGAGAGAGAAAAATCACCTTCTCTGATCTCGACATTCTGCCTCTGTCCCTCCAGGGACTACCCCGATGAGGGAAGACCAGGGTGGGATCTGCATCACACCTTAGAATGTGTGTCTAGGTGACAGTAGTGGGAACAGGGATCCCTTTCTCCACAAAGGAGGGTGAGGTGACCGGCTGTGAGGGTGGCCCTGTCTGAAATGAGGAATGGTGCCTCCTCTGATCCAGAACTATTTCCCTGGGAGGAGAAGGCCTTTCTTGGAGTGGTGCTACGTTCTGTCCCCTAAGGGGCCTGGCTGCACTAAAGAGTTGTTCTCTCGGTCTTTCTGCAACTGATTCATGGAGAATCACCTTTTGAAAAGGGATGATTTCTCTTAAGTAGTGATCTATATTTCTCTCCCTCTCTTTCTACCCATGCCAACTGCCTTTCTCTTAGAGGAAAGGAACCGTGTGCCTGAGGGCCGGATTATCCCTCACTTGGGAATGTTGGGGCCAGGGAGAGCATGATACCCCCCTTTTTTTCCGGGGGTGGAGGGAAAGAATCATCCACTTTTTGAGTTTGGAGGACTGGCTCCGTCTTGGGTAGGGGAGAAACTGGATCTGAGGCATCAGTAGCTTCAGGAAAAGGAAAGTCACTGTGGAGACTACATGCTGGGAGGGCACGTTCCCTGGAGACTTTGAGATCCCAAGGCCTTTGCCCTCGGGAATCTTTCCCCAGACTCCCAGAATGTGAGGCTCTCCCCTGCCTGCATTTCTCATCTCTCATGAAAAAGACCCCTTTGTGGTGGAAGCGCCAGCTCCCTGGTGGTGCGCTGGCACAGAGCTGGGCCCAGCTGGGCAGGAAGCAAGAAGGGAAGACAAGGAGAGATAAAGAGAGGGAGCATAAGGAAGCTGATGTCTGGGACCCAAGGGGTTAATTCTTGCTGGCATTTCCTTAACCCCCAAGTTACCAGCCCTCATCCCAGAACACAGAAGCACGAAACAGGCAGGGAGTCAGTCGGCACAGGGGCCCCGCAACCCCTCCTCTGGTGCTAATCCATCACCCCAACTGAAAGGTCTCTTCTTCCTTCATAGCTCATTGCACCCATAGGGCAGCCTCAGTGACAGAGGAGTGAGGAAGTGTTTAATTTGTCCCTCAGGGACAGGCAAAGGAGGCCTAGGCTGTGGGGGACATGGCAGATCTGACCTGGTGCCACCTGTCTTCCGTAGGGCTTTTCCAGAGGGCCATCATCCAAAGTGGTTCTGCCCTGTCCAGCTGGGCTGTGAACTACCAGCCGGTGAAGTACACCAGCCTGTTGGCAGACAAGGTAGGCTGTAACGTGCTAGACACGGTGGACATGGTGGACTGTCTTCGTCAAAAGAGTGCCAAGGAGCTGGTAGAACAGGACATCCAGCCAGCCCGCTACCATGTGGCCTTTGGCCCCGTGATTGATGGCGATGTCATCCCTGATGACCCTGAGATTCTCATGGAGCAGGGCGAGTTCCTCAACTATGACATTATGCTAGGTGTCAACCAGGGCGAGGGGCTCAAGTTCGTGGAAGGGGTGGTGGACCCTGAGGATGGCGTCTCTGGCACTGACTTTGACTACTCAGTCTCCAACTTTGTGGACAATCTGTATGGCTATCCTGAGGGTAAGGACACCCTGCGGGAGACCATCAAGTTCATGTACACAGACTGGGCAGACCGTGACAATCCAGAGACCCGCCGCAAAACACTGGTGGCGCTCTTCACCGACCACCAGTGGGTGGAGCCCTCGGTGGTGACCGCTGATCTGCACGCCCGCTATGGCTCCCCTACCTACTTCTACGCCTTCTACCATCACTGCCAGAGCCTCATGAAGCCTGCTTGGTCAGATGCAGCTCATGGGGATGAAGTACCCTACGTTTTTGGTGTCCCTATGGTAGGCCCCACTGACCTCTTCCCCTGCAATTTCTCCAAGAATGATGTTATGCTCAGTGCTGTCGTCATGACCTACTGGACCAACTTTGCCAAGACCGGGTAAGGAGAAAGTGGGGGTTGTTCTTCTTTGGGACCCCAGCATGCCTTCCCCTCTGCTCCTCTATCGTTAAGCCTCTTCCGTCATCTCCTTTTTAAAAGATATTCCCCCAAATCTTGCTTGGTAACCTCTTCACCCCCTTCCTCCTTCCTCCTTTTGAGTCTTTCATGCCATTTCTTCCCTCCAAAATGTCGTCGAGGCTCAGAACTCAGCTAGCATTAGGACCGAGCAGCAGGGAGAGTTACTGGCAGAACCACGGGATTCAAGGTTAGATGGTCAGAGGCCGAGTGAAGTGGGAATAAAGTATATTCATAAAGAGCCTTTCAAGGGTTCTTGGAAAAACTGGGCAGCTGAAAAGATTGGTGGATGCTTGGTAGCACATGAGAAGAAAAAGCTTCTATAGCATGACCTTACAGGATGGGCACAGGGAAGGATGAGTCAGTTTCCATGATACAGTGGGCAATAGGAATTCAAGGCCCTGGGGAAGAGGAGGGGCGTGGACAGAGAGAGGGACCCTGCAAAAGGTGGAAATGTGGGAAGTTATAGACCAGGGAAGAGGTTCAGAAGTGGGTGTGAGAGGAGGCCTTCTGGGCCCTTTGCACACCTAGGTAGAGTGGTGACCCCGGATTTCCATGTGGTATTTCAGGGATCCCAACAAGCCGGTCCCCCAGGACACCAAGTTCATTCACACCAAGGCCAACCGCTTTGAGGAAGTGGCCTGGTCCAAATACAATCCCCGAGACCAGCTCTACCTTCACATCGGGCTGAAACCAAGGGTCCGCGATCATTACCGGGCCACCAAGGTGGCCTTCTGGAAACACCTGGTGCCCCACCTCTACAACCTGCATGACATGTTCCACTATACGTCCACAACCACCAAAGTGCCGCCCCCGGATACCACCCACAGCTCCCACATCACCCGCAGGCCCAACGGCAAGACCTGGAGCACCAAGCGGCCAGCCATCTCCCCTGCCTATAGCAATGAGAATGCCCAAGGGTCCTGGAATGGGGACCAGGATGCAGGGCCGCTCCTGGTGGAGAACCCTCGTGACTACTCCACTGAATTAAGTGTCACCATCGCTGTGGGGGCCTCCCTCCTGTTCCTTAACGTTCTGGCCTTCGCCGCCCTCTACTACCGCAAGGACAAACGGCGTCAGGAGCCTCTGCGGCAGCCCAGCCCTCAGAGGGGAGCCGGGGCCCCCGAATTGGGAGCTGCTCCTGAGGAGGAGCTGGCAGCATTACAGCTGGGCCCCACCCACCACGAATGTGAGGCTGGTCCCCCCCACGACACACTGCGCCTCACTGCGCTACCCGACTACACGCTGACCCTGCGTCGTTCCCCTGATGACATCCCACTCATGACACCCAACACCATCACTATGATTCCCAACTCCCTGGTAGGGCTGCAGACATTGCACCCCTATAACACCTTTGCCGCAGGGTTCAACAGTACTGGGCTGCCCCACTCACACTCCACTACCCGGGTATAGCTCCAGCCCAGAGCACAGCCTCTCTCCTGGCTCCCTCCCTCCCAGATCCACGGACACACATGCACACAGACACACACGCACACAGACACACACGGACACACACACACACACACACAAACACACACACATACAGACATATATGTATACGCACGCACCCACACCCGACAGCAGACCCACCTGCACAAACATAGACAGATGTGGACATGCACCCGCATGTACAAGAACACAAATAAAGAAGTAAACCTGAACAAACCCTTCAAATGGGGACGCAAGTGAGTCCTTGGGAAACCGAGGACCTGTGTAACAGCAGCTGAAGCCAACTCCCTGAGCCTGATCACAGACACTCCTGGGGGCCCGAAAGCACCAGCTGGACACCCCCTTGGTGCTCGCCTTCCGCCTCTCTTGGAACTGCACCACCCACCAACTCCAGACTTGGGAGCTTTAAAGAGCAGAGTAGCTCTTTCTCCCCCAGACTTGGTCTTTTTTCTGGGTCTTGTTTTTGTTGATTTTTTAAAATAATTTTAGAACACATGCCTCTCCAACCCATGAGTGCAAAGAGGCTCCAGAAGGGAGGCACCAGGCCCATGTCTGTCTGGCTCTGGCACCCCCAGGGCTCACACAATCCGGGCGAGGAACATGACCCCCAAGAAAGAAACAGATTCAAGCAAGACCATGGGGTGGAAGGAGGAAGGGGCTACCGCTGGATGGGGTTGGAGGGCCATAGGGGAGAACTCTCCAGCCACTTCTGTGTCCCTGTGGAGGGCTATAGAGACTGCAGGGTGACCTGCTTTCCCCTAAAGGCCAGGAACACCGGCCTGGCTAGACCGGGGGACCCTAGATTTGGTGAATGAGGTTCTGGTGGAGGCCGTTGTTATCAGGGCCCCTGGGTGTAATCTGGGTTCTGCCTCTGCCCTTGGGGTAATGGTATCAGAAATTTGCCCCATTTTCTTTACAGAGTCTCTTTTGTGTCTGTCATTTCTCTTTCAAAAAGGCGGTGTTTTTTGTTGTTGTTGGCTTTTTTTTTTTTTTAAAGAAAAGTTCTTAAAACACTAACGGAAACCCATGGAGTTTGTCCTTTGTAAAAATTTTAAACACAGTGTCTTGATATAAAAATAAAAAATCCAGTTAGCACTCCCAACCTGCCTCCCTTGCACAGGCCTTGCCCCAACAGATCTCCCAGCAGGGCGCCCCTGCAGGCTAGGAATCCAGCCTGCCTCTGCATCCTGTGCCTTTAAGCTGAGACAAGTCTGGGCTACACTCCGCTGGGCCCTGCACGCAGGCCCGTCCAATCTTAAGCAGGTTGCTGTCCCCCCCCCCCCCCCCCCCCCCCCCCCCCCCCCCGCCTTCACCCGGCTCCCCCCCCCCCCCCCCCCCGCCCCGCCCCTCCCAACGCTCTGGGTTCCTGCAGCTGAAGCCTTCTCTCAGCACCATGGGCCTCTTAATGAAACGGCAAAAAATAACTCCTCCTCCTCGCCCCCCCCCCACCGCAGCCAGGCGCTGCCGCCACACCACCCGCTGCTGTCACTGCCACCATCACCACCATCCTGCCTCCATCCTGGACTAGGGGTTGGGAGGAGGTGTGACCTCTAACAGGCTGAAGTTCTTTCTCATAAGTGAATCCAGTGCGGCATCACATACGCCGACCCCCTGGCCTTGGGGGACTGACAGAGCAGGGGGCCCCTCTCCTCCCCAGGGATACTTGTTTCGGGTTCTGTGAATTACAGTTGGAGAACTCACTGGAGCCCTGGCACTGATTTCTCTCCAGGATTGCGATCAGGGGCTCGCCAGGGGCTCGCCCGCCCGTCAACCCCTGGGGTGGGGGGATTCAATGGGGGCTCCACTGGGTTAGCATTATGGGGGTTCACATCTTTCTCAGTGACTTGAAGGACCAAACCCAGGAGTCTGCTCATCAAGTGTGACAGTTGGACGGCCTTGCTGACACCTCAGAAACCAGGAATAGAATTCTTCAAAGTGACCCTGACAAAGTGAGCGAGATGAACCAACACAACAGGATGATGTTCAGATGGGATGAGCAGAAGATAGTGCGAAGACCAAAACTGAGAAACTAATATACTAATATGGTACGTGGGGACGAGAGAGTTGGCCAATGACTGGCTAGACACAGTTTGGTCAAAATAGAAAAAAAGAAATGGGGGGAAGGTGACAGGGTGGGTCACAAGTTGAATGAGTCCATAGTGTAGAAATGGTGTTCCCTCTCCTCCCTCCCTCCCTCCCTCCCTCCCTCCCTCCCTCCTCCTTCTCACTCTCTCCTCCTTCCCTCTCTCCCTCCCTTTCTTCTTTTTTTTTAAGATTTTTTTAAAATTTATTTATTTGAGAGAGAGAATGAGAGAGAGAGAGAGCACATGAGAGGGGGGAGGGTCAGAGGGAGAAGCAGACTCCCCACTGAGCAGGGAGTCCAATGCAGGACTCCATCCCGGGACTCCAAGATCATGACCTGAGCCGAAGGCAGTCGCCCAACCAACTGAGCCACCCAGGCGCCCCCCTTTCTTCTTTCTAAAACTAACATGAATACTAGCATATAATAACAAAAATATAGCATAGAGTTGCTGGGAAGTAATCTGAGTTTTAGAATTAGAAGTAACCTCAAGGGCATGTAGTCCAAACCACTTATTTTTTATAACCAGGGAAATGGACCCAGAAAAGCCCAACATTTTCTTTTCTTTTTTTTTTTTAAGATTTTATTTATTTATTTGACAGAGAGAGACAGCGAGAGAGGGAACACAAGCAGGGGGAGTGGGAGAGGGAGAAGGAGGCTTCCCGCCAAGCAGAGAGCCCAATGAGGGACTCGATCCCAGGACCCTGGGATCATGACCTGAGCTGAAGGCAGACGCTTAATGACTGAGCCACCCAGGCGTGCCGGTCCATTTTTTTTTAGGCCTTTTCAAACATTCATGTGTTGGTCAACACATTTTCAGCGTATGTGGAAAAGCTGGAGAGGGTCTGGAGCAGAGCAAAAACAATGTGCCAAAGGACTAGGTCTTTTTAAATTATTATTATCATTATTATTTAGAAAGGAGGAAGCTGATAAGGTAACATTCAATAATTGTGGAGACCTACAGTGTGCCAAATGTGTTAGATCATCCTCAAAAATTTACCTCGTAAGCAAGGGCAGAGCTGATGATCTAGTCTCCATTTCTTCTGAAAATGACAGAGGGGGAAAGACTAAACAAGACACGAGGAAAGACTCTGCTCCACACTCAGTAAGTCCTCAACAACCATTGCCAAATTGAGTACCTGGCTACTTAAGGAAAGCCCTGCTGTTCATCTTCCTGAAAACAGACCCGCTGGATTGCATGACATTTTCAGGTTGATTCAGAGTGTTGGTTGTTATGATCCTGTGATTGTTCCATCTCAGATATTACCAAACTGGGCCTCCTCTTCCGGGGTGTGTGTGTACACCTCCAAATTAGGAGGCTTTCTATTTGGGGAGGATTTAGACATTGCCTCTCCTCTAAGAACTCAAGGTGCTGTAGCAAACCCAGATTTGAGGAGCCATCAATGAGAGATTACAGTTGGTCTTTCACACCTTTGAAAGGCCTAGGTGGGAAGAGGTAGCTTGCAAGACAGGCAATCTAATTGACAGTGCGGGGGGGGGGGGGGGGGGGGCGACTGGGTGGCTCAGTCAGATAAGCATCTGCCTTCGGCTCAGGTCAAGATCCCGGAGTCCCAGGATCCAGCCCCAGCCCCCGCCCCCCTCCCCCCACTCCACCCGCCTGGAGGCTCCCTGCTCAGCGGGGAGTCTGCTTCTCCCTCTGCCCCTCCCCCTGCTCATGCTCTCTCTCTCTCTCTTTCGCAAATAAATAAATAAATAAAATCGTAAAAAAAATAATAATTGACAGTCGGTCCTGTGCTCAGCTAGCTTGAGTGGTCTCAACCCCATTACAGCCTAGCCGCTCTGAGCCCCAGCTGAAAAGCCCCAGCTCCTTGTTTGAAGAGGGGCAGAGGAGACCCTTGGATTTTATTTCACATTGCGAAAATCATTCGTGCCTAGACTGGGTCCAGCCTGAGTCCCTAGATTTATCTGGTTTCTATCGTAGTCCTTTGGGGAGCTAGATGCAGCTATCTTGGGATCTTTGGGTGTGTGTGAAGGGCTGGAGGTTGGTCATTGTGGAAATCTCCATTGGAAATGAGTATGATGATCAGGACTGCCGGCCTGGCCCTATGCTAGTTTATATACTATGAGGGATAGAAGACAGCCCCTTTGGGGTGCGCACTGTCGGGAATACAAAACTGAACTATGTTAAAAAGGAACAAAGTGCAGAATCTAGCATGTGACTTCAAGTGTATGGTAAAGGTTAAAGAAGCTGGAGACATCGCAAGAAAGGCTACAGTGGAATTTGAGTGGGTGGCTGGAAGAGTGGGCATTTCAAATTGGGAGACAAGCCTCAGGCTGAGCATGGTGATGCGAAGGTCTCGGCATGCTCAAGGAGCATCGAGGGGACTGACCTGACCAAAGCAGAGGGTTCAAGTTAAAGGGCGGGAGATCAAGATCAAGATTAAAGGGCAGGTTGTGGAGGTCTTCATGACAGACTTGGAGTGTTACCGCACGTGTGATAGGACCACCCTGCCTTTTCCTTTTGCTAAATGGCTTGAGAGCGAGAAAATAAAACCCCCCTCAGCTGCTCCTTTGTTCCTTCTCTTCTGCAAGGAGAAGGATATTCAGAGTAGAAAGGACAAAGTTGAGCACCACAGAGAGACTCCTAAAGGCAGTCCAGGCCAAGAGAGCATTCAGCTGCTCTGAGTAACTCCATCTCAGGGTCTGGGTCGATAACAGCCCCGGGGCGTTGCAAGGACTTGCGGCTCAAGTTTGAAAACCCCATCGAGAGCGAAGAAGATGCACACTGTGGCTTAGGGATGGGCAAACGTGACTCCACACTCTTAGAAATGGGAAGAGATGACTCCCCCAAGTTACAGATCAATACGTTTAATATCGATTGAGGGCAAGATCCTAGAACAGATGATTAAAAGGATGGCTGGTGAGCACTTAGAAAAGGAAGCCCCTGCATGGGGTTGGGACAAAGAACTCCCCGCTCAGCTCATTTCCTTTGCCAAGGTGCTTGCATGGGCAGATGAGGAGAATGCTACACCGACAACATCTCTGGAGTTCAAAAAAACATCCTCTCATGATACTCTTGGGGCAACATGGAGAAATGTGGGGCAGGTGAAGATAAACCTAGGCGGGTGATTAGCCTTTTGAACGACGGCACACAACAGAGTTCTGTCATGTCACCAAATCAAACTCAAAAATTACATACAGCTGGGAGACAGAGCCAAAAGGTGAGATGACAGAATCAGGATTCAGAGAGATGTCAAGAGGGTGGTGTGATGGACTCACTATAGGAAAATGGAAGTTCATAGGGACAAAGATAAGGTCACTTATTTGAAGTCCCACATTTAATATTGCAAATGTAGGATGTGAAGGATGTGGCTTAAAGGGTTTTAGAGTAAATGAAAACTCATCGTGAGCCATGAGTCAAAAGCACGGTTTGGTTGCTACAGAAAGTATTGTGACTTTGGGCTGTATTAATAAGGGTATAATGTCCAGAATGAGGGAGGTGATCATCTTGTGCTACTCTGCACTGCTCAGACCACACTTGAAGACCTCTCTGTTCAGTGCAGGCATCACACTCCAAGGGAGATGCCAATGAAAGTACATGCAGAGAAAAAGTCGTGAGAACAGCGAGGGAACTGGCAAATCCCGAGAGATGTGTCCACTGTCAGCAAATAATGACTGGGCTCATGGGGAAGAGGAAGCTGCAGATATGTTCTGTGCATGACTCCAAGGGCTCCGAGATCTAATGGGTGAAAGTGAGAGGAAAGCAGACTTGGGTTCGACAGAAGGAAGATGCTTTTTTTGCTTTTTTTATAATGGAAAAATGATAATAAAAGTTTCAGCTTATGACTCCAGCCTCTTGAAGTCCTTGTAGAATTTTTTTATTATTTATTATTTATTTGACAGAGAGAGAGCACAAGCAGGGGGAGCAGAAGGCAGAGGGAGAGGGAGAAGCAGACTCCCGCTGAGCAGGGAGCCTGAGGTGGGGCTCGATCCCAGGACCCTGGGATCAGGGCCTGAGCCGAAGGCAGATGCTTTACCAACTGAGCTACCCAGGCACCGTCCCCCCTTTGTAGAATTTATTACCAACAGTTGTAAAAAGAGAGGAGAAAAAAGATCCTAAGCTCAGCATCCTAATATAATCACATTGCTGTTTTTAGTAAGAAATTTTTAATGATTAGTAGTACTTTCTGGAATTGGAATGGGCTGTCCCAAAATGTAGGCAGCTCCAGGGATAATCAAGCAGCCACTGGACAACCACTCCATATGGATGATGCAAAGGCAATGGAAGCATCTGATAAAGGTTCAAACCAGATGACCAGGGTTACTGAGATTTTATGATACTTGAATTGGTAGGTCTCATGGTAAGGTATCCAGGAAAATATTTCTGGAGCCCAGGTGCAGGGCAGGCTGGAGGAGGAGAGACTAGAAACAGAGATAAGACCAGGTTAAGAGGTACCTACTCTGAAGGCTAAGACTATTTTCACCTCCAGCACCCACCCCCCAATCTCAAAATTACAGTGTCAAAGGCAGACTTAATGGTTGCCTAATTCCCCTCCCTTATGATCTGATGCTTGATTCCCTTCTGCAACCTCCTTGCCAAATAGTTATCTTGCCTCTGCTTAAATACCTCCAGTGATGCGAAAATCTTGTTCTTTCAAAGCGGACCATTGCACAATATTTGGGCATCTCAAACCCCTTATAAAATTCTTCCTTGGGGTGAGTCTGAATATGTTTTTCCATGGCAGTCACCCTTCTGCTCCTAATGACATCCTCTTACAAAGCAAAACAAGGCGAATCCCTCTTCTATATTACAAACTTCCCAATATTTGAAAACTGGTTCCTGAACCACCGCCATCATCCTGGTTAAACTGCTCCGGTAGTTCCCACGTGACGATTTTCAATCCTCCCACCCTCCTGGTGTCTGTGTCTCGTGCATGCTCCAGGCTGCTAATGCCCCTGTTCATGTGTAGTGTCTGAGGCCGAAGACAATCTTCCACTGTGGTCTAATGAGCAGCGAAGAAAGCACAACCGTGAGCTCCTGCATCCTGGCCTCCGGTGCATGAGCATTTGGGGCAGCTAGTGTCAAAAATAATGAGCTTGACAGGTGCCACAAACTCGTGAAACCTTTTCACACAGATTATTCTTAAGGCAGGTCTCTCCTACCTTGCACTGAAGCATTTGGTTGTGACAAACTAGACTGTGAAACTTTACATTTCATTCTCTTGGTTCATTATGGCTTCCTGGGATCTTCCGGAATCCAGCTTCCTGTCATTTACAAATTTGATCAGCATGCCATCGATGTCCTGATCCAAGTTGTTAATTAAATTATCAGACAGACCAGGGACCTCCCTCCGGGCTGACAAAGATCCATTAGTCACGGGCTGCGAATACACCTTACTGCCCTATCTTCACCCCACATTTTCCACAAGGACATCTCACACCAGGACATTCTCAAACAAAATAAGATCGCATTCGGAAATCCTCTTTGGAAACAAGGGAGTGAGGAGAAAAGGGAGCAGAAAGCAGATAAGAGGAGCCTGACCTTTAGATCTCCTCCTATTTCCCCAGTCCCCACGATGAGCCCCATGGCTTCAGTCTCCATGAAGCAATTTCCAGCCAACAGCTCAGATACAGGAAGTTGAAGGCTGAATTTAGGGTCAGAAAATGTGCATTCAGGGGCGCCTGGGTGGCTCAGTCGGTTCAACAGCTGCCTTCGGCTCAGGTCATGATCCCAGGGTCCTGAGATGGAGCCCCCCGTCGGGCTCCCTGCTCAGCGGGGAGCCTGCTTCTCCCTCAGCCTGCTGCTCCCCCTGCTGGTGCGCGCTTCTCTCTCTGACACATAAATCAATAAAAATCTTAAAAAAGAAGAAAGAAAAAAGAAAACGTGCATTCAGACCCATCTCTGCCTCTGCCTAGCTGTATGACCTTGGGAAAGTTGTTTAACTTCCCTGAGTCTGTTTGCTCATTTGTAAAATAGCGATGGTAACACCTACCTCACAGGGCCGTTGTGAGGATTAAATGGGAAAATGGATATATATGTGCTTTGTAAACTGTAAGCACCATACGAATGTAAGACGCTGTAATAATAATTATTATTAATTGAGTGCCTACCGTGTTCGTCAGTACAGGGCTTAAAAAAAAGACAAAAAGACAAAAATAATAAATAAGTAAATAAATAAAGACAAGATATAGCCCTTGCCCTCAGGGAGCTCATGATTTTGTAGGGGAGATATGTTCACAGATATCTATAATATAAAGTAGAAGAATAGGGCAAGTGGAACAAGTTGTTATGGCAGCTTAGCAGAGCAAGAGGTCCCCTCAGACGGGAGGAAATCAAGGAAGGCTTCTTGGAGGTCTCTGCACTTCGACAAGTGGGACGGATCAGACCAACAGGAATGGCTGAGAGAGGACAGCATTTTGGGTGGAGGAGCCTAGGAGTGGGAAGTTATGAAGTGTGTCTGAGGTGCCGGAAGTGGTCCCGTTTGCCTGTAAGAGGCAGTGAGGCTGGTCTGGTCGGCAACATGGCAACTTCGATAGACACGTTCATTCCCAGTGTACCCACGACAGAGCATGTAGCCCTTCCGAGCGGGGATCAGCATTTGAGCAGAGCCTTCTAGGTCTCACGTCTGTTATTCTTCAGCTAACTTCCTTGGAGAAAAACAACTCTTCTGCAGAAGGGTGGAGGCATCTGGAAAGATTCCAGGAAAATCACCTTTTTCCTTCTCTGTGCTGAGACATAGGTTTCCAGGAAGGGCAGAGACCAAGGCCACGTCTAAATCCTAGAAATCTTTACGTGGCAGTGGCTCTAACTTAGGGACTCGAGCGTCTTCACTGAGACAGAGCTAGCCACCGTATCCGAAAGGCTTCTTCTTCTTCTTCAATTCCATGTGGGGAGCAGAGAGGGAGAGGAAAATAGTTCAAGGGCTCTCAAGGTCCATTTCCTGACGGTTTCTTCGGAGTTATGGTTATAATTTGGTGCCACCTGGTGTCAGAGACAGACTATAGCACACTGGTGTAGCAGCCTCCTTCCTAAGTTTAGAGCACTGTACTGCCGCCGGGCATCCAGGGATAGGGCTAGCTTCCTGCCCTTAGGGTAGAACCAGCCGTTGGGGGGCACTCGGGGGGTCCGTAAGGGAAAAGGAGAGGGAGAAAGGGCAAGTGCTACTCCAGGCCTCATGGCCGTCCCTTCCTCTGCCACCAAAGTTGCTCTTGTCCTCAGAGTACCCCTGGGAATGTGTATTTTGCCATGTCCCTACTCCTTCCACCCACCACCCACTCACACACACTCTCATGATGGCTTGAATATCCGTAACAGATGATAGAAGCTCTCTTTCAGACCTGACCACAAGAAATTGTTGTGTGTCCCTAGGGTGACCAAGGGAGTCATGGTGAAAGGGTCGGGTTCCTCCACGTGCTCAGGTTTGCCTGTTGTTTGCCCTCAGTGGGCTCTACTGTTCTAGAATGACTGAGCGCGAGCTCTTCCAGAAGAAATCCACTCCCTGAGGCTACACTTAGGCTTCTGACAGCCCTTCTGAAAGGGGAGGGGAGGGAGAACCAGGGCCTCAGACAAAAGAAGAGATGGTGGCCCCTTTTCCCCTCAAACCCAGTTCTTGAATCGATTCCAAGCCATCAGTACAACTGAAACCAGATTAGTTTGATGATGCCTCACGATGGGGCAATAGCAGAGGGTAGACCGAGGGGGGCAGCTTGAATTGGGATGGCCAGAGCTGGGCAAGGACAAGACGGAGCTAATGAAAAAAAACCAATCCATTCTCAGGTCCCCCTGAAGTCTGATTTTGTGTGCTACCCTCTCGGGGCATTGCCTTTGCAGGCTCTTCTGAGTGCTGATGAATCCTGGGCCAGCTCTCAGTTTGGAGTTTGGATTGTGGGTGGGAGTGTGAAGGATCGTGGGCCTAAGCGCAATGGGAAGGAATCAGTTAGACGGGAATGATCCCATTCTTGGGTCACTACTTTTATATGCCCCAGCTCTTCCTGGGTCTCTACAATACAGGGCGACAGGAGTGGCAGCCCCCTATCTGGACAGGCCCAGAAGTTAACGAATCCCTTCTTATCCTGCCGTGTAGCTGCAACAGTAACAGCTGCTAGGAGACTAAGGGAGAAGAATACGAACAAAAGAACACACAAACAGCTGAGTTTATGGGTTAACTCGCATTTCTTATCCTATCCTGGCTCAACTAAAGCCCAACTGTAGGTGAACTTCTCTGGTGCAACGTTCAAGGCAACCTTTCAAAAAACAGGTGAGAAGTCAGCCCAAGCCTCTCAGCCTTCAGCCCAACATAGATCTGGTGAGATTGGCCGTCCCCGGGGAGAGCACAGGTGCTGCCTTCTGGTTTTGCAGTCACCCCGCCCTCCCCCTCCCGGGCTCCCCCACCGTTTCCCGCTCCTAGAGGGAGGCGAGCCCCAGGGAAACTCCACCCCTCCACATCTCGTTTTGATGTTTTGTATTTTAGGACATGTCTTCCGACAAACACGAGCGTGCTTCGGAGTCGACTAGGGGGAAAATCTGCATTTGCGACTGCTTCTGAAAATCTGGGTGCTCCGGGGGCCGTGCCTGTTATTCTCAGCTAGTATTTCCTTTAGTCCCCTAGGGTGGCCATGTGACCTTGATGGCAAACGCCATCTTTCCAAGAAGCCCGTCTGTGCCGCACCAGACTCCCCTGCCGGCCGCCGGCGCTCGGTCTTTTCCGATTTCAAAGCCGTTAGACCGCCCACCGAGGCCCGATTTCCGGTCCGGGAGGCCCCCCCCGAAGGCTCTCAGGGCATTTGCGGAGCCGACGTGATTGACAGCGCGTGCGGCTAATGAATGCTCGGCTCCTTCCCAGCTCCGATGACTAGTTCCGCTCTCTTGCCCAGATTCTTTTTGATGACTCATCCCTCAGATTCTTCGCTCAGTCGCCTTCCTGCTCCCCGCCCCGCCCGTCCTGTCTCCCTTGGCTCCTTGTCGGCCCCCACCCCTGGGGGAATGGTTTTGGCGAATCCTGGCGGGGATCGTTTTGTGCAGTGTACCTTAAAACATATAGAAGCCCCAAACGACGGCCGTGCAGGAGGAGAGAGGAGGTTCACTTCCTTATAAGGAGCTTAACCCGTCACTGTTCTTTCGGCTTTGCCTTTCACGTGATGGGGGTGGGTGAGGGAGAGACGCCAGCAGGGCTCGTGCCTCGGTTTCCGTTCAATTTCCAAACGTCAGGCAGCTCCGAGTTCCTAGCAGAGGTTACGCTGCCCGGCTCCCAAGAGCCGGCCTTGCCGAGGGAGCAGTCCAGGGAGGCGCAGTTAGGCTGGGGAGTTTTCAGGCATTTCTGGGGGGTTTTGGGCGTCTGTGCTGGGCACCTGTGACAACTTCGCTGGGGACCGCAGCCCTAAAGAGGAAGCAGACCAGGAGCCGTTAATGAGCGGGGAGAGGGAAGGGGGTAGCTGAGACTGAACTAAGGAGCTCTCCCGGACCCGGTGCACTTAAATAGGTGAATGCACGGACTCTCACCTGGGCAAGGGGCCCTAGCCATGCTGTGCCCATGCCCGTCCTCACAGCATGCTTTCCTGGGTAAGGTCAAGCGAAGCCAGTAGATCGCTAGCAGGAAGTTGGCAAGGAACTGGCTAAATTTGTCCCCTTTGGGCGCTCGTGGGCTCAATTGCTCTTTCATGCTCACACGGCCATCACCACTTCTCTGCCGTGTCTCTCATGCCACAGCGAGAGCCTGTGATTGAAAGCTTCCAGTTCCGCCCAGATTTTACACCGCCTTGTACGGGGCTTTGTGCATAGTGGGTGCACAGCAAATTCCCCGGGGCCCGAGTCTCATACCAAAGGCTAGACACTCAGGGACCACCCAGTCTGCGAAGTGCTCTGAGACTCAGGCATCTGTTCCGGAGGGAGCTTTTGCACTTCGGTATTGTGTCTCTAGGAGAAAAGAGGAGTTTGCCGCTTGGGGAAACAAAGAAGGTGCTGAGAAATACGTAGACACCTTCCTTATCTAGTCCCTCCTAGCCAGCCCCGCTGCTCTCCCTTTGGAGGCCCCTTGGCTAAGTCCCATCCACGGCTCATTTGCATTGTCCAGGCTTGCCCCACTGGCCTCTGAGAGGAATGTAGCCAATGAACGGGAAAGAGGCGGCATGCTTTCTGCCCCGGCTGGGGTGAAAAGTAAGTGGGTACACAAATCCCACCCCCTCCCCAGCTTCTGCTTCCACCTTCCCTCCTTCATCACGGAACAGTTCTGAAGCATTTCTCTGTGCAAGGCCCTGGCTGTCCTCATTCATTTACACGCAGTCCTCGCCCTCACAATCAGAGGCAACAGGGGCTGACGCGGAAAATGCAGAAAGCACGGACACGTGGGGGAGGGGGGGACGTGGGCTAAGATGGGGCATAATGATGATGAACAGACATGTTCACGCCTGGTGATCCACCTTGGGGGCAGTGCAATCGGGGGCTGCTAAGGCATTGGGATAAATGCGTGTAATTGCGTTGAAAAGTGGGAGTGGGCAATTTTGAGAGTCTTAGAGCGAGGCAGGTGGGGACGCACAGAGCTGTTGGCTCTCAACTGCAAAGGGTTCCTGGAGAAGGGGGGGACTTCAGAAATAGCCGAGTGACAGAACCAAATGGCCATAATGTATTTACATCGTGAGGTGGGAGGGGAATTAGCAGACTTTGATCAGGAAACCTGGAAGAGCCAGTGATTGTTATTCTTTCTCCTCCTTCCCTCTTGACACATGTTGGATGAGTGCCAGCTCTGTCCCAGATACTGGAAACATAAAATAATAATGAGACCAAATGGTCATTGAGTATTTACTATGTGCCAGGTGCCGTGTTAAACACATCATCCTATTTAAATCTCACATTGACCTGGGGCGCCTGGAGGGTGCAATTGATTACAGGGTCTGACTCTTGGTTTTGGCTCGGGCTGTGGATCTCACGATCGGTCGGTCGTGGGATCAAGCCCCGCGTGGCCCTCTCTCAGCACGGAGTCTGCTTCAGATTCTCTCTCTCTCCCTCCCTCCCTCTCTCTCTCTCTCAAATAAATAAAACCTTAAAAAAAAAATCTCACGTTGACCTTATGATGTAGCTATCGTTATCATGCCCATTTTGCAGGTGAGCCAACTGTGGTTCAAGAAGATGAAGTGACTTGCCCCGAGATTATGCAACTGGCTGTAAGCGGAAGAGGTGACATTTGAATCTAAGCAGTTAGAGTCTGGAGCCCATGAATTTAATCAGCCTGCACTCCCTAATCTTCTGGTTGGACAGTGATAAAAAATGGGACTCCATTTTTATGAAGGGGAAGCGAGAAGAGAGCTGGCCAAAGCTTTGAGGGCAGATCGGGGGAAAGCAGAAGACCCCAGGACAGCAGCTGCACAGCTCCCAGCCAGCTGTTTAGACAGGCAGGTAGAGCAAGCATCTGGAATGCAGCAGACGCTAGAAGGAAGCCCAGGCAGGCAGGTGGTTGGCAGCCAGGGAAGGAGGCTCTGCCATAGGGCCTGGGCTTCCAGAGCAGGATGCCAGACGTCAAAAGGTTTGGCAAGAGCTGGATAAAGCAGGAGTCTTGTGAAGACTAAGGTGTCACACAGGGCACCAAGGTAGGAATGAGAAGCTGGGAGCACCAGAGTAGGGCCCTAAGGTTGGGGCTTTTACACAACAAACCAGGAAACGGCCCAGTTCTTAGGGCTAGGAATCAACTCCATTCATTCACCTTCCCATCCATTCTTTCAATGTTTTTGGGGTTCTCACTATGTTGCAAGCGCTGTGCGGGTCTCTGGGGGGAAGACACAATATAGTGAGGGGCCAGACCTCTAAAACAGGTAGCAACAACCCTGTGTGATTAGTTCTATATTAGAGACACAAAGAGACTGTGTGTGTGGTGGGGGGAAGAGACTAACTTTTTTGGGGAGAATTCACCAAGAATAGTAACTCTGAGCTGGATCTTTTTTTTTTAAAGATTTTATTTATTATTTATTAGAGAGAGAGAGAGCACAAGCAGGGGGAGTGGCAGGCAGAGGGAGAGGCAGAAGCAGGCTCCCCGCTGAGCAGGGAGCCCGAAGCGGGGCTCGATCCCAGGACCCCGGGATCCTGACCAGAGCCGAAGATAGCCGCTTAACCAACTGAGCCACCCAGGCGCCCTTCTGAGCTGGATCTTTAAAGAAGAGGAGAAATTCCCCAGGCTCCGAGTGGTGCAGAGGATTTCAGAAAGAAGGAATAACATAGGCCAAAACATAAAGTGTTGAAAGAATAGGCCACACTGGGGGAACGAGAAGCAATTCATACTGGACCATGGGGTATATCGTAGGGAGAGGTGGGAATATGAGTGTGAAGAAGACTCGTGGCCACATTACGCAGGCTTTTGTGAGTGCTGCTGAAGATCCCGGACATTCTCCCACAGTTAAAGGAGAATCACCTGGATTGCACTGGGGTGCTTTAGGAAGATTACATGGGAATTAGTGTCCATATGCACTGGGGGTCAGCAGATCCCTCAAGAGGTTACTGCAGTTGTGAAGGCAAGAGATGATGAGAGTGTGAACTGAGATACTGACAGAGAGGATTAGTGCAGGAAAACATTCCTGAGGGAGAGTTGACAAGACTCAGTGATTGATATGCTGAGCGATAGGGGGAGAAAGGAGCCATGGACAACTCCAGAGATGTCTTATTTGACAGCTGGGTCTACGGTGACATCATTCACATAGAGATTGGGGATTTAGGATGAGAAGTGGATTTTACGGGAGGAGATAGGGAGCTCAGTCTGGGACAAACTGAGTTGGAAGTGCCCAGTGGTGTTCTGGTAAATGTTTAACTACCAGGTCTGGGTAGTGAGGGGAGACTTTACTTGCTGATTCCTGTGGTGTAAATATGCCCACCCTGGCCAATTTTCAGGTTTACCAATGTGATGGCCACCCACTCACAAAATTCCTGAAAATTTTACAGTCTCATAGACCCATGGAAAGTACTGTCCCAGGTAGTCTGGGACACATTTTTCTGATGGCATTGCTTCAGTGATTTTGAGACCACACCACTGGACTGAGTCAAGATTTTCAGAACTCGGGGCACCTGGCTGGGTCAGTCGGTGGAGCGTGCGACTCTTGACCTCAAGGTTGTAAGTTTGAGCCCCACGTTGGGTATAGAGATTACTTAAAAAAAAAAAAAAAAAAAAAGACGTTCAGAACTCCAGTGGAGAAGCGAATGGGTTCATAGAACTGCCAACCTGAGATCAAGCAGATCAAGAATGAATTCCATGGGACTGAGTGAACTGATGAAGGATAATTATGGCTTTTGTTTGGAATATTGCTGCTGGATTTAAGGAATACTTTTGTCTTCTAAGTTATCTATACTCGTAACAATTGGTAGATTATTCTTTTGTAAACAGAAATGAAACGTTTATCTTTTCTCCCCAACTAATCTCTCCAGAATTTGAAAACTCTTACTGAGTATTTTTATTTCCATGGCAATATAATTATTGGCATAAGTTCAATAAGAATCCATCATCTTCCCAATAGGACATGATTGGAAACATTGCCTATGTAACCAAAACTTTGATCAGAATGTCATATTTGAGAATGATGTGCACAGAATCAGATATGACCAGTTTTAAGGAACTAAGGTTGACTTTATGAGACCAATGCTTGCAAAGCCCTCTTGAGAAAACTGTCTGGTACCTGGCTTACAGGGTTCCCAGCCTTACAGGTGAATAAGGAGGGTCACTTCCAGGTAGGCCCAGGAATCTCAGACTATTTGGGGGGATCTCGAGAAGAGAGGAATTCACCCAAATCTATAGGTATTGCAGGTGAAATCTGGTGGCAAGTTCTTGGCTTGACTCCAGAAGACTTTTAAAGGTCTAATGTGAAATTCCTTATGAGAAGTTCCAGGAGGGGCGGCTGGGTGGCTCAGTCGGTTAAGCGTCCGACTCTGGATTTCGGCTCAGGTCATGATCTCAGTGTTGTGAGATCGAGCCCCATGTTGGGCTCTGCTTTGGGCTCTGCACTGAGCATGGAGCCAGCTTAAGATTCTCTCTCTCCCTCTCCCTCGGCCCCTCCTCCCCTCAAAAAAAAAAAGTTCCAGCAAAGCAAACTTAAAAAGGCCTATGTGGTCACTTACCATTCTTGCCACATTTATGTTAACGATCAGGCCAAATCTAATGAGATCAGACTTATTTTGTAAAGCTAGAATCAAAAAGATAGGGGTGACTATAGAGAGAAATTTTATGTCTCAATCAAAAACCTTTGTGGCTTATTAGATTCTACTCCCATTCATTGTCTTTGAGCTGTTTTTCAACTCTTAGTAAACTCATTTTACTTAGGACTTTGTTATCTATCTGTAAATTGGACTGGATCTTGTCATCCTACACATTATGTCAGTCCTTACCAATTCTTAATTCTTTTCGTTTCCTACAACTCTCCAACTTGACATTTCCAATTTTTCTCCCACTCTCCTGACTTGGTACCACTGAGAACTAAAACCTGACTGCCCAGAACCTTATTAGGACTCCAGGTTGTCTTGTAGCTGACATTTCTCCCAGAATCTAAAGAAGCCCTGTAAGCTGAAGCTAGACAATTTAATATGAACTTCAAAGGAGTCATCACCACGGCAGATCACAGATGGGCAACCCATGCCTGCTGCTGTGTGGGCCCTGTAGGATGCTCACTGGGAGATCTGCATCTTCCATGCTCTCCTCCAGGAAATAACTATGCAAACTGCAAATCAGGAAGTCTGTCAGATTTCCACTATTGTCCTCATTCCACCATCAAAAGATGCTCTGAGCCCAGTGTATAGACATTTTCTGACTAGCTGCCCTCCAGGCTCAGGAACTGGATTTATAACCTTCTCTAACCATTAATCTTTGTTTTTCTTTTGTTTTCACAGAAATTCCCTTTATTGAATGCCTGATGGCTCACACCATCCAACAGATATCTTCTACTACCAAATCTCAACAACTGGTCCTTATTGAACAAAAGGGTGATTAGACGATAAATGGACTTAAATCGTTTAGAGGGAAGAAGAAGGTCTCTTCTTTCTTTGAACAGGAGGAGAGATTGACAAAGACTCTCCCCTTGACCACATTTTAGGCTTCTGTGAGTCCTCTTTTCAGTAGGCCTCAACTGTGGCCCTCATTCTGTCTTTGGCCTGCCCAGCCCAGTCTTAGCAAAGACTCCTGCTAAATTAT
Source organism: Phoca vitulina (assembly GCF_004348235.1). Lineage (NCBI taxonomy): Eukaryota > Metazoa > Chordata > Mammalia > Carnivora > Phocidae > Phoca > Phoca vitulina. The sequence continues at coordinate 489,850 of NW_022589780.1, read as the reverse complement.
CCTCCCACCATTAGTACCTGATCAAGTTCTTCAGTCCCCACATTTGATGTCTAAATCTTTGGCCTGCCTCTAGCAAGACTGTTAGGTTAGTTTCGCAAGAATCTTCCATCCCTGACATCTCCTCTTGGTAATTTCCCATCCACTGACCCCCTCCTTCTTCTCACTGGCTACGAATCCCCATTTCTCTTTTTTTGTATTCAGAGTTAAGCCTGATCTCTCTCCCCTATCTTGAAAATGTCTTCCTTATCATTATGTGAGGCAAAATTTGATAAAACTTCAAGGAGAAATAGATGAAGCCACTATTACAGCTGGAGACTTCAACACCCCTCTGTCAGAAATGGACAGATCCAGCAGGCATAAAATCCATAAGAACATAGTTGAACTCACCAGCACCATCAATCAACTGGATACAATTGACATCCATAGACTACTTTGTCCAACAACAGCAGAACACACATTCTTCTCAAGCTCATATGGAACATTCACCAGGAGAGATCACATTCTGGGCCAAAAAACCCCCACATTTTAACAAATTCAAAAAATAGAAACCATACAATGTCTGCCCTCAGACCACAGAATTAAAATAGAAATCAATAACAGAAAAATAACTGAAAAATCACATACATGGAGATTAAACCACACAGTTCTAAATAACACATAGGTCAAAGAAGAAACTTCAAGAGAAATTTTTAAGTATTTTGAACTAAAAGAAAACCTAAATATAAAAATTTATCAAAATGCGTGGGATGCAACAAAAGCAGTGCTTAGAGAAAAATGTATAGCATTAAATGCCTGTATTAGAAAAGAATAAAAGGTCTAAAATCAATAATCTAAGTTTCCACCTTAAGAAACTAGAAAAGAAAAGCAAATTAAATCCAAAGTAAGCAGAAGAAAATTAAGAAGAATTAGAGCAGAAATCAAAGAAATTGCAAACATGAAATCAATGGAGAAAAATCAATGAAACAAAAGCTGAATCTTTGAAAAGATCAATAAAATTGATAAGCCTCTACCCAGGCTAACAGAAAAAAAAGAAAGAGGACACTAATACTAATATCATAAATTAAAAGAGGGGTAATCACTATAGATCCGTGAACATTAAGAGGATAATAATGGAATACCACAGACAACTCTATGCTCACAAATTTGATAACTTAGATGAAATGAATCAATTCTTCAAAAAACTCAAGTAGCTGAAAGAAGAAATAGAAAATCTGAATAGGTCTATATCTATTAATGAAGTTGAATCGATAATCTTTCCAAAACAGAAAGCACTGGCCCTAGAGGGACTCACTGGTGAACTCTACCAAAAATTTAAGGAAGAAATTATATCAATTCTCTATAATCTCTTTCAGAGGATAGAAGCAAAAGGAATACTTTCTAACTCATTCTATGAGGCCAGCATTACCCTAATACTCAAACCAGACAAAGACATTATAAGAAAACTACAGACCAATATTTCTCATGAACATAGATCCAAAAATCCTCAACAAAATATTAGCAAATCAACTCCAACAATGTATAAAAAGAATTATATGCTATGACCAAGTGGGGTTTATTCCAGATATGCAAGGCTGGTACAACATTCAAAAATCAATTAATGTAATCAATCACATCAATAGGCTAACAAAGAAAAATCATATGATCATATCAATGGATGGAGAAAAAGCATTTGATAAAATCCAACACCTATTCATGAAAAAATTCTCAGTAAACTAGGAATCGAGGGGGATTTCTTCTACTTGACTAATAATCTCTAAAAAAAAAAAAAAAACACCAACTACAGCTAATGTCATACTTAATGGTGACAAACTCAAAGCTTTCCCATTAAGATCAGGAACAAGGCAAAGATGTCCCCTTCACACTACTCCTTTCAACATTCTAGGGGGAAGATCTAGCTAATGCAAATGAGACAAGAAAGGGAAAAAAAAGTTATACAGATTGAGGAGGAATAAATAAAACTGTCTTTGTTTGCAAATGACATGATTGTCTATAAAATCTGAAAGAATTGACCAAAAGACTCCTGGAAATAATAAGTAATTATAGCCAAGGTTGCAGAATATAAGGTTAATATACAAAAGTCAATCACTTTCCTAAATGCCAATAATGAACAAGTAAAATTTGAAATTAAAAACACAATACTAATTTACATTAGCACTCCCCCAAAATGAAATACTTGGGTATGAATCTACCTAATTATGTGCAAGATCTATATGAGGATAACAAAACCATAGAAGAATTAGATAGAGATACTCCATGTTCATGGACTGGATGACTCAATATTGTCAAGGTGTCAGTTCTTCCCCACTTGACCTAGAGATTCAAAGCAACCCCACTCAAAATCCCTACAAGTTATTTTGTAGATATCAGCAGACTGACTTTATAGAGTTTAAATGGAGAGGCAAAAGACCAGAATAGTTAACACAATACTGAAGGAGAAAAACAAATTTGGAGGACTGACACCACCCAATGTCAAGGCTTACTATAAAGCTACAGTAATCAAGACTTGTAGCATTGGCAAAGGAACAAAGAGATCAATGGAACAGAATAGGAAGCCCAGAAATAGACCCACATAAATATAGTCATCTGACCTTTGACACAGGAACAAAGGCAATACAATGCAGCAGAGATAGTGTTTTCAACAAATGGTGCTGGAACAAGTGAACATCTATATGAAAAAAATAAAGAATCTAGAAAGAGACATTACACCTTTCACAAAAATTAACTCATAATGGATCATAGAACTAAATGTAAACACCAAACTATCAAATTCCTAGGAGATAACATGGGAGAAAACCTAGATGACCTTGGGTAAGGCAATGACTTTTTAGATACAACAGCAAAGGCACGATCCATGAAAGAAAGAGTTGATAAGCTAAATATTAAAATTAAAAACTTGTCGGTGAAAGACAGTGCCAAGAAAATGAGAACACAAACCACAGACTGGGAAAAAATATTTGCAAAAGACACATCTGATCAAGAACTATTATCCAAAGTATACAAAGAACTCTTAAAACTCAATAATTAGAAAACAAACAACCTGATTTAAAAATGGGCCAAAGACCTTAACAGATACCTCATCAAAGAAGATATACAAATGGCAAATAAGAACATGAAAATACACTCCACATCATGTGCCATCACGGAAATGCGAATTAAAACAGCAATGAGATACCACCACACACTTACTAGAATGCCCCAAATCCAGAGCACTGACAACACCAAATAGTGGGGAGAATATGGAGCAACAGGAACTGTCATTCATTGCTGGCAGACACGCAAAATGGAAGACACTTTGGAAGACAATCTGGTGATTGTTTATATAACTAAACACATTCTTGCCGTATGATCCAGAAATTGCACTCCTTTCAACCCAAAGGAGTTGAGAACTTATGTCTACTAAAAAACCTGCACAAGTATGTTTACAGCAGCTTATTCGTAATTGCCAAAACTTGGAAGTAACCAAGATGTCCTTCAGTAGGTGAATGGATAAGCTGTGGTACATCCAAATAATAGAATAGTATTCATTACTAAAAAGAAATGAGGGGCACCTGGGTGGCTCAGCTGGTTAAATGTCTGCCTTCAGCTCAGTTCATGATCCCAGAATCCTGGGATTGAGCCCTGCTTCGGGCTCCCCACTCATGGAAAGCCTGCTCCTCCCTCTCCCTCTGCTGCTCCCCCTGCTTGTGTGCTCTCTCTCTCTCTCTCAAATAAATAAATAAAGTCTTTAAAAAATAAAAATAAATGAGCTATCAAGATAAGAAGAGGAAAGACATGGAGGAAAGTTAAATGCTTATTACACAGTGAGAGAAGCCAATCTGAAAAGGCTACCTACTGTATGATTCTGACTATATAACATTCTGGAAAAGGCAAAACTATGGAGAAAGTAAAAAGATCAGTGGTTGCCAGGAGTTGCCAAATACAGAGGATTTGGAGGACAGTGAAAATACTCAGTATAATACTATAATGGCGGATATATGTCATTATACATTTGTCTAAACCCATAGAATGTACAACGCCAAGAGTGAATCCTAAGGTAAACTATGGATTTTGGGGGGCGCCTGGGTGGCTCAGTGGGTTAAGCGTCTGCCTTCGGCTCAGGTCACGATCTCAGGGTCCTGGGATCGAGCCCTGCATCAGGCTCCCTGCTCGGCGGGAAGCCTGCTTCTCCCTCTCCCACTCGCCCTGCTTGTGTTCCCTCTCTCGCTGTCTCTCTCTGTGTCAAATAAATAAATAAAATCTTAAAAAAAAACCCACAAAACTATGGATTTTAGGTGATTATGATGTGTCAATGTATGGTCATCAATTATAAGAAATATACCACTCTGGTGGGGGATATTGATAATGAAGTAGGGCAGAGGTACATGGGAAATCTCTCTACCTCCCTCTCAATTTGACTGTGAACCTAAAATTTCTCTAAAAAAAATTAAGTCTTTAAAAAAAAATTAACAATCCACTCCCCGTACAAGCTGACTCTAGCATACCAATAGAGGTGCCTGAGGAACATCCACGAGATGTTTAGAAGGCCACTGGAACCACAGGTCTCGAGCTATCAAGGTCGGGGTTGCTCTGCCCTTGTCTCAGGCTTTGCCCCGACCCAGCCTCTGCTGATGGGCCTGCCCACGTACCTGCCCTCTCGGAAGAGGCTCCCTCAGCCCTCTACTAGAGACCAGCAAGTCAGGACCAGGAATCCAGCCTCCACAAACCCGTTAGACTGTAGTGTAATCTCTGCCAGCCAGTGCAAGAGTGTCTTGCTGGACTCTCCAAGGACACACTTCAGCCCAGTTCTCACATGAGTGGCAGTATTTCCCAAACTTTAGTCATCCAAGAATGACCTTCACAATTTTTGCCAGATCCATGTGACCACTTGTACTATTATTTAATCAACATTTTTCTTTAAATTGCCTTTCAATCAACTGCTCCTGCCTTTTGCGCTTTTGCTTCCTCCCAAGAAACAATAGTTTACCTCACCCTGCCCCCCCCCAAAAAAAAACCTGTGAGGAAGATGTCATGCTGGAGACCAACATACTTTCTTTCAAGAAAGTCTACATAATCAGGTCATGACAGATAGCTATCTCATGAGTTGAGTCCCTGATGAGTCATGGAAATGCAGTTAGGACTTGTGTTGTTAAAAAATCCATAAATTCGAGCCCCAGTTGGTGTCATGAGAGTCCCATGGGGCTGGAGATCAATTAGGAGAAAACATTAGATCCACATTTCCTATGTACCTCACTACAGGGCACATTTTTTTAAAAGATTTTACTATTTATTTATTTGACAGAGAGAGACACTGCGAGAGAGGGAACACAAGCAGGGGGAGTGGGAGAGGGAGAAGCAGGCTTCCCGCCAAGCAGGGAGCCCAATGCGGGGCTCGATCCCAAGACCCTGGGATCATGACCTGAGCTGAAGGCAGCCACTTAACCCACTGAGCCACCCAGGCGTCCCCGGGGCACATTTAAAAAAAAATTTTTTTTTTAAGTAATCTGTACACCCAACGTGGGGCTTGAACTCAGAGCCCCTAGATCAATTATCAGATGCTCTATGGACTGAGCCAGCCAGGCGCCCAGGAGGTACATGTTTATTAATGGGGAATTGTTGGGGGGGGGAGCAGAGGTGGGATCTGGACTGTTTAAATATTTTTTTCCTCTCTCTATAAATCTTTAGGTGAATTCATTCACCTCAGTTTAATGTGTTAATGATGGACACCGTTATATCCACAAATGGTCACTGTCTGAGAGCACAGAGGAAGGAACACAATTTCTGTCAGAAGAAAGCATTGGGAGGGACGCCTGGGTGGCTCAGTGCGTTAAGCGTCTGCCTTCGGCTCAGGTCATGATCCCAGGGTCCTGGGATCGAGTCCCACATCAGGCTCCTTGCTCGGCGGGAGAGCCTGCTTCTCCCTCTGCCTGCCACTTCCCCTGCTAGTACTCTCACTCTCTCTCTTTCTCTCTCTAGCAAATAAATAAATAAAATCTTAAAAAAAAAAAAGAAAGAAAACATTGGGAATCTGAGAAATCTTGACGGAGGAAATGACATTAGAGCCGGGATTTGAAAGACTAGTGGAAGTTCTGGTGAAGGTGGGGGAGGACATTCCAGGTAGAGGGACACATAAGCGAAGGCCTGCAGGTATAAATGTTTCTGTCATGTTTGTTGATGCCTACAGGTTCAGTGCAGATAGAGTGCAGGGCTGGACTGTGAAGGGGATCTTTTGGCCATACTAACAAGTTTGGACTTCAATGTAGATAAGGGGAACTCTTCCGAATTTCTTAAAGCTAGTCACATATACAGAATCGGAAGGGGAAAACTGCAAGTGGGGAGACCAGCTGAGAAAGTTCCATAACTGTCTGAGCATCAGGGGATGAGAACCCGTTCTAAGAGAGAGGCAAGATGTTGGAGGAGAATGAGGCAGAAATAGGGAAGTAAGGCAGTTGAGCTAATTTAGGAAATAAAGATGATGACTTGATTTTAGACTGATCATAGTGAAATTATTAAGCTCTTGAGCTCTGGAATCAGGAAGAATCCTGGCTCTGCAACATCCCAGTTGTGTGACCTTAGACATATTATTTAACATCTCTGAGCCTCAGCTTCTTCAACCGCAAAATGGGGTTAAGAAAATACTTACCATATAGGAAGGACTAAGCAGAGTAAGTACTCAATAAACGTTAGCTATCACTTTTAGTATTATTATTTTTACAGCAAGCTAAATTTCAGTAACTGATGGAATATCCAATAGGCAGTTGGAAATGTGAATCAAAGTGCAAAAGGAAAATTAAAGCAGAGGTTTCTGATTCACCTTGTAGAGATAATAGTCAATCTCAGAGAGTAACTGAGCCTCTGTGAAGGGCAGAGAACGGATTTTTGCAGAATGTTCACATTTAGCAGTGGTAAAAGAAAGGGTCCAGAAAATTAGAGGCACGAGAGGGAGGTCCTTACCATGGAGAGGCTCTGCAAGGTGCCAAACACAGCGGCTTCACCTAAGTCCTCAGTCCCTGACACATCTGCAGCAAGTGACCTCTTAAAGCCTTCTTTTAGAAACTCTCTTGTTCAGTTTCCACGGCATTCTGTTCTCTTCTACCTTCTCTGATTATGCATAGAATGTCTCAGCCGAAAGCCCTGGAGCTTACTGGCTCCAACCCCTTCATTTTACAAAGGAAGAGACTAAAGAGCCAGAAAATGGAAGTAGCTTATTCGAGGTTCACACTCAACTGTTCCTTCCTTGTCTTTTTCCCTCCCTTTTCTCACTTCCCACAGTTCTTTGCTCTCTGCTCTCTTATACTCACTTCCTCTTTCTATAAACTCATCTGTTTCCGTAGCTTTCAGGATTGCCTTCAGGTCTTTGGTTGCCAAACTGAAATTTCCTACCTTCCCTCTCTCCAGAGCTGCTCTCCCTCCCTTCCAACAGCTAGCTGGATGTTCCCTTAACACCTCACACTCAGCATATCTGAAACATAATCGTTCCCCACAAAGCTAACTTCCTTCTTTGACTCCACCATCCTATTAATGGCACCTCCATTAGCTAATCCCTTACCAAATCTGATGGGTTAGTCCTGTATAAATGTCCATGTAGTGCAGTGGTTAAGCACACTGCCATTAAGGGACAAAACTGCCTGGGACCAAATCCTGACTCTGTGATCTTGGGTAAGTGACTTGGTCTGAGCAAGAGGCCATTAGAACCAGAAGAGACCTTAAAGATAGGTATTTCTCGGATGCCTGGGCAGCTCTGTTGTTTAGACATCTGACTCTAGATTTTAGCTCAGGTCATGATCTCAGGGTCACGAGATCTAGCCCCAAGTCGGGCTCTGTGCTCAGCATGGAGTCTGCTTGGATTCTGTTTCTCGCTCTCCCTTTGCCCCTCCCCCTGCTCGCTCTCTCTCAAATAAATAAATAAAATCTTTTTAAAAAAAGATTTTATTTATTTATTTGGCAGAAAGAGCGAGAGAGCACAAGCAGGGGGAGCGGCAGAGGGAGAGGGAGAAGCAGGCTCCCCGCTGAGCAGGGAGCCCGATGCGGGGCTCGATCCCAGGACCCTGGGATCGTGACCTGAGCCGAAGGCAGACGGGTAACCAACTGAGCCACCCAGGGGCCCCAATAAATAAAATCTTTTTTAAAAAGATACATATTTCTTCAAACTTCACCTTTTTCAGAAAAGAAATGTGAATCCCTGAAAAGTAAATCCCCATAGTCTGCCAAAAAGAGTCAGGACTGGAATCCAGGGCTATTGAAGCCCCAGGCTGGGACACTTTGTACTACACCAATATTGCCTCTTGCTACCCTATTGGATCTGTCACCACTGCCACCTCCCTAAATAAGATATTTATTACCTTGTGCCTGGACTATTGACACAGTCACCTCTACCTACTCTTGCAACCTCTCATCTACCCCATCCCCCATTCATCCTGCCAAGTTAATTGGCATCATTTCCATCTTGTCTTTCCCCTCGCTGAGCCAAAGCTTTTAGTGGTTCCTCGTTGCCTACTAAATAAAATCCAAATGTCCAAGTGAGGCATCATAACTCTTCCAAAATCTGGTGTCAGCCCACCTTGTCATGCTTCATTACCCACACTACCTTTTATACCCCATGGCCCAGCCGTGCCCAATACTCTGTGTTCCTTGAGCAGCTCACGTAACTTCATGCCCTAGGACATTTGAGTTGGCCCTTAAGTAAGAATTCGACAGGAGAAAAATCAAAACGAGGACACTCAAAGTTCAGAGAACAGTATGTAAAAAGGCAACAGGGCATGAAGACTTTTCAGATTTCGCTAGTCAGAATTAATCTCTATGATAACATATGTGACATGAGTTACCACCATAGATCGGTGTGTAGAAAACCTGAGTTTTCCTCTCCCTCTTCCTTTTTTCATCTGTGCTCCCACAACATATTGCTTATACCTCTGTTTAACACTTATGTCACTTACCTTATATTAGAGCTGGTTATTTATTTTTTTTTAAAGATTTTATTTATTTATTTGTCAGAGAGAGACCGAGAGAGAGCACACAAGCAGGGGGAGCGGCAGGCAGAGGGAGAAGCAGGATCCCCACCGAGCAAGGAGCCTGATGTGGGGCTCGATCCCAGGACTCCGGGATCATGACCCCCAGCCGAAGGCAGACACTTAACTGACTGAGCCACCCAGGCGTCACAGAGCTGGTTATTTAAACTACTAGTGAGACTCCTCTCATTCATCTTTGCATCCTCCATGGCCCCTAACAGAGTTCCTGGTATACAACAGGTACTTAACAAATATTTAATGAAATGAAACAAAAACTGTGGAGTCAAGTCTTGAGATGCCCCCTCATGAATAATTCAGCAAGACCAATTCCTGTTGCTGCACATGGAGTGACACGTTGAGAGAAGAAAATCTGGGAAAGCTTGTTGGTCTCCAACAGTGTGCTTCGAAACAGCCTCGGTAACTTTCAACCTGACAGGTAATGTTCTTATCCCCACATTCTTTAAAGTAAGCTGAAGTTTAGGCAGGCCCATCACCCCGAGCCAGTGAGTGGGTTACCAATAAGTGAAAAGCAGAGACTGGTGCTGAAGAGGTGAAAGCAGGAGCTCTTTGGAGCCATTTATAAAAGGAGGCTACCATGATACAGAAATTAATGTTTCCCTGGAAAGGAAATCTTGACTGAGGTCCTTTGATCATTTCCCTTGGAAAAGTGGGCAACTGTGATGGGTGATGCAGGCCAAGTAGCTTGGCATGTGTGACATGCCTTTATGGTTTCTCAGTGGCAGGATCTATTCCAGGCCATTCTGGACACAGCTTTTAGCTAAGGCTGCTGTGCAGCTCATTCCAATTCTGGAAGTGATGCCTGGGGTATGGCCAAGATGAAAGATGACTGCATTCTCATGATGACAGCTTAAAGACAGTCCTCAAGTTCACTCCCTTGTTGGCCACCTCCATTCATTCATTCATTCAGTTGTCATTTATCAGACACTTACTGTGTGCCAGGAACATAGGTTCTGATACAGAGATGAATGGCCCCTGCCCTTAAAAAAGTATTATTCTAATGGAGGAGACAGAAGGGGAAACAAACAATATGGTGGACTCTCATAAGGGCCATCACAGAGAAATACGGTGCAGGGGAGAAAGAGAGGGATAGAGAAAGTGGAGGGAATAAAACCTAAACTCTTGAATGTAGCACAAAAGACCACTGGCTACCTCTCACCACTCCTCAGCCTTTGTATGTGAAGAGTAGACTATCTGAGCTGAGTTTCAGAGAACGAACAAGAGTTTGTAAAGAAACAGGAAAAAGGTGGGCGCCTGGGTGGCTCAGTCAGTTAAGTGTCTGCCTTTGGCTCAGGTCCTGATTCCAGGGTCCCGGGATCGAGTCCCGAGTTGGGCTCCTTGCTCAACAGGGAGCCTGCTTCTCCCTCTCCCTGCTGCTTCCCCTGCTTGTGCTCTCTCTCTCTCTCTCTCTAATAGATAAATAAAATATTTTAAAGAAAGAGAAAGAAACAGGGAAAAGGTGTTATGGGCAGACTATATTTCCAAGGCAGTGAGGAACCAATGGAGGGTTTTAAGCAGGCGAGTGACATGATTAGATATACATTTCAGAAAGACCACTCTGAAGAATGTTTGGAGAATGGATTGGAAGAGGCCATGAATGGCGGTAGGGAGACAGGAAACTGGTTTACCAATCTGATTGTAAAATTATCAGAGTCTGTACTAGGGCCGTGGAAGTGAAATAAAAAGAAAGAGAAGTCAAAAGATATGAGGAGGTAAAACCTACAGGTTTAGTTATTTATTGAATATGGAGCGTAGGAGAGCAAACAGGAAGGGGAAGCTCACGCCCACTCCCCAGATTCTTGGCTTGGGCAGAGGGTGGATACAATACTGCACAGTGGGATAAGGGAACACTAGAGGAACAGCAGGTTCGAAAGCAGGAGAGATGAGATTGACATTCAATATATATGTATTTGGAGACCAGAAATGAGGTGTGGCTTGAGGATACAGATTTGCAACTGTTAGTAACTGAAGCCACGGAATGGATGAGACTGCTCAGGGAGAGTTTCAAAAGTGATGAGAACAGAGAATGGAACCCTGAGGACTATCAACATTTAAGGAGGGGAGTAAGGCGCACCTGGCTGGCTCAGTCGGTAGAGCATGCGGCTCTTGATCTTGGGGTTGTGAGTTCAAGCCCCTCATGTTGGGTTTCCTTAATACAAAAAAATGGGGAGGGCACCTGGGTGGTTCAGTCGGTTAAGCGTCTGCCTTCAGTTCAGGTCATGATCTCGGGGTCCTGGGATTGAGCCCCATGTCAGGCTCCTTGCTCAGTGGGGAGTCTGCTTCTCCTTCTCCTTCTGCACCTCCCCTGGTTCATTCTCTCTCAAATAAATAAATAAAATCTTTTAAAAAAATTTTAAGGGGTGGAGTAAGAGCAAAGCATGAAGCAGTCAGAGGTAAGAGAGAGATCAATAGAGAAAAGAGTAACAAAAGTCAAAGGGCATTACATGGTCATAAACTAGGTTTTAGAGAAATATTTAATGACTTTTTAATTTTTAGAAGAATTTTTAAAGTTATCTCTACACCCAATATGGGGCTCGAACTCACAACCCTGAGATCAAGAGTCACATGCGCCATTGACTGAGCCAACCAGGGATCCCTTTAATGACATTTTTATTTTATTTTTTAAGGTGTTTTTATTAAAGCATGGGGACAGGACACATGGGCAGAAAGAGCTGCCTTTAATGACATTTTTAAATGGTCATGTTATAATGGCAAGTGAGAGAGGATATAAGATAATATTTGTTGCAGAGAACAGACTGGTGGTTGCCAGAGGTAAGAGATGGAGGGTGGAAGAAACGGGTGGAGGGGATTAAAATAAGTAAGTCATGGAGATGTAATGTACAGCATAGTAACTGTAGGCAATTACATATTTGAAAGTTGCTACAAGAGTAGATGTTAAGGGGCACCTGGGTGGCTCAGTAGGTTAAACGTCTGACTCTTGATCTCAGCTCAGGTCTCGACCTCAGGGTCATGGGTTCAAGCCCTGCATTGGGCTTGAACCAAAAAGAATATATGTATATATTTTCATTGAAAAATGACTGTAATGGGCACCTGGGTGGCTCAGTTGGTTAAGTGTCTGCCTTCAGCTCAGGTAGTGATCCCAGGGTCCTGGGATCGAGTCCTGAATTGGGCTCCCTGCTCAGCGGGGAGTCTGCTCCTCCCTCTCCCTCTCCCTCTGCCCTCTTCTCCAGCTTGTGCTTTCTCTCACTCACTCTCTCTCTCTCTCTCAAATAAATAAATAAAATCTTTAAAAAAAAAGAAAAATGACTGTAAGGTTTCACACCTGTTGGTGAAATTTGTTATCTCTGAGTGGTGTTGTTACGGACTATTGTAATTTTCATCCATATGATATTTTTTTTTTGGATTTTCCAGTTTTTCCATAAAGAACATGTGTTCCATGTGTAATTGGCAAACAGAAAAATTAATATAAAAAGGGAAAAAACTCAAAGGAGAAGAAAATGTCAAGGTGGGAGTGGTCAACTGAATCAAACACGTCAGAGGCAGCGAGACTTGTTCTGAGGGCTGTCCGCTGGATTTAGCAACAAAGTGACCGTAGTGAAGACTATTTCAGTGGAGTAGAGAGTGGGAGCAGAAGCCAGACGGGAGCGGAACCGAACCGTGAATGGGAGGTGAAGTGGAGACAGCAAGTACAGAAACAACTTTCAAAAAACTCAGTTAAGAAGGAGAAGAGATAGGGCAAGAGCCCAGTTGAAGATACCATCCAGTTGGAGAATCCCACACCGTTTGGTGGCTTTGAGCGCCCTGAAGAGAGGTAGGTTGAGAAGGTCTTCTGACATTCAGATTTTCGGGGTGGGGGGGTGGTAATAGCAGAGTGTGGAACTGGAAGCAGCAGTCAGCTCAGGGAATCAACGTCAGAAATCGCTCTTCGTGGCTCAGAGGCAAACTTCGTCACTCCAACTGAGCAGAACACTCCAGGGCGACATATGTGGCTATGTAATTTAGAATGCGGGTTAATTTTTGGAAAAGAGCTCCCCACTCCCCCCCCCAAGAAAAAGCTTGGGATGAGTATGAAATCATCATGGGAAGTTCTCATGACTCATGTGATAACAGTCAGGGAGGGCCTCTTTATCAAGGTGCGGAGCTTGGTACTTTCTCTAGGAATAATGCCAAACCTCAGTGCATTCTAGGGCTCAACCCAGCCCCAGATCTGTGAGGTGAGACGTCAGCAGTGAGAAAGAGCAGTATGTAAAGCACGAGCTCCGATTCCGAAATCAATAACTGCTTGACATTCTGAAAAGCACCCTCATGCTGGCAAATCCAATGCCACTGAGCACCAATTTCCTAGGAGACAATGAAGTAGCTCAATCATCCTTGTCTTCTGTAGGGTGAAAACAGCCAAAATGGAGACCTGGGCAGAGGATCTGAAACTTGCTTTACATCTGAAGCGGATGCTGCCACAGATTATAGAATCCTTAATCTGGATGGGTCTGCTTCTGAAGCCGAGGGAGGAGAGTCCTAGGGGTATCCAACTAGAAGAGCGTTTCACTTGAGGAAGCCCAGGGCAGCAAAGCCTTGGAGGAGAACCATAAGCTCTGAACAAAAGGCAAGGTGGGGGTGGAAATAGAAGTGAGACAAAATCTTTGCTTGGAAGGCTTGGGAGCAAGATTGTTCTGTTCAGGTGCAAGGAACGGATAAAGGAAAGTAGGTTGGTTAGAACGGAGACTGTTCCAGATGAAGATGTCTTAGAGCTTACTGGTTTTTTTTTAAAGATTTTATTTATTTATTCATAAGAGACAGAGAGAGAGAGCAAGGCAGAGGGAGAAGCACGCTCCCCGCTGAGCAGGGAGCCCGATGCGGGACTCGATCCCAGGACCCTGGGATCATGACCTGAGCCGAAGGCAGATGCTTAACCATCTGAGCCACCCAGGCACCCTAGAGCTTACTGTTTTATATGGTGTTCAGAGCTTTGTTGCAGGTGCACAGGACTAGATCCTATCTTCCCCTTGAGACCCCCCCACATACACACACACTGAGTTGGCTGAGGCTGGAGCTGAGTTGGCTCCATGGAAGGCACAATGCATTATGTACAGGAGTCAGCGTTGGACTCAAGCCCTTATGGGTGACCCTGGGGCCCACAGTTTTCTCCCTGAACCGGGTGCTAGAATCCACATGGGTGGAGAGCTGTCCAAGAATCCTTATAACACATACTCTGGCTCTCTATCCCCCACAGGATGGCTGGATGTCCGTGCACAGGGAGGTGGGGCGCTTCGGGCCACAGGCAAGGCATTTCAGAGATCTGAATGGGCCTAGGAATCAGTCCTCTAATTTGTAGCAGGGTCGGTGGGGGCAGGTAAAGTAGGAACAAAACCACCTGGGTTTTCCTACCTGGCCAGCCCCCACCCCTCCTACGAGCAGCGGAAGCCTGGGCCTTTAGGGTGTCATCGGCAGCCTGGCACTTCCCTGGGTATTGACTTGGTAGTGCTGGGTGGTTTGGTGAAGTAGCAGGGATGGTGGTTGTGATGACCAAGGCCGGGGAATTCTGGATGAGGCATTCGTGGTGTTATGGTTGGCAAACTTGGCTGAGGTCCAAGGAAGGAAAGGTAGAGGAGTCCAAAGAGTATACAGAAACGGTGAACACCAGGGCTTCTATTTGGGGCTTGGTTTACATGTTTTATTGCATCATCGGTTTGAGGGTGTGGGTGAGAGACCAGTAGATTCCTGCGGAAGACCTGGGAATGGTTCCTATGAGAAAACAAGATCTCTTGTATATACAATATGATTTCAATGATGGGCGTGTGTATATAAGGAAAGAAAACTGGAAGGAAAGGACTAAGCCACTAACCACTTACTGGGCAGGGCATCAGCTCATTAGGCTGACTGCCCAAACTTGGAAAATTAGCAGAAGGAGCTAAATTCTTCTGGGTCCTTTTCACTTCTCCCTTCAAACTTGACACTTGGCCCTATTTTTCTGGCTGTGACCCGGGCTTCTCTCTGATTCTTCACCCCTACCACACTACCTCTAGTCTCCTTGGGTCAAAATCGAGGACTAGATTCAACCTGGGAACTTTCTACCCCTGCAGAACTTCCTGGGTCCTACAGTGCACACTCCCCACCCCGCCGAGAGCAGAAAGATCAGGAAATGGACATCAAGATGTAGTGGCTGAAAGAAGCAACATTAGGACAGGAGCCCCAAAGTTCCAAGTTTCCATTTCATTTTCTTCACTTGGCTACCTGGTCTGGTGAAAGGACATGGAACTTTCTGGAATCTTTTGCAAGCATACCTTCTGTTGATGCACTGATCAGACATCAGTGAGCCACAGTACCAGTCCTCAAACCCCAGGAATTAGGGTCTTCATAAAATACAAAAACAGAGGCAAAATGATTTCCGAATTGCAGGGCATGGATATGGTGTTGGTTCAGGCTCTATTTCCAGGAATTCTATGAGCTCCAAGAAGCACCACCTCACCTTCAGGCTTTACTGTTGGTAGAATGAGTGTGCCATCCTATGTGGAGCTGGTTGTAGGATATTTCATACAATTAGGTCTTTTGGCGGGGGGATTGAAACAATTTTGCTTTTGTTCCCCACTCCAAACTGTCCTTAGAGCAAAAAGTATATGCCTGTCAAGTGAATTGATGTACTGTCTAGGTTTAGTTCTTCAGAAAGCCCCTCAAAAAAATATGGATAACTCCCTCGAGTTGACCTCTTTTTTAAATTTTTTAAAAAGACTTTATTTATTTATTTGAGAGAGAGAGAGAGAGCATGCGCACAGGCAGGAGGAGGGGTAGAGAGAGAAGCAGACTCCCCACTGAGCAGGGAGCCCAATGCGGGACTCGATCCCAGGACCCCGAAATCAGGACATGAGCCGAAGGCAGATGCTTAACCAACTGACTGAGCCACCCAGGCGCCCCAGGTTGACCTCTTTTAGAATATGAATCCCTGCCGGGCACAGACTCAATCACATAATCATGTGTCTTTCTGAAAAGGATTTGTGAAAAACAACACCAATTATGAATACAGGACCACTTCCATCTTTCCCTAGCAGCCCTTCCTGGAAACAGTTTGCATAAACCTTCCCCAGCCTGAACCATGGGGTGGGGACTTTCGAAATGGTCTGCAAATTTTCAGGTTTAGCCGTTTTCTTAATGCTCTGGACCCATTTGGGAAGAGTTTTTGCCTGTGTGTCTTAAGCAACATTTATATTGGAAGCTGGCGCCTTTGATTTCTGAGCCATACAGCAATGCTGTTTCACTGATCAAAGCCATACAAAATGCCGCATTTTGTTTGGTAATGACGCCCAGGGACGGGCTGGATGATGGACCCCACATGTGAGGCAGTGCTGCTGCATGCCATCTGAGGAAGTCTCTGGATCGCCACGCCGAGGTCTGAAGCTCTGAACTCGGGCGATGCGGCTGGTGAGATGTGCTCCTAGATAAGGGGGATCAGTTCCCTCCTTCGTCCGTCCTGGTCCTGGGTGGAACAGGAATGGGGAAAGCCCTCATTTGGGCTGCCATTTGAGCCACGCCGGAGACAGCAGGCTTACATTTGGGGCCTCTTGGGTCTGTTTTGAGACATAAAGAAGCTCTCCCCGAGTGAATCTGAGGAAATAAGCAGGCGGATGTAAAATTTTAAAATATTCTCCCCAAACACCCATTGTAGGAAGAAAGCGTGCTTAGGATTCAAGGCAGAAGCTGAGTTTAGCTGCTTCCCAGGAGCAAATGGATTTACATTGCTCACTGTAGTACAGTTTTCCTCCCGTCTCCCCCCGCCCCATGCCCTCCTTTCTCGCTCCTCGATTTTCCTCTCTCTTGTTCTCTCTGGCAGCCGCAGGACCCCATCCAGAAGACGCGTGCAAGTCGCAGTAAATAGGAAGAGGACAAGTCGATTCTAGTAACCATTTTTTTTTAATACAGCCTCAAACTATTCAAATAGACTTCCTGCAGCCTAGAACTACACACAGAACTAGACTCACCCTAGAGAAATCCTGCCAGAACTCCAAGGAACAGTGAGTACACACTGATATTGACCCACGGTTTCCCTTCCAAGGAGTTCTGCTAAAGGAGCTCTCTCTTCTGGTCAAACAGGTCTGCCTACCATTCCCTAAACACATCTCACTGCTTGCTGTCACCAGGAATGCTTGGAGTCTCCATCTCCTTTATGACCCAAGTTCAACTCTGCCTCTTCCACTAAACCTACCCTCTTGTCCTACCTCAGAACGCCTTCTGGCACCTCATATCTACATATGGCCTTCAGAACACACTCCATTGTTGTAGGTACCCTGCTCTCCTGCCGGCTGAGAACCTTCTAGAATCAGGAACCGGTCCTTACTCTGATTCTCAGTGGGACCCGTAGAACTCCTCGAGCTGCGATATAGTGGTTAACCAACCATGTTCCGGAGCCAGGCTGCCTGGGTTCAAATCCAGCCTTGTTGCTAGCTGGATGACAGTTAGTTATGTCACCTAACATCTGTGTGCCTCAGTCCCCCGGCACATGGGAATAGTAACAATGCCTAGCGCACAGGGTTACTTTGAGGATCAAACAAAGTAATACTTGCAAAGGAAGCCCTACTCTTTATCCACTTGGCACCACTGTATACGCGGCAGGAATCACCAGGTGCCGGTGGATGGCAGGCAGCCTCACCCCCCACAGTGTCGAGCTCAGTTTTGCCTTATAGCAAGTTTACCAGACGCTCCTTAAAGGAATTCCCTACCTGGCTTTAACTGCCCTTCCTACTGCGATCCCCTCAGCTGACTGATGGCATCTTCCAGGGCCACCCACCACCGCCCTGCCTCCTCTCTGTCCCCAGCCACACCCTGCCCATTCCTACCGCTGTGACTTTACTCACACTCTTCCTCCTCCCTGCAATGCTGGTCCTGCTCTTCCCCTTTCAAAGTCCCACCCGTCCTTTCTCGCTCCACTCAAGCCTCACCTCCTCTAGAAAGCCTTCCCCGATGACGTCAGTTGACGCTCATCGTCCCCCTCCTCAAACCTCCTCAGCAGTGAACGTCAAGAACCACATAACCGAACGTACCCGGAGAGTTTTCATGGTGACTTCTTGAGTCTTGGTCTCGTCTCCTCAGGAAGTTGATACCTTTCTTAAAAACAGCTGGGAGGCTTTCCCCTCTTTTGCCACCTACCCCCTCCTTACCTGTCTCGGCCTGGGTGCCCAGTAGGTGTCCAGTAAGACTTACTGGCCGATGTATCCGTGTACCCGGGGCTCGTGTACTCATACCCGTGTACTCGGCCAAGGGAAGCGGAAGCTCTGGCACTCTTTCCGGCAGTGAGCTCGGGCTCCGGTGAAGGGCAGAAGCCAGGGGACCGGGTTCTGCTGACTTCACTGATTTCTCCACAGCCACTCAGGCCACAGAATTAGCAGGGTCTTCAGGTAAACCCTCCGTCAAACTGGACTGACCCTTCAGTTAATGGTTGACTCTCTTCTGTTTGCCTTAATGATTGCTAAGATCTGTTGCTGCACATCATATGCTTTGCGCCTCAACTGCCTTGGCCCAGAGGGTAGAAGGCAATGGGTTCTCGCATGGGATTGGAAATGCGTTGGTCCGTCCCAGCCACTCGGGACGCAGACACTAAGCGTAGGCCACAGAGCATCGTGGTCCTGCCGTCTGGGGGAAGCACTCCCATCCTCCTCGCCTTGATGTCAAGGTGCCAGTAGGCACTGCCCTTGTCTTTTTTTTCTCCCCATAGTCTTATCGTTTTAGAGGCTGGGACCTGGAAGGGATGGGAGGGATGGCCCCCAGGGCAGGAGCCCTCTCTGCAACTCGGCCCACACACTGGATCTACCGATGGCCAAGGGATGGGGGAAGCCTGAGGGCTGTTAACAAGCCCAGGTCCAGGCTAAACAGGGGCACATGGGTGACACTGATGCCCCTCTCCTTCTGGGACAGGGCAGCAACTCCAGGCTATGTGATCTCTCACCAAACCCATTGGGAGCTCAGGGGATCAAACTTATTTAATGATTGTGTGTGGGAGGAGGCAGGGCTGGTTAATGTTTGTCTGGTTCCTCTTGGGCTGCGGGCCATATCTGGCTCCGGCCCTGGGCTCTTTGTCCCTCCCCTGGACTGGGCTGACAGTACCTAGTGGCCTGGCACAGACACGCCTGCAGACATTCCCCGGGAAAGGGCAGCGGCCGCCAGGTGAGGAAGCTGGGGACTGGGGGAGGTGGGCTGGGGAGGGGAGCTGGTGTGGCACGGGGTGGGGTGGCAGAAATGGGGGCTGGGGAGAGGCCTGGGCTTTGCTTTCTCTTGGCCTCAGCATTAAGCCACTTAGGTCCCTTCTGTGCTTCCCTCTGGGTAGAATGAGGCCCCTCCTGCCAGGTGCCAGGCTTGCTTAGCCTCTCTCTGGAGCCTTCAACTCTTATCCTCTTTCTGGGCTCCGAGTGGCTTCTCCTCTCCCCCCTTCTTTTCCCCCAGCCATGGATTCTCTTCATCCTCACAGGGCTGAATTCTCAGGAAGATTTGAGCCCTCACCCCCACCCCCTCCAGGCCCAGGGTGGCCAAGTTCGTCTCTTTAAGACGTTTCCTGCCAAAGAGGGTGAGGGTTTGGTGGGACCGTTGGGCACTGCCAGATGTTGTGCTCCTTCTCTGACTAGAAGGTAAAGCAGACATGCAACCAACCTGGGGTTGCGGACGGATGAACACAGGGCACTCAGCAGGTGCAGAGGGACAGCCTACGGGGCTGGGATTTGGGAGCGTGGCTTTCTGCTTTCTTGAGGGAGGGAGGCAGACTCAAGCTGAGCTGGCAGTAACTGATGATCTGGAGATCTAAAGGAGGGGTGGCCCCCCAGCTGTTTGAAAGTTGTTCCAGCTGTTGGGGATGGCACGGCTGAGTGTATGGACTTAGAAAACGAGGTGGTGAGAGGAGGCTCTGGGCAAGAGGGTTTCGAATGGAAAGACCTGCAGATGAGGATGCAGCAGAGCAATGGGCAAGGGACCCACATTTTGGCAAGGGGTCAACATGAGTCCTAAGTTAAGCTCCAGCACTTGCCGACCAGCTGTGTGGTAAGTTCCTCAGTTTCTTTGAGCCTCCATGGCCCCATCTGTGAATTGGAGACAATAAGCCACAGCTCACAGGCTTGTTGTGAGGATGGGAGTTAATGAACATCCAGCTCCTGGAACACCATAGGCATTCCATAAATGCTGGCTGTTATGTTATAATAAGCCCAAGGAGAGAGCAACAGGAAGTCAGATAGTTGACGGAGGAGTAAGAGGGTGTAGTCCACAGAGTGAGTAAGGGAGCGGACATTAACAGTTCCTATGAAAAGACCATGACCAAGTGAGGGAAGGAGAGATCTGGAATGAGCTAGAGTGACCCTGACCCCAGGCTGGCCACAGTATATATGGCAGGGCGGAGAGGACGAGCAAAGTGCCTGAGGTGTCCTGGGGCCACAGGGTCGAGGCAGAGAAGAGAAGCAGGGGGCAGAGGGAGAGGGCTAGAGAAGTTTGGCCTTGGCCACACCAAACTGACAAAGGCAGGCTGAAATTCCAGAAGAAATGCCAAAGAAAGCCCCTTGTTCCTTCCTGGCCAGAGACTGCTTGTGAAGTGGGGGGGAGGAATTGTGGAGTCTGAGGCTGAACAGAACCTCATCCAGTCCAGCCAGGGCCCTCTTCCCGAACCAAAAAAACACCAGGATTTCCTGTAGTTGGAAGGAGGGACAGGGAAGAGGTGGGGGCAGAAAGAGAGAGAGAGAGACCTGATGAAAGGGTATGTGCGCACATCTGCGTGTGCGTGTGTGTGCACGTACCCACGCACGCGACCACGTGTGGGAAGGAGTCAAAGGTTTGAGTTGTGGGCCAGGTCTCGGTGAGAATGCAGAGCAAAAGACAATGTACAAGGCAGCGCGAGGTACAAAGGCTTTGAGGTGAGAAGAAAAGAAATGGGAAACTTGACTCTACCATTTTGCAGAGCTGCCATTGAGGCAAGTTATTTAACCTCTCTGAGCCTCAACTTCCTTGTCTGAAAAATGGGGATAATATTACAGGACTGTTGCATGGACTAAGTGCGACCTCCTGATCTTGAACTGTGCTTGGGTGCCTGGGCAAATCAGAATCCGAGGACAGGGCCAGGGCCTGACAGAGCTAGGGGAGTCTTGTCTAATTAAACCCGAGAGCAAAAACAGGTCTGGAGCAACACAGAGCATATCAATACTTGGACTTTAACCCAAAGTCACAAAAACGGTTTGGATTTCAAAATCAGGTCCCTCCCGTGGATGTTTTTAGAATGAAACCCTTGAGGTACTGATGTTGACATAGGGATAAGCTCTCCATCTAAAGGGGAGAGCAAAAATTGAGATCCCAGTGCCCACACGAGGGTGCTTAGGGGCCCCAAAGGGAGCTTTTCCTGGCTATGTCCCAGAGGGTGCAAAATGAGAGGTGGAGAGCTGCAAGAGCCTAGAAATTCAGGAGTGGCCAGGCTGACTGAGGAGCACCCGTGAGGAGCACAGAGAACAGCTGAAGTGTGCTTTGGAGTTTGAGGAAGCAGCCCGAGAAAGGTAAGGCAGGGGAATCAGAACAGATCAGAAGGCAGCGGAAAGCCCTGGGAAGGAAGGAGAGGAAGAGTTACCAGTCCATAGGAAACGGGAGAAGGGGTTAGAGGAGAATACAAGCCAGACCAGTTTTGAATCCCCTTGTTTCTATTTTTTTTTTAAAGATTTTACTTATTTATTTGATAGAGAGAGAGCACAAACAGGGGGAGTGGCAGAGGGAGAGGGAGAAGCAGGCTTCCCACTGAGCAGGGAGCCCGATGCGGGGCTCGATCCCAGGACCCCGGGATCATGACCTGAGCCGAAACCAAGAGTCAGGTGCTTCACCGACTGAGCCACCCAGGCGTCCCTGAGTCTCCTTATTTCTAAAAACACTCACAGACAAGCACCTGGGTGGCTCAGTCGAGCCCCGCGTTGGGCTCTGTGCCAGGGGTGGAAACTGCTTGAGATTCTCTCTCTCTCCCTCTCCCTCTGTCTACCCCTCTCCCCACCTGCTGGCCCACACACTCGCTCTCTCTCTCTCTCAAAAATAAATAAATAAATAAATAAAAACACTCACAGAAAGAAAAATGATAATTCTAGCCAAATTATAGAGCTTCTGGTCAAAAGTATGGGCTCCGGAGTCAGCTTGGCCTGACTCCAATCCCACTTCCGTCCCACACTAATTGCACTGATCCATGTGACCCTTGGACAAGTCCCTTCACCTTGTGTTACCTCAGTTTCCTCTTGTGTGACATGAGGATGAAAAGCAACACCAGGGCGCCTGGGTGGCTCAGTTGGTTAAGCGACTGCCTTCGGCTCAGGTCATGATCCTGGAGTCCCTGGATCGAGTCCCGCATCGGGCTCCCTGCTCGGCAGGGAGTCTGCTTCTCCCTCTGACCCTCCCCCCTCTCATGTGCTTGCTCTCTCTCATTCTCTCTCTCAAATAAATAAATAAATAATCTTTAAAAAAAAAAAAAAAAAGAAAAGCAACACCTACCTCACGGCGTTGTTCTGAGGTTTACGTGAGGTCGTGCGCATACAAGGCCGGGCCTCACAGGTGCTCAGTAAATGGTTACTCTTAATAACGTTCCTCGACCACCTGTTTGTGAATCTAACGTGTGTCACCAGATGAGGCATTTCTTCACGGTGTAACCATCGGGCCTCCTGCGGCAGCCCTGCCTCCAGAACCCAGGGCTGAGGAGAAAGGGCACCTAGGCTCCTGTTTCCCCATGCTCGTTGAGGCCCCAGCATGAACGCACTAGGGCTTTTTTTTTTTTTTTTTTTTTTAAGTTAAATGAAAAAAAGAAAACCTTATTCAGAGAAGTACTCTATGTCCCGTGGACCATCCCTTTGTCCCCCAGGGTCTTTCATCCCATTCCCCAACTTGTCCATGGCTAATAGCTTCCCCTCCCCCTACAAGAGAGAAGAGCACCCCGACCTCGAGTCAGGGCTTCTGCCACCACCACTGGCCCTGCACGGGGGGGCAGGAAATGCCCTACATTTCCCCTGGGCCCAGGCCTGTGTGCTCTCCTCACACCCAGGTCCCTGCTTCCAGCATGATCTACTTTCAACTTACTGGCAGAAGTGATGGGAGGGGGGCGCCTGGGTGGCTCAGTCGGTTAAGCGACTGCCTTCGGCTCATGGCATGATCCTGGAGTCCCGGGATCGAGTCCCGCATCGGGCTCCCTGCTCAGCAGGGAGTCGGCTTCTCCCTCTGACCCTCACCCCTCTCATGCTCTCTCTCTCAAAAATAAATAAAATTTAAAAAAAAAAAAGAAGAAGTGATGGGAGGTAGGGGGGCGGCCTTCTTCCCCTGTGCAAAGCGCAGAGGGGAGTTTCTGCCCTAGAGCCACTGGCAGGCTCGGGAAAGCAGGAGGTCACAATGTCCATTTGCTGTCGGGGGCAGGACAGAACAGCCTGTTTCATCTCTGCACGGGCACTATACGTCAACGGCAGCATTGGGAAGCGAAAGGAGGGACACTGGGGTTGGCAGACCACCCAGTCCCCTGAAGCAACATGTTTTCTCTTCCCGATAAGGTGCTTACTCCCTTGATCACCAGCTATGAAACTGGAGCTGGGCCGAGAACTTTCTGCAGGTGGCTTCACTGAAGCTCACAGTAACCCTGGGTATTAACAACCCACTTACAGATGAGCGAGCAGGCTCAGAGGAGGTCAGGAGCTAGCCCGCGGTCGTGTTAGGCGAAGAACCCGGATTCAAACCCAAAGGCGTATGACTCTTCCCTGTCCCATCTTCCAGCCTTCTGTTTGCTTGTTAACTTTTGCCTTCTCACTCTGGTGCCCACCTGTCACCTGAAGCTCAAGGAGGGATGGTCAGGGTTTGCTCCGTGACACCGGAGTTGGAAAGTACTCAGGGGTCTGCAGCTGCCATGTTCCTTGTGCTCTCGTGGGGAGCATTAACCCTTGCTTTTGTTGTCGTTCTTAACGGCTGGCTTTTGCTTTTGCCGACACCCGCTGCAAAAAGCACGAAGGGCCTACCGGGGAAAGAGCCTAAGCCTCGGCTTCAGATGCTTGTGCGTTTCATCCTACTGTAACACTTCTTAGCTGTGTGACCTTGAGTAAGTTGCTTGACTTATCTGAGCTTCGGCCTCCTCATCTGGACAGACTGGGATAAAGTCCTTGGAGGCCTGCTGAGTGGGTCCGAAGAAAGAATGTATGGGAAACAGCTTATGGGACATACGAGCGAGCTCCCCCATACATACCGTGCAGGGGCTCTCAACCTAGGAAAAATCCGGCTGACCCTAAGTTTCTAGGAGAGTCATAGGCGACAGCCTCAGCCCGGAGCCTCCTGGTCCCCTCAGGTCCCCTTTTACGTGCACCTGTCTTTGTCCCATCTCCCCCCACCCCCCGCCATGGCCATTCTTCTGGTGGGGCTGTGGGGCGGGTGCGGCGATGGACCGGGCGGGCACAGAACAGGTGGGTGCAGGCTGGGTGTCCGGCGCTGGGACACAAGTGCTCTGTGTGTAGGGTGGGCGGAAGTCAGGGCGTTTGATCTGAATTCTAAAGGGCGTTGTTCAGAGCCCCACAAAGGTCCCATTGTGCAGACACTGGGTATAAAGCAGCATATGACTCCCCAGCACCGGGCGGCGATGAATTGGAACGCAGGCGCGGACCCAGGGACCACTCCCCCTGCACAGACATGAGACCGTAGGGGACCTGTCTGGGTGGCCTCAGGGATAGGCGCTCCCCAAGGTAATGGGCTTTGTTGGGCTCACCCCAGGTCCAGAGCTAAGGAGCTGGGGGATGGGGAGCTAAAGAGGATGGCTGATGGCAGAACAAAATGGGCCTGCTGAAGAAAGGGGCTCTGGAGAGGAAAGAACGTTGGACGAAAGCGAAGAAGGGAGATGGGGTTCAGGGAGGTCAAGTCAAGTGAGGAGGAGGAGGAGGAGGAAGAGGAGGAAGAGGAGGAAGAGAGGCTGGCAAGGGACATGGGGTGATGAGGAAAGTGATGACCATCCTTCTTCCCTTCCTGTCACTGGCTCTCGGAAGGGGTGATGGGGGTGGGGGGGGGTGTCAGGCCGTGTTACGGTGTCCAGCTTTCTGCCCCAGCTTTCTGCCAGCCTGCTCTGTGGCTCGTGTTTTGCAGGTGTGAATGAGGCAGGATGAACTGGACAGGTTTGTACACCTTGCTCAGTGGCGTGAACCGGCATTCTACCGCCATTGGTCGCGTATGGCTCTCGGTCATCTTCATCTTCAGGATCATGGTGCTGGTGGTGGCCGCGGAGAGCGTGTGGGGTGACGAGAAGTCTTCCTTCATCTGCAACACCCTTCAGCCCGGCTGCAACAGCGTCTGCTACGACCACTTCTTCCCCATTTCCCACGTGCGCCTGTGGTCTCTGCAGCTCATCTTGGTGTCCACCCCGGCTCTCCTTGTGGCCATGCACGTGGCTCACCAGCAGCACATAGAAAAGAAAATGCTGCGCCTCGAGGGTCATGCGGACCCCCTGCACCTGGAAGAGGTGAAGAGGCACAAGGTCCACATCTCAGGGACACTGTGGTGGACCTATGTCATCAGCGTGGTCTTCCGGCTGCTGTTCGAGGCCGCCTTCATGTACGTCTTTTATCTGCTCTACCCCGGCTACGCCATGGTGCGGCTCGTCAAGTGTGAGGCCTACCCCTGCCCCAACACGGTGGACTGCTTCGTGTCCCGCCCCACCGAGAAAACCGTCTTCACGGTCTTCATGCTGGCCGCCTCTGGCATCTGCATCATCCTCAACGTGGCCGAGGTGGTGTACCTCATCATCCGGGCCTGCGCCCGCCGAGCCCAGCGCCGCTCCAATCCGCCCTCCCGCAAGGGCTCGGGCTTCGGCCACCGCCTCTCACCTGAATACAAGCAGAATGAGATCAACAAGCTGCTGAGCGAGCAGGAAGGCTCCCTGAAAGACATACTACGCCGCAGCCCCGGCACTGGGGCCGGGCTGGCTGAGAAGAGCGACCGCTGCTCGGCCTGCTGATGCCACAGACCAGGCAACCCCCCGTCCCGCCCCCCCCCCCCCCCCCGGACCCCCCCCCACCCTGCCCTGGAGCCTGCCCCTCCTTCTCCCCTGCCGGGGTGCAGGCCTCTGCCTGCTAGGGACTGCTCCATCCGAATCTCCCTTCCCTCCCTGGTTTCCCTCCCTCGCACAAGGCCTTCTGTCTGAGGGGCCCGAAGGGGGTGGGGAGCCGGAGGTCACCCACGCCAGTGCTCAAGGTTGTGGGGGGGGCGTGCGGGCAGCTCTTCTTGTCTGTACCCCCTTTCCCCTTCCCTCTCCCTGGGGCCACTGGGGACAAGAGATAGGATGCTCTGACAGCATCTCCAATTATGAAACTAATCTTAACCCCGTGTTGGCACAGACCCTATTTCTGGAGTCACATCGGTGGGGAGGGACGTGGGCAAGTGGAATGGAAGGAGGGTGCTGTGGACACGTGGGGGGGAAGAAGGGAGGGTAGGCAAGGCAAGAAAAGGAGGGACAGCGCTTTGCGGGCCACAGGGAAAAGGAGGACACGTCCGGGGTGGAGGAATTAGGGAGGGAGGGACAGGCAGATAAGTTGCAGTGGGGGTTGGTCAGGGCCATCTTTGCCTCATTTCCCAAGGCCTCTCTGTGCCTGCAATGTTACACATTAAACGGGATTTTACAGTAAACGAAGAGGTGGCTTGTATGTTTGTCAAGTTCTTTCTCTTGCAACCTCTGACCTCCCCCTGGATGAGCTGGCCTTGGTGTTTTGCTGACCTAGAAAGCGATGGGCAGCAGAAATAGTGAGACCCTGAGCCATTCTTGCCTTGTTTTTTTTCTTTTTTGGGGTGGGTGGGTGTTGGTTTGGTTTTGGCTTTTGGCTTTTGGTTTGCGGGGGCCTTAACAATGTTTTAATCACAGCTTTATGGGGATCAGATGCCCTGACCCCCTTCCTTTCCTCTTATTTTTTTTTCATCCATTCTAAGTATAGTTTATGGAGTTTTCATGATTGCGTGCAGTTTTGTAAACACGGCCGCAATATATTATAAAACATTTACATTACCTCAAGAAGTTTCCTTGGGCCCCTTCCTCTGATTTGAAAAACATTAAAATGACAACTCCCTCTGGAGAGACAGGAAATGATAGAAAGATTTCGCAAGTCGGAGAGGGTAGCACACAGGTCCTGGGCGAGGGCCCCTCCTCCAAGCTCCTGGGAGAAATAGCCCCCTTCCTCCCTTGAAACTTGGCGCCTCACTGCAAACTGATGCCCCCACAAGCCACCTGCTGGACTCTGACCCCTCTACCTGGATTGGACATAGTCCCTAATTCTACCCTCGTCCCCAGTTGCCTTCCCTCAGGACTCAATGCCTCCCATCCCAGAGATGTCTCCAAACACACGTCAGAACTTTCATAGCCGGCGGAGGGGGGAATGTCTCCTCACCCCATCTCCTCACTCCGAAGCACCAGGTAGCCTCCCTGCCCTCTGGCAGATGTGATGGGAAAAGCCCCAACCTGGGACTTGACCAAGCTGGGGTCAAGTCCTTGTTCTGTCCCTTAGGAGTAAGACATTCCCTTCCCCAAGCCTCAGTTTCCCTGTGAGCAAACAAAGGCGGGCCTAGCACATGGCTGAGCTCCCTTTAGCACTCCGGGCTTCTGGGATTCCTAAGAGGCTTCCCCAGACTCACAGGGGCTTCCCCATCTCAGAGTTGCTGCCCTCACCAGGGAGTCTTCGGAGTAAAAGCACCCCCCCCCAACCCCCAGCAAGTTTCTCGCCTCAGTTCCCCTACCTCTTTAATATTTTTTTAAAAGATTTTATTTATTTGACAGAGAGAGACACAGTGAGAGAGGGAACACAAGCAGAGGGAGCGGGAGAGGGAGAAGCAGGCTTCCCGCAGAGCAGGGAGCCCAATGCGGGACTCAATTCCAGGACCCCGGGACCATGACCTGAGCCGAAGGCAGACACTTAACTGACTGAGCCACCCAGGCACCCCTCCATTACCTCTTAACAGAAAAAATGATTTCCCACTCCCTGTCAGAGTCCGGTGACTCTGTGTGACAAGTGCATCAGAAAGGAAGAGCAAATCAGGCATTTTCTTTAATCAGAATTGTTCTCCTCTAGAAACAGTCTTTCCCCTTCCGACAGAAAGCAGGGAAGGTTTCCTCATTCGAGGAGGTTCCTCCTTTAGAAAAGAAAGGAGATAGCAAGCATTTCTCCCACCCTCGGCAATCCCTGATTGACAGCTTCCCCCTTTCTTAAAAGAGAGAGATTACTTTTCTGAAAAAAAAAAAAAAATGTCCTTTCTCTTTAGAAAGCAACACCATATCCTGGGAGAAGAGAGGTCCCCACCCCCAGGTCTCCCATGGTGGGACAGATCCCTTTTCTTATCAAAATCCTCCCCACCACCACCACCAGCAGAGCACAAGGAACACAGAGCATCTCTTCTCTGTCCAAAAGGCCATCAAGAAAAAGATTTTCTCTTTAAAAATGTCCTCCCTCCAGGGCGCCTGGGTGGCTCAGTCGTTAAGCGTCTGCCTTCGGCTCAGGTCATGATCCCAGGGTCCTGGGATCGAATCCCGCGTGGGGCTCCCTGCTCAGCAGGAAGCCTGCTTCTCCCTCTCCCACTCCCCCTGCTTGTGTTCCCTCTCTCGCTGTTTCTCTCTCTGTGGAAAAATAAATAAAATCTTTAAAAAAAAATAAAAATAAAAATGTCCTCCCAGTTCCACACAAGAACCTCCTGCCCTCCCCACATGGAGAACCGCGAAATCCATCATCGCCTCAGACACCGAGTTTCTCTCCAAACGACTCTACTACGAGAATCTCCCTTGGAAAGAGGCTCCAACTCCAGATCAAGGCTTTCCTCCCCAGGGGGCAGTGGTGGGACAATAAAGCCACGAGACGGCTATACAGCCAAAGGGATGACACTGACCCTTGCGTCCTGTGAACCAGATGGGAGCAGGCCAAAGGACCCTGAGGGGAGCTGGGGTACACAGTGTTGCAGGGAGGGCTAACCCAGGACTGATTTTTTGATCTGAGGCTTGTCACAAGAGTGTATGTAGGGGAGAAATGCGAGGTGAGTGGGCGTAGCACCTGCCACACAGTCAAACCACGGAGTGACCGGTGGTGGTGGCAGCAAGGAAAGCTTTGCAATACGGAGACCGGGGTTGCCATTTGTGAGCTCTGTCCCCCTGGACACAGGATACCTACCCTGAGTCTCAGTTTCTTCGTCTGCAATATACGGAGCATAACGCCCTCTCTACCTCTCCTTTCCCAGAACTTTTGTGAGAATCCAATCAGATGTGTTCAAAAGCTGGTTAGAAACTGCAAAGTAAGGTAGGATACTAGCAGAA
The DNA here is from genome assembly GCF_004348235.1 of Phoca vitulina. Taxonomy (NCBI): domain Eukaryota; kingdom Metazoa; phylum Chordata; class Mammalia; order Carnivora; family Phocidae; genus Phoca; species Phoca vitulina. The sequence goes on along the minus strand of NW_022589780.1, from coordinate 460,612 downwards.
GCACAGAGACCACAGCCCGAAGGCATCCTAGAACTTGCAGGGAGTCAGAAAGGAGTGAGGCTGGTTCAGCTAGGCTGGGGCTCGTGGGCTGATAACAGGGTCGGCTCCCGCAGGGAGTGGACAGCAGCCCAAACACCAAGGTCCAAGAGATGTTGCATATTCAAGGGATCTGATCTGGGGGCAGAAAAGGCCGAGTAACAGGAGCTTCTTACGCACTCTTTCTCCTGGTACTGGTGCTTTTAGGGACATTTGTGGTCTTTTAGGAGGCATCCGTGTGCAGAGATACTAGGAGCTGGGGGAAAGGAGAAGAGGCAGCTCCTGGATGAGGGGAATGGCTCCCTCGAATAGTCAAGGCCCCCTGACAACCGGGTTAGGATTTCAAAGCAGGCTGCAGTATCCACAGAGAATTGGCATGGCAACCATGAGCTGATTCAGGTGCCCAATCAGATAGCCTGGGTGCACACAGTGGTGGCTAGTGGGGAATGCTTGCTCCATTTCCTGATTCCACAATATGCAAACGCCAGACATGACCTATGATAGACAAGGGGCCGGAAAGGCCCCCCAAGCTGGACCCCCTTTGATTCCTGGATGAGGCCAGGCTGAACCGGTCGGGGGGGGGAAGGGACTGTGGCATTCTAGGGAGGGGGAATAAGGTGGGCATAGGACACAGACAGGGTATCTGAAAGGGTGGGATGCCGTCTCGAGTGAGACAGATAATCTACTGTGGAGGATTGGAGGAGTGGAATGGCCAGAGGGGAGATGGGAAAGAGAAAGTAAGACCAGCTTGTGATGGGCCTTCGGTGTCACTGTAAAAGGTTAAGACTGTCCTACTGGTGGTGGAAACCACTAAGGGTTTTTTTGGTTTTTTTTAAGATTTTATTTATTTATTTGACAGAGAGATAGAGAGAGAGCACAAGTAGGCAAAGTGGCAGGCAGAGGGAGTGAGAGAAGCAGGCTCCCCGCTGACCAGGGAGCCCGATGCAGGGCTCGATCCCAGGACCCCAGGATCATGACCTGAGCCGAAGGCAGCCGTTTAACCGACTGAGCCACCCAGGCGCCCACCACTAAGGGTTTTGAGAAGAGGAGTGCTGCCTTCAGATTTGTGGCTTGGGAGCTGACTCCAGCAGCCACATGGAGAGCGGACTGGGGATGGGAAAGATGAGAGGCGGAATGACCAGTTACAGAGCTCTTGCAATGGCCCAAGTGGGCCCGTGCGACTAGGACAGTGGCAGAAGGAATAAGAGGAGACAAATGTGAGACACACTTTGGATATAAAATCTATGTAGGACTTCATGTCTGAGTGTGGGGAGATGAAGGAGCCAAAGACGATTTGGAGGTTTCCTTCTCTTTCCTTGACTGGCAGACTCCTAATCATTCCAGACTCAGCTCAGATGTCATCAACCGTGTGAAGGCTTCACCTCTCTTCTCCCCTCGCTGTGTCCCCCACCAAGTCCCTCAGAGAGAATTAGTCCTCCCCTGATTCTGAATTCCTGCGGTACATTGTAGCGTATATCGATTAGAGTACTTTCGAATTGTATGGCAATCACTTGCGTAACCTTAATACGTAGTAGGTGCTTAGCCTGTTGGATCAAGGGCAGTAGTGAAGTGGAGACAGACACGTGCAAAGGTTCAGAGTCTAGAAAGAGTAGGGTGTGTTCAGTGTGACTAGAGCAGAGAATGCATGGGATGGGGTGGAGGGTCATAGTAGGTGGTGAGACTGGCAAAGTAGGTTGGGGCCAGTCCATGAGGGGGTCTCATACCACACCTAGAAGTGTGCACAGGAGCTTCGACTCTGTGCTATCCCATGTAGGAACCTTAACTTAGACTGACTGGCAGTTTGGTACTCATACAGACAGACTGTGAAGATCTTGAGGAGATCCAGGTCAAGGCAGCCCTTGGCACAAATAGATGTATTAAGGACGATGATGACCTACGGAAGAAAGAGCAGAATGATCTGACAGTGGACCTCACGGAGAAAGGGTCATTTACACAGGATGGTTCTCCACTTCTTTTTTTTTTTTTAAGTTTATTTATTTTAAGTAATCTCTGCACCCAACATGGGGTTTGAACTCACGACCCCGAGATCAAGAGTAGCATGCTCCTCCGACTGAGCCAGCCAGGTGCCCCAGGATGGCTCGCCATCTCAACCAGAACCCCTCTGGAAAGTCAGTGTAGCATAATGATTAAGAGCATGCTCCACTTCTTATCTGTGTGACTTTAGCCAAGTTACTTAGTTTGGCTTCCTCACCGGTAAAACATTTATAGTAATAGTACCTGTATCAAAGGGCTATAGTGGGGATTAGATATAATAATTATATGTAAAACACTTAGAACAGTGCCTAGTCGATAGTAAGTTCTTTTTTTAAAAAAAGACTATCTATTTGAGAGAGAGAGAGACAGAGGAGAGCATGAACGGAGGAGGAACAGAGCGAGAGAGACAAGCAGACTCCACACTGAGCCCAGAGCACTACACGGGGCTCGATCCCACGTCCCTGAGATCATGACCTGAGCTGAAACCAAGAGTCAGACGTTTAACTGACTAAGCCACCCAGGTGCCCCATAGTTAAGTTCTATACGAGTATGTCACATTATTATTTCATTTCACTACCTGTGCCATCCTTCAACTACAGTTGACTCTTGAATGACACGGGAGTAGGGGCACTGAGCCCCTGCACAGTTGAACATCCATGTATAACCTTTGACTCCCCCCAAACTTAACTACTAATAGCCTACCAGAAACTGGAGGTCTTACCCATAACATAGTGGATTAACACATTTTGTATGTTATATATATTATTCTTTTTTTAAAAAAATATTTTATTTATTTATTTGACAGAGAGAGAGACAGCGAGAGAGGGAACACAAGCAGGGGGAGTAGGAGAAGGAGACGCAGGCTTCCCGCGGAGCAAGGAACCCGATGCGGGGCTCGATCCCAGGACCCTGGGATCATGACCTGAGCCCAAGGCAGACGCTTAACGACTGGGCCACCCAGGCACCCCTATATACTTCATTCTTATAATAAAGTAAGCTAGGGAAAAGAGAATGTTGTTAAGAAAATCGTAAGGAAGAGAAAATACATTACAGTACTGTGCTGTATTTATTGAAAAAATCAACATAGAGATGGACCCATGTATGTAGTTCAAACCCATATTGTTCAAGGGTCAACTGTATTCACTGAATCTCTCAGATATTAAGCTAACCTCTGTCTCACCAAAGTAACATGCTTTGTTTTTTTTTTACTTTTACATTCAACTTCATTATTTTTCCCCCTGGGATTTTGTTCATATGTGTGTGTGTGTGTGTGTGTGTGTGTGTGTGCATGTATTTATTGAAGTATAATTAACATACTGTGTTATATCAGTTTCAGATGTACAATATAGTGATTCAGCAATTCTATACATTTCTCAATGCTCATCAAGATAAATGTACTCTTGGGATACCTGGGTGGCTCAGTTGGTTAAGCATCTGCCTTTGGCTCAGGTCATGATCCCAGGGTCCTGGGATCGAGTCCTGCGTAGGGGTCCCTGTTCAGTGGGGAGTATGCTTATCCCTCTTCTCCTCCCCCTCTCTGTGCGCATGCTCTTTCTCTCTTTCTCTCTCTCAAATAAATAAATGAATAAATAAATAAAATCTTTTTTAAAAAAGATAAATGTACTCTTAACCCCCTTTATCTGTTTTTCCACCTGCCCCCCCGCCACGCACCTTCCCTTTGGCAACCATCAGTTTGTTCTGTATATTTAAGAGTCTATTTTTCGGTTTGTTTCTTTGGTCTTTGTTCATTTGTTTTCTTTCTTAAATTCTATGTGCATGTGAAATATTTGTCTTTTTCTGACTGACTTATATCACTTAACATTATAGCTTCTAGCTCTGTCCGTGCTGTTGCAAATGCAAGATCTCAGTCTTTTTTATGGCTGAATAATATTCCTGTGTGTGTGTGTGTGTGTGTGTGTGTGTGTGTGTGACATCTTCTTTATCCATTCATCTTTTGATGGACACTTGGTTTGCTTCCATATCTTGGCTATTGTAAATAATGCTTCAGTAAACAAAGGGATGCATATATCTTTTTGAAATAATATATCCAATAAGGGCTTAATAATCAAAATATATAAAGAACTTATAAAATTCAATATCAGGAAGACCCCAAATAATCTGAGTAAAAATGGGTAGGGGACCCAAATGGACATCTTTCCAAAGAAAATATACAGATGGCCAACAGACACATGAAAAGATACTCAACATCACTAATCCTCAGGGACATGCAAATCAAAACCACGATGAGATATCACCTTACACCTATCAGAACGGGCAAAATTTAAAACACAAGAAATAATGCATCTTGGGTGAGGATGTGGAGAAAAGGGAACCTTCACGCACTGTTGGTGGGAATAGAAATTGGTGCAGCCACGGTGGAAAACACTATGGAGGTTCCTCAAAAAATAAAAAAACAAAATAAAACCAGAATTACCATATGATCCAGTAATTCCACTACTGGCTTTTTACCCAAAGAAAGCAATAACATGCTTTCTTGACTGGCTAGTTGTCAATGGCCGTGTGCGTTTGCTTCAGTAAGGAAATCTGTATGTTTTCATACACATGTCACACTACGCATGACCATATTTACATATATGTGGGAGGATGGCTGTGAGGGGAGTGTCTCAATTCTTAATGTGGCTTTAATGAAAAGGATGTGTCTCATTCATAGTCTGAAACTTTAAACTTTATTACCAGACTTAGAAGTAATATAAGTAGGGGCACCTGACTGGCTCAGGCGGTAGAGCATGTGACTCTTGATCTCGGGATTATGAGTTCAAGCCCCACGTTGGGCATGGAGCCTACTTAAAGAAAGAAAGAAAGAAAGAAAGAAAGAAAGAAAGAAAGAAAGAAAGAAAGAAAGAAAGAAAGAAAGAAAGAAAGAAAGAAAGAAAGGATACAGGGAGGGAGGGAAGGAAGGAAGGAAGGAAGGAAGGAAAGAAGGAAAAGAAAGCAAGCAAGCAAATCAGGGACGCCTGGGTGGCTCAGTCGGTTAAGTACCTGCCTTCGGCTCAGGTCATGATCCCGGGATCCTGGGATCGAGGCCCGCATCGGGCTCCCTGCTCTGCGGCAAGTCTGCTTCTCCCTCTGCCTCTGTGATCTCTCTCACTTTTGCTCTCTCTCAAATAAATGAATAAATAAAAATCTTTTAAAAAATAGAATAAAAATTTTAAAAGGGGGCGCCTGGCTGGCTTAGTCAGTAGAATATGTGACTCTTGATCTCTAGGTTGTGACTTCGAACCCCACGTTGGATGTAGGGACTGCTTAAAACAAAAAAAACAAAAAAAACAAAAAAACCCTACCCTCCCAACCGTTAAATCAAGATCAACTTTTGAAACTGCCACCGTTTCTCTGCCTTAACCTTAGGGATTTCAAAGGCATACTTTGTTTTCCAGCGGTGTCCTCCTGGCCCTTTCCGTCTCCCCTCCAGCTTCCCTTCAAGAGACAAAGCCTTTCATTCTACAGTTAGTCTGAAAATGCAGATTCCCTGGAGAATTCATGCCAACTAAAAATCATTCACGTGAAAATAAAATCAGCCAACAAACAAGGTCTTGGAAATTCCGTGTCCCAAATCTTTCTCAAGCCCCTCTCCCCCTCAGCATTCCCATTGTGCTCCCGCCTTCCTTCAGGCCTTGCAATGATCTCCTAACTGATCATTTGGACAATAAAAGCTAACATTTATTGGGGTGCCTGGGGGCTCAGTGGGTTAAGCGTCTGCCTTCGGCTCAGGTCATGATCCCAGGGTCCTGGGATCGAGCCCCACATCGGGCTCCCTGCTCTGCGGACCCTGCTTCTCCCTCTCCCTCTGCTGCTCTTAGCCATTTCTGTAACTGGGCCCCCCAGGCTTCCTCAGACCCAGTCCTCCTCCACCTCATCCAGAAATGCGAGGGTCCCCTTAAAGCATGAATCTTGCCAATTCTGTGTGAAAATCCGTTAACGCCTTTCCACCACTTTGAGGATACAATACGACTGGTCTGCTTTGCCAGGACAGAGGAGTTTTCCAGCATGCTGGCTTTTCATTGCTAAAACTGGGAAAGTCCTGGGAGCGCCTGGCTGGCTGTCGGTAGAGCCTGCGAGTCTGGATCTCAGGGTCTTGAGTTTGAGCCCCACATCAGGCTTAGAGATTACTTCTAAAAAAAATTACAAAAGAAAACTGGGAAAGTCCCAGGCAAAGTAAGATGGTTGGTCACCCTAGCAGGGCGTGGCATGGCATTCAATGCCTTTTACACCCTGATCCCCATTTTCCCAGCAACACCTACCCCAACTTCTCACCCTTTTTACTGTGCCCTCTATCTTTTCTGCGGCCCAACCACCCATCCCTAAAGACACTGTGTGTTCTCGTATACCTCCATGCCTTTTTAAAAAAGATTTATTGATTTATTTTGAGAGAGAGCGAGCGCGCGCCCGTGCACGAGTGCAGGGGGGAGGAGCAGAGGGAGAGAGAGAGAAAGTCTGGAGCAGACTCTGAGCTGAGCGTGGAGCCCGATGTGGGGCTCAATCTCATGAGCCCTGAGATCATGACCTGAGCCGAAACCAAGAATCTGACACTTAACAGACTATGCCACCCAGGCGCCCCAATACCTCCACGCCTTTTGTGCACGCTGATCCCTACACCTCCACTCTGCCTGACAAAGTAAGCTCACTCTTCATGGAAACCCAGCTCCCAGGTCACCTCTGTGGGTTTTCTTGATTTCCTGGGAGAGAAGGAGCAACAGTTACATTGTAACCCTGGTTATTTTCTTGACACATGAAACTTCTCCAGGGTCACCACTAGGCTAAGCCAATTGAGGCAACTAGAGTGCAAAGTTTAAGGAGGTGCTCACTCTCAGGGTTTTGCAAATGCCTATCCTGTACTTGCATGACCCTGACAGTGAGGACCCCCTTGTATTTTGCTCCCTCGATACGTTCATTGCCTCACCCTAGTCCCAGCACTGGTCCTCCCTCCCTATCTGACTAGGGACTTCTCAAGAGCAGACCCCGCCTTTTTACTCAGCTTTGTAACCCTAACAACTGGCACAAGGCTAGGCACAGAGTAGAAATCTAGTTGAACTAATGACATCAGACTCTTCTCTGTTCCAGGAGGGAAAGGAAGGAAGAGAGCCAGACGGCTTTAGGCCCTGGTGAACATGGGAGAAGGGAAATTTAGTAGACCTCATGTTGGCCTGGGAATGAGGACAGCTTTGCGTCAGGTGGTTCTACCTGTGGCATCTGGCAGACTGGGGCTCCTTCTATTTCTCTGGTCTTTCCCTCTCTGTTCCTTTCACGGGGTAAGTGGAGATACTCTCCAAGGTACCATTTTTTTGTTTTGTCCTCTTCTCTCTTCATTCAGTTTCTCCCTTAGTGATCTTGTCCAATCCCAGAGCTTCAGCTAGCTAGCTCTTTGCAGATGACTTCTAAATTGACATCTCATGCATGACGCTAAGTAAAAGAGGTCAGAGAGAAAGACAAATATTGCACGAGAGTAAAATGGTGGTTTCCAGGGGCTGGCGGTGGGGGGAAACAAGGAGGCATGGTCAAAGCCTCTAAAATTCCCAGTTATAGGATGAATAAGTTCTGGGGATCTAATGTACAGCATGGTGACTCTAGTTAACAACATTATATTATACACTTGGAAGTTGCTAAGAGAGTAGATCTTAAATGTTCTCGCCCTCAAAAAAGAGATGGTAATTTGCGACGGGCTGGAGGTGTTAGCTAAACTACGGTGGTGATCATTTTGCGATATATAAGTGTATCAAATCAGCATAGCCATAGCCTTTAAACCTATAGTGTTATGGGGCGCCTGGGTGGCTCAGTCATTAAGTGTCAGCCTTCGGCTCAGGTCATGATCCCGGGGTCCTGGGATCGAGCCCCACATCGGGCTCCCTGCTCAGCGGGAAGCCTGCTTCTCCCTCTCCCACTCCCCCCTGCTTGTGTTCCCTCTCTCGCTGCCTCTCTCTCTGTCAAATAAATAAAATTCTTTAAAAAAACCCTATACTGTTATATGTCAAGTGTACCTCGATAAAGCCCCCAAAATAAAAAATAACACCTCATCTCTCTTCTAAGCCTCAGACCCACATTTCCAACTGTCTAGTGTGTATGGTAGTATCTAGCATCCATACAGCTCTTTTTCTTTTGGGGGGGAGGGTGGGGAATGGGCAGAGGGAGAGGGAGAGAGAACAGGAAACAGGCTCCATGCCCAGCGTGGAGCCCAATGCGGGGCTCAATCCTAAGCCCCCGAGATCGTGATCTGAGCCGAAATCAAGTGGGATGCTTAACCGACTAAGCCACCCAGGCACCCTGATACTGCTCTTTCGTGCCCATTTTCCCATGTGGTCTTTGCAACGGGTCTGAGAAAGTCGGGGCAGAATATGAATGCATTTTTAAGGTGAGACTCTAAAAGGTTTGAGTGGCAGAGCTGTGAGTAGAAAGTCAAGTTTGGGTGTTCTTTCCGCCCTGTTGCACAACCAGGACAGAGGTCTTTCAGGAGACTCTAGAACCCAACCAACATGACCAAAACCTCAACTTGTTACCAATCCCATCCTACTCCTACTCTCTGGCAAAAAAAAAAAAAAAAAAAAAAACAACCAAAAAAACCAAAAAAACCCAAGAACCACCACTCTCCAATCGGCAAGGCTAGAAACCTGGGATTCATGCTCACTTCCTCCCTCTCTCCCAGATCCTACAGATGTTAACTTCAAAATATCTGAATCCATCCTCCCTCTTCCTTCTTTATCCCTGTGGCCCCCATCAAGTCCCACAGAATCTATCAGCCCCAGTTCTTACCTGCCCCCGCCCCCCATCCTTTATACTGTTGGGGGGGGTCTCCTCCCTAAAGCAACAGATTGCATCCTGTCATTCCCTGGCTGGAAAACCTCAGCCTCGCACTTCCCTTCCCTGTGGCTTTGATTGGGTCGGGGGCCCCCAACCCCTCCCAGTTACTGAGGCCCAGGTCAAATGCCACCGCCCTCGGTGAACTCAGCACACACACCTCCCCATAAACTGGAAATGAGTTCCTTATTCCTCTGCTCTCCCATAGTACTGGATATATTTATTTCATTCTGCCTGTCTTAGGACTGTGCACCGGTCTGTCTCCCCTTGTAGCCTGGGAGCCTGCTGGGGATAGGATCCCGGTCTAATTAATCTTTGTCTTCTCTGAAGCATGTAATCTGAGGTCCTTAACATAGTAGGTCCTTAACGGATAGCTGTCGAATTGATTTTTTCCCCCTTAAGTATTTGGAAACCTGTTACAAAGAGGACCGTATTCCTAGTGGATTCCTTCACTGAGGTGGGTAAAGATGATTTTTAGCCTGGGGCGGGACACCCCACTTCTTTACCCCTTGAGAGCTTTACCCCTTGAGAGCCCAACATCAGTCCTCTATATCCCTCACTGCTCCAAACACCCTCTCCTTCCCCCAGAGAAGGCAAAAGACAATTTTAATTCTTTATTTGAAACAAACAATTCCAGAGACAGAAGGTTAGTCGTGACAACAGCTTCTCACTACAACACAAGGGTGGGCATGGCTCACTGAAGGGACAGGCCAGGCGCCTCAGAACAATATATACAATTTAAACAGTGGCTAAACTGGTGACAGTTATAAAAACACAAAAAGGAGGCTGGGGAACAGCAAAGCCAACAGGGAAAGAACTGGGTAACCCCCTTTGCTGGACACTAATAGTTTTCTGGAACTACAAAGGCAAGATGGGGAAGAGAGATGTCGGCAGCGGGGGCGGGACCCCTGCCCACAGCTCCTCACCTATCCTTTGACCACAGAGCCCATCCTGCATGACCCAGGGCCCCCACAGGCTTGGCCTGGCTCTTATGATGGGGGGAGAACAAGAATGGGGAACCCAGCCCCAGTTCAAGTCAGAAGGTAGTTTTTTGCCTTGGGAAATTCTGTCCATTGAACTAAAGGGAGGCAGTTACAGAAGGGGGCTAAGCATGTTGACACCATGGCTCATGCCAACCTAAGATGGCAGAGAGAAACAAACACGTAAACCAAGGGGACAGGAGTCAGCTCCCCATACTTAGAGTCATTCTCTGCCTTTGAGGGAAAGAAAGCGTTTGGGAGTTTTTAAACGTGCAGCACCAGGGGTCGGTGCTTGCAGGGATGGGGAGGGGGAATACAGTGGCGAGGGGGTTCCAACCACCCATTATCTCATGGGAGGGGAGGAGCATCTAAGCTCCGTGTTGTAGGTAGATGGTCCCCTCATTACCTTCAGATCTTTCATATAAGACCCTTTAGCGTGGTACCAGGGAAGGGTAGAGAAGGGAGTGGGCGCAGGGCAGAGAAGGCAGCTGGGTTTTTTCCCTTGGCCGAACCTAGGAACAGGGAGCTTTACCTATGCGGGATGGGTCGGGAAACCCAAAGCCAACAGGATCACCAGAGCTATGAACACTCCATCCAGAGTCTGGCCCCAAGGGAAGGGGTTTACTCTGAAGCATAAAGAAAGTGGCCTCGCTGGGTTTTGCCCATCACTGGGAGCCCAGCCCCTGCAGACAGAGGACTGGGACCCTGGGGTCGTCAAGTGGTAATGGAAGAAGGTAAAAAGCCAGGGGTTCCTAGGGAAGGCAGGGGATGGAGGAGGGCAGTCAGGGCCCTTCAGAATGAGTAGCATTGGTTCCCGGGCCAGGTGCTCTGCAGGACGTGGCCCCAGGCCAGATATTGGTGTGAGAGATGGACACAGACAGCACACGGGCTCAGTCCAGGTCTTCCTCCCCAGGACGACCCAGCTCCTCGTAAATCTCACGCACGGCCAGAATGCGATTGAGCATACTCTCCAACATGCTACGGTCCATGGGGATGACAGAATACCAGAGAGGGGACTCTGCGATGCAGGACCGCTCAGGTTGCAGGTAGAAGACATCGTTGCGAGTCCGGAGGCTTTCGGGACTGTGACGGTGGGGAGCGGGGTGGGGTGGGTGGAAGGGGGGGAAGGACAGAGATCAGTACCAGGGCGAAGTAGACCCCTGGGGTCTCCATGCTAATGTCATTCCTGCAAACCCTCTAACTCACCATTTGGAGAGATAGAACTCATAGAACTTGACTGGGCAGCGGAGGGGATTCATGCGGTTCTCACGCTGCTCTAAGATAGGGGCTTCATCTTCTCTCTTCCGTTTCCCGGGCCCCGTGTCTGCGGAGGACGCAAATGACCCAGAGTCATTAAAAAGCACAGTGGGGATGAACCACCTCCAAGAGCACGGTCCAGGGCACAGAAGGCCTCGGGACACCAAATACAGTCTCATAGAGAAATAAAGGCAGAAGAAGAGTCGGTCAGTCTCCCCACACCAAGCAAACGTCCTGTTGGTGGGGGGCGGGGGGGGGCGTCACTCTGCAGGCCTCCCTAGTTCTCACCGCCAAAGCCTCTCTTTATAATCTCCCCCAAATTGATTTCCTAAAGAAGTAATCTCAGAAATGATGCACACATGCTCACAGAACAGGCCCGACTCTGCAAGGCTGGGCTGGCCTTCCGGGACAGAGAAACAGCCATGGTCCCGGCTCTGGGGACAGGAGTCCAGGGGGAGGCTCGGGTCCAGAGCAGCGACCTCGAGAACTGCACTCAGATGGGACGGGACTCCAGGGCCAGAGTGGAAGGTGTGGCTTCTGTCACACCCAATAGCAAAGAGCCAGGGAAAGCCTCTCAGCCACGCCGTCAACTCTCCCCCACAGCCAAACACACCCAACGGGCTTCCTACCTGTCCGCCCCCACCTAAGAAAAGGATATTGCCTTGAAATGAGCAAAGTCAGACACAGGCAGCCGAGTGACCTCCTATGGATGCAAGAGCCACTGCCCAGCAGATCGCGGGGCTGGCTGTTGGCACCTGCTCTGCCAACACGGGAATGGAAGGGCAGGGAAGCAGAGGAGAGGGGGCCAAGCCAGCGGTGATGGCGGGGCGCCGAAGGGGCGAGCAGAGGGGGGGAAAGATAAAGGAGGGGGCAGCCTCGTACCTCGCCCTTTTCTCTGGCGGACTGGGGCATAGTAGCGGATGCTCACCACCTTGGTGGTGCCCCGAGGGGTGGTACACTTGCGGGACTGCCGCACCACGTTGGTGAAGGAGAGCTGCATGTGCTCCTCGGCTGTCTGTAGCCCAAAAAACTTAGTGTTGAAGAACATGAGGGTGTTGAGGAGGACGAAGGGCGAGTAGACCCCCAGCTGCTTACACTCCCAGAGGTGCTCTTCCTCCACCCGAGAGAACACCGTATCTGCACCGGTCAAGGGAGAGAGGCCAGTCAGAGGGGATCGACCCCCCACACCCGACCGCCTCTGACCCCAGATGTCCTGCTCACAGGCATTTCCCACACCGTCCCCGTTCAGGGAAGTGGCCACTACAGATCAAACCCTGATACTCTGCTAGAGTAGATGGTGGAATTGAGTTGGTTTTTTTTTTTTTTTTTTTTAAGTAGGCTGCACGCCCAGCGTGGAGCCCAATGCGGGGCTTGAACTCACGACCCTGAGATGAGACCTGAGCTGAGATTAAGAGTCAGACACTAGGGGGTGGGGGTGCGCCTGGGTGGCTCAGCCGGTTAGGCATCGGGTCATGATCCCAGGGTCCTGGGATCGAGCCCCGCAGTGGGCTCCCTGCTCAGCGGGGAGTCTGCTTCTCTCTCGCTCTCTCTGCCCCTCCCCCATTCACTTCCCCTCCCTCTCTCTCTCTCTCTCTATTAAGTAAATAAAATCTTTAAAAAAAGAGTCAGACACCTAACCGACTGAGCCACCCAGGCGCCCTGAACTGTATTTTTTTTATGGTTTCCACCTGCATTTGGAGCGTCTCTCGCCACCCTCAAGTTACAGGCAGGCAGATGTAAACCTTGGGGAGTCCCACAATGTCTTCTTTTCTTTCCACTCTTACCAACTAAACCCACGCCACCCTTCTCAGACCCAGAGACAGCTCGTCAGACCTAAGTCAGGTTCAAGGACGGGGGGCCCTGGCTCTTCTAGCTCTGAACTCTGAGGCCCCCAGGTCCATAACTCTTGCCCTCTGAGCCTTTGTGAAGAGTGGCAGACCAAAGAGCCCAGGACTCTTGGAACGGCGTATTTAAAGACTGGAGGAAAGGACAGAGGGATTGCTAAGTCCCTGTCCCTTACTGTTGGGGAGGAGCGTGGGCTGCCAGGTACTCAGAGACTTGTTGAGTTCTTGAACGAAAGTCAGATAGTAAAGGTCCGTGAAGATGTTCACCATTCGGTTATTTTCTAGCAAGTACTGAAGAAAGAAAACCAAACGCACATTAAAAAGCTAGACTCTAGGTTCTAGAGGAAAGACACGATGCTGAAGGCCCCAGGCATGGCGACCTTGGTAATGAGAAGGCAGTGGGAAACAGCTGCTGGGTTATGTGACCCAGGGTGCTCTTCCCCAGCGATGCCCACCACTCTGAGGTCTCGTCACATAATGCACGGCCGACCTCTCCCAGTGGGAACTTACCATCCCCCAACCACTCAAGGAACCCAGCTCCACCCATCCTTCCCTTCCTAGAACGGGTCTGAGGATCACTGAGGAGACCTGCTCAGGGTAGGAGACAGGGTGAGGAACAGGGAATGGGACGGGACCATTTCTGGTGGGACCCTGCCTGCTCTGTCGAGGGTGACGGCAAGTGAGGCAGCGTGCAAGGGGTACCTGTTGGATGCCAAGACACAGGTAGTAGATACTGTCGGGTTCGTATCGTTCCCCGTTGGGTCGAGTGATTTCTCTCACAAACTGGGCCAGGCCATAGTTGAGTTCGGCAGCCGAGCAGGCCAGGATATCCTCTTTGATGCGCATCGGTTTGGCTGCAGGGATATGCAGTAGAGGTGGATGGGATTAAGAATGCTCCACATGGAGAATTTCATTTCAGTCCATCGTTAATCCCTCCATCCCTCAGTCGCATCCAGCTCCAGAACAAACCCACCCATTGCAAAAAAAAAAAAAAAAAAAAAGCCCTCAGCCATGAAACCTAGGCAGCCCTTCCCCATCTTCACAGGACACCCTTCGGTGATCACAGCCTTATCACTCCTAGACACCCTCACGTCCTCAGCTGAATCACAGCCCTGGCCCTCTTCCTCCTCCTCTCCCTCTCCCCACTCTCTTCCCCATAGGGTACCTTCCTCCCCGCCCCGCCCCCAACTTACGGCCAAAACGCAGCTCATCCCCCTTGCTCGTTTCTCCATTGGCATATTTTGACTGCACCCAGCACTTCCAAGCATTGACACCATACGAATAGTTAAGCCCAGTACAGCTAGGCTGGCTGCTCATGGAGTCCCGGGAACAGCTCTCGGAAAGCACCAGCCGCTTCTGACCCTGGAGGGGGAGAGAAAGGAGAGACGTGGCTGGGGCAAGGCCAGGGGCACCACGGAAGCTAGTTGGGATAGTGTTGACCACCACGGAACAAGGGGACTGACATCAGAACACGGCAAGCTTCCAGAGCACAGAGCCCCAGAAACAGCCCTGATGACCAGGGACAGAGAAATTTGGCTGTTTCTTGGTACTCACAATGGTAGAGAAAAGAGGGCAGGGAAGTCACACTAAGGCTGCTGGCTTGGCTACGAGACCCTCCCCCGAGTTCTTTGGGCCCCCTCCCTCTGCTGTGGATTCAACACCCCAGCCCTCACCTTCCTCATGGTGCGGGGAAGGTCTTGTTCAGCAGACACGTCCTCGGGCCCTACCAGGCCGCAATCAAAGAGGAAGTCTACACTGGGGTTAATGTCCAAAGGATCTGTTAAGAGTGGAAAGGAAGAAGAAATCAAGGTTTTAAGATCTCAACCCGGTAGTGCTCCCACCCTTCCCCTCCTATTTGCCCACTTGCCCGGAGATGAGCCTCCCACAAAGCTTCACCGTACACAACAGGAACCAGCAAAGCTATACCAGGAACACACTCAGAGGCACACAGACACCAAAACTTACAACGATGCAAATGTTCATAACACTACGGAACTGTGTACTTAAATGTGGGTAAGATGGTAAGTCTCAGGTCATGCGTTTTGCCACGATTGGAAAAAACAAGCAAGACACAACTGTAAAATAGCGTGCTTGTCCCAGTATCTCTGGGACTGGTCCCTGCGTGAGCCTTCTGTCATAGGGTCACAAGGAGCACTGGTTAGGTCATGCTCACGTCACGAGGGTCACTCCTCCCGATGGCACAGAGGTTCCTGTACTCCCCGGAAACGCTCCACATCCTACTCACTCTTGGGGAAGTCGGCCTCCAAATCTTGCCCGGGCTCATCCAGGACATTGGCCATCTTGACGGCCATGGCCAGGACGTCATCTCTTGCTGGCCCGAACAGGTCACAGTCTTCCAGAAGCCCCTCTGCACTCTGGTTGCTCACAAGATCTGGGAGGCAGAGAAGGGGGCTTGGTCACTGCAGCTCCTGCCTAGCGCCCTCACGGGCCCTCACGGGCCGGCCCCAACTACTCCCCAGTCCTGCTGAGGCACCAAGATCACCACGCTCCGCCCCCTGAGGCCGAGACAGACGGGTTGCACCCTGTGTCCCTCAACACCGCTGTCCGTGGCATACCACAAAGGTCAGATGAGGCCTTGTCTAACTCCTCAGCCTCTGCAATCATTTCTGCCATAGCCAGGATGTCGGCCTCCAAGGGGTTGGAAGGGATCTTCACCTTCAGCTCCTCAATGGTCTCCACAATCTTGTCTGTGCTCTCCAAGGTGGTGGGCAGGAACATGGGCACAGGCACCTGGAGGCACAAATCCCAGCTAGACACCAAGAAGCGCAGCAGCGAGGAAGAGGGACGGCTGGTGGAGGGAGGTGGGGGGGGAGGGGGCGGGGGGTCTCAGTCCTGAGAGGGTAGAGGAGGCTGCAGCAGGAAGGGCTGGGAAACTCACCGGGATGGGCATGGAGAAAGGCACCGGAACTTTCTGGCAGTACAGATGCATAGGCACTGGCACAAAGATGGGCACTGGGATGGGCAGCACGATCACCTGTGGCTTCCATTCTTCTGCCAACAAGAAAGGGGTCTTCTCAGAGCCCCCGCTAGATTGGTCACATCCTGCCCGGGGCCGGGGCCGCTCGCTCGTCACCACCGAAGGCTCTAACGCACGCTCGGTGTCACAAACCTGCCCTTGCACCAAAGGCTGAGAGACAACTCTACGGTTCCAGAACCACCAGACGCATGATACCTCAGCCGCCTAAAAAACCCCCTGGTCCGGCTCCCAAGCACAGGGCTGGGATGTCTAGGTACCCTGGCTCACCTGTTTGGCTCCCTTTGGACTTCATCTCCACCTTACAGGAGACCCCCCGATTCTGCATCAGTGGTTTACACATGGCAGCTTTGTTTTTGCGGGGTGTTGCTGGGGGCGGTGGGGGTGGAGGAGGGGTGGAAGCAGTGGGAGCCGATCGGGTCTTTGCAGGGATCTGCAGAGACAAAGGAACGTTAGTGCCGCCAACTTACCAGACCCCCTTCTGAGGCCATCCACCCCCTCGGCTTCGGCCCTGACCTTGCCCAGATTCCCATTTTCCTCTGGGGTCTTCGCTGTATTGCTGTTCTCCACTTTGGTTTGAGATGGTGTCTGGGGCTTTGACTCAGGAGACTGACCTAGAGATCAAAACAAGTGAATGCTCTCATCTGAGGAACCTGCTCTTCCGTTTTCCTCGTCCCTGTCCCGGGAGAGCTCCGTTAAGAGGTGCGCTAAATGCAAATGGGATATCTAGACTATCCCCTCCTCGCCACCCCAGATCTAGTCTTCTCTAGGCCCCAGTGACAGGGGCCAAAAAGATTCTTTGCTCCCGGCTGCCAAGAAGATCAAAACTTCTTGGGGAACCCACACTTTGAGACCTTCCATGCAGATGGCCCTCAGAAGCCTGGGACCCCTGAAGCAGTGGGGGGACTAAGGTAACATTCTAGAAACAATAGTCTTCAGTCTCACTAAAGTTAGGGTTTATGCTGACACTTCCTTCTCTCAGAAAACTAAACACAGGGGCACCTGGGTGGCTCAGTCAGTTAAGCATCTGCTGTAGCTCGGGTCGTGGTCTCAGGGTCCTGGGATCGAGTCCCACATCGGGCTCCCTGCTCAGTGGGGCGTCTGCTTCTCCCTCTCCCTTTGTCCCTCACCTCTGCTCGTGTGCGCTCTCTCTCAATCAAATTAATTAATTAATTAATTAAAAAAGAAAAGAACGCTAACCACAGCCCCCACAGGCCCCATCCCACCTGGGCATGTGCCTATTCCCTAAAAACATGTCCTCGATACAGACGCAGGAGACTCAAACTCTGAGAACCTTTAAACAAGGCTCCCCCTAGTACCTGCATGGTCCAGAGGCTGCAAGGGAACACAGCGCCAGGAGCTCTGGCCGAGGATGAGGTGAAGGCCAGAGCGGGAGAAGAGAGGGGCTGGGCCCAGGGTGAGAAGAGTCTGGGCCGGTTCTAACGGAATAGCCCCCCCCGAGCGCCCGGCCCGGGACTCACTGTTCAGGAGGCTCTCAGGCCCACTCTGGGTATCCAGGTTGGGTTGGTTCTGCTGGCTATAAAAGCGCAGTAGACACTGCTGGTTGCAGAAATGGCGGATCTGCCCGCGCCAGTGGATGGTCTCCAGCAGCTTCCCCTGGCGCTTACAGGCGTGGCACCGGGCAGCCTGAGGGTGTCGACAGGATGGTCAGCCCCGCCTCCCTAAAAATGGGAGAAGCCCTCTGTGCTGCCCCCCCTCCCTGGAGACCGCCCCTCCCCTCCCCCTCTCGGATGCGCTGCGCCCCTCACCTTGCAGTACCACAGCAGGTACTTGCTCTTGCAGTCCTCGCTGCAGAAGTCCCAGGTGCTTCCGTCCAGCTGCTCGGTGACCCCACGCTGGCAGGTCTGGGAGCAGTACGTACAAGTGATACAGCACAACCCCAGCTTCTTGGTGAAGTCCTGTTTGTACAGCAGCACACATCCTGCGGACAGGGCAAGAGGGAAGAGTCCAGGGACACAGACATGGCCACGGGGGGGCGGCGAGAGCCGATCTTTCCAAGGGGGTCCGAGTAAAAGCCCCAACAGCCTCTGGGCCCTGAAGCCTTGGGATGCACGGATGCACGGGTGCACGGATGCACAGATGGACGGATGCACGGATGCACGGATGGACAGATGCACGGATGCACAGGTGCACGGATGCACGGGTGCACGGATGGACAGATGCACGGATGCATGGATGCACGGGCACACGGATGCACGGGTGCACAGATGCACGGATGCACGGATGGACAGATGCACGGATGCACGGATGCACGGGTGCACGGGTGCACGGATGCACGGGTGCACGGATGCACGGGTGCACGGATGCACAGATGGACAGGTGCACGGGTGCACGGATGGACAGATGCACGGATGGACAGATGCACGGGTGCACGGATGCACGGATGGACAGGTGCACGGGTGCACGGATGGACAGATGCACGGATGGACAGATGCACGGGTGCACAGATGCACGGATGGACACGTGCATGGATGCACGGGTGCACGGGTGCACGGGTGCACGGATGGACAGATGCATGGGTGCACGGGTGCACGGATGCATGGATGGACGGATGCATGGATGCACGGATGGACAGATGCACGGGTGCACGGATGCACGGATGCACGGGTGCACGGATACACGGATGGACAGATGCACGGGTGCACGGATGCACAGGTGCACGGATGGACAGATGCACAGATGGACAGATGCACGGATGCACAGGTGCACGGATGCACGGATGGACAGATGCACGGATGCACGGAGGGGAGGAGCCGGAGGCCCCTGGCCCACAGGCCCCACTGTGAGCCCTCCTCCCTTCCCTGCCAGCCCCTCAGGCTGCAAGGTACAGGGCCTCCTGCCCCTTCGCCGCCTCCTTACCTTCGCTGCAGAAGCTCTTCTCCACCCCACTGAATCGAAGTTTCTCGTGCAGGAGCTTTTCCTGCCGGCAGTGCTCGCACTGGGACACCACCCCGCGAAGCCGCTTGAAGTCCTCACAGCAGTCCCGGCAGCAGAACTGGAACACCTGGTCCTGAGATGAGGGCACAGGGCGGGCGAGGACAGAGCTGTGACATCCGGCCGTGGCCGGAGCCAAGCCAAGTGGCCAGGGTCCTGTGACAGGGCGGCGGGGGGGGGGGGGGGGGGGTCTTACCTGCCAGTCCAAGACCTCAGGCTTGCCACTGAAGAGGCTGTGGCAGTAGTGACAGCTCAGGTGAATGCCCCCCTCAGGGCTTGTGCGCTGAAGGGAAGGAAGACAAGTAAGGGAGGTGCGTGGCGGCGGCAGTGGTGGGGGGCGGGGGAGTAGGGCTCGTTCTTGGCTCGGGGGCCCGGGCCTACCTACCCCAACTCTCGTACCCTCTCTCTGTCACCACACCCTTCTTTAATCCCTGGTCCAGGGTTTGGAGTACCTGGAACTTGGTCCAGCAGCTGGGGCTGCAGAATTGGTAGACTGTGCGATCAACCTTGTTGTAGTAACAGGGGTCAGAGAGGCTGCGGCGGCAGAAGCTGCAGGGTCGGGGAGGGCCTGGGGCACAGAGAGAAAGGGAGAGAGAGAGAAAGAGACCGAGAGAGACCGAGAGAGAGACCAAGAGAGAGAGAGACCGAGAGAGAAAGAGAGAGAGAGAGAGAGAGAGAGCACAGAGAAGGTGTAAGGCAGTGCAGAGACGGAACAGGAAACCCACGGGAAGATGGAAAGATGTAGCCGGGGCTGAGGTTGGGCGGCAGGGATTACTTTAGAAGAGGGGAGTACGGGAGGTAGAAGGAAGGCCAGCAGGGGTCTCAGAGAAGAGGGCTTTGCACCTACCAGTGAGCCCTGCCTGCTTCACTTTGTAAGAGGTGGTACAGCACAGGGAACAGAACAAGCTGGTCTTGCCATTACGATCCACATGTGATAGCATCTCAAAGTTCTTACACAGGGTCTTGCACCAGACACAGGGGTACACACGTGTGTTTTTCTGTGAGGATGGGGAAGGAGAGGCTGAGGCTGGATTTGTCCCTTCACTTTTATTTGTTAAATTTTTTAAAACATGAAAGGTTTCAGGCATACAAAAAAAGTATAGATGATGATATAACAAAGACCTGTGTATCCGCCAGCCAGCTTCAAAAATAAAACATAACAGATACAATTGAAACCCCCTTTATTCGCTTTATTCCTCCCAACCCTCGACCCCGTCAGGCACCTTTATTCGTCACCCAGGAACCGCAACCCCCTTCCACAGCCCTCTAATGCACTACTCCCTCGGCCCCACCTTCTTGTACGCCCCCAAGCAGGTTGTGTTGCAGAACCGCTTTTGTTGGCCCTCGTGGAAGAGGAGCTCAGGGCCGGGGCTCCCGGTCTTGGTGTAGATGTAAGCCCCGCACTGGTCACAACAGTTGGTTTTCAGTCCCTTGTTGGCCCGGAATTTGGAGAAGCAGGAATCACTGCAGAGCCGGTGCACCACGCTGCCATTGCTGACCTCGTGCAGGACCTGCCGTGTACACACACGCACACCCTGAGCCAGGGCCTGGGCACCACCACCCACCCCGGAGCAAGGACAGCCCGCCCCGCCTCACCCTAGACCTTCACAGCGGACAGTGGGCCCAGGGACCCCCCAACCTGCACATCGGGCTGCCGACTTGATGGTGAGGTCCCGGGAGGCAAGGAAGGCCGGCTGCGTACATCCTGGAGAAGCTCTATCCTTGAATACACTCCCTCACGATGGCTGCCTCTCCTTCCCCACTCCCCTCTTCCACAGGGCCTGGCCCCTGCAGCCCCAGGAGCACAGGGGCAGCTCCGGGCTGGCCAGGCTCTGCAAATCTGGCCCCCATCGAGCTTCCTCACCTCTCCGGTCTTCTGGCATATGCTGCAGCGAGTGGCATCGGCAGGATCCCCGGACTGGGGGATTGGGCGCTGCTGCTGGGCCTCGTACAGGGAGAGACAGACGGACGTGCAGAACTCATGGAAGGAGCCTCCTGAACCAGTCTGGGCCACAACCGAGTCCTTGGTGTTCCAGATCTCCCTGGAGGGGGGTGGGGTGGGGGAACGGGTTTGGATATTCACTCAGCACTACCCTCTCCTTTCGCCAGCTCCCACCCCCTCTCCTCGGGGACCAGTGACCACGGGCCCCCGACTACTCTTATGCTCCTCGGGCCCCCTCCCTCACCTGCCTCACTCCCAGTTCCGCTCCGTTAGGTTCTTGCCAACATAGTCCCTGTCTCAGCCATTATTCCCGGCCTGCTCCCTGCCCTCCCCGCACCTGGGAAACCTTCACGTACTTCTTGCAGAAGGTACAGGTCTTTTTGCCCGAAGGCTTCTTAGAGAAAGTGGTGAGACAGGACGAAGAGCAGAAGAGCTGGGGCAGCCCCTTGCGCTGGTAGGCAGTCTGCCCCTTCTGCAGTGGCGTCCGGCAATGCGCACAGGTCATCTTGGCGCCAACCGCAGAGCGCCCGGCCCTTTGGGCCACGCTCGAGCGGAGGGACATGCGAGGGGACCGCCGGGGCCGGAATGGCACAAAGTCCTCATCATTGGGGTCATCTACCATGGCATCAGAATCCTCATCTGACACTGGAACTGAGGACATGGGGAGAGGGGCAGTGAGCAGAGGCTACCGGACCGGACCTAGTCTCCAGCCATCCTCTGACCGCACAGGGAGCTCAGCAGATACTGGATCCCCCCGGGGGGAAGGGAGGATCCCCTTCCCCCTGGTTCCTGCCTTTCCACCCCCACCCCCAGTACACTGGTATCTTAAGCCACTGGTGTCACTCCCCCTTAGTCACTCCATAATCTCCTAGGGAGGGCGCGGGAGGGCTCCAAGTGGGAAGACTCAGGACAGGGATGGCACAGCTGAAACAGGAAACTCCATTCTCACTGCCGTTGTTTTCCATTTCCCCCACTGCCCCTGGTTCCCATGCCAACCCACAGCAGAGATAGGCACTTCACACTCTGCGGGGCGCAGCGCTGCGGGAGCCGGTTGATCCGTGGCCCGCCACATCCCACTCGGTCACACTTCCTCAAGTCCTACTCACTGCTCTCAGTGGAATCCACAACCTCAGGTTTGGGAGGCTCTACTCTTCTAACGCGCTCGCTTCTCTTCTGTACCTTGGAAACAGGGAGGGGAGGAAAGCTGACACCAGGGGCAGGCTAAAGGGCCTGCTGCACTAGTGTGGGGGGGGGGGGGGACAGAGAGGGGGGGGGGAAGGGAGAGTAGGGACCCTTGGCCCAGCCCTTAGGAGGAGGGAAAAAAGGGGGCTGGACTTTCTCCTTAAGAAGCAGGAGACACAAGAGCTCCCTCCCTCCTCCTAACTCTCCTCACACACACACCCTCCACAGAACAACATCTGGGAGGGAAAATGAAGGGTCTGTCCTTCCCAGAGCTATAGGGGGAACCAGACTCCTTCCAATCCCCTCCCCCCCTCACCCTCTCAGGCGGCTTCTCACTCGCCTTCCCAGTCAGGCCATCTCCTGCAAAGGAAGCAGAAAACAGCCTAAATCTTGAGCTTGCCCTCACCGCCCCCTCCCTGGCCCAACCTCCGCCTCCATTCCTGGGGAAGGGCTTACTCAAAACTGAAAGGGAAAACTCAAGTGCCTGTGGCTTCTTGGGGCCCCTTGCAGGGTTACCTCGAGCTCTGCACTAAGGGGGGCAGCTATGCTCCATTAAAAAAAAAAACAAAAAAACAAAAACCCTAGCCTTCCCACCAGCCTTCTGTCCCAATCGTTTGGGAGTTAAGGAAACGCAGGTAACACACGCCTTTCATCAGAGGACTTAGAGTTCACTAACAAAACCAAACGCAACCACCCAAAGGTAGCAAGGGGAAAAGGAAGCATTAACATGTGCATAGGTTCCCCTGGACTCAGGTGGTTATATAAGCCCCAAGACCCTGGGCACAAGCTGGGAGAGGCAGAACAGGGGAGAAATGAGAGCCTCTCAAGCCCAGGCTGTCCCTCCCCTATCAGAGACACAATTCCAGGCCCTGCATTTCTACCATTCCCCCGAAATCACTATGCTGTTGGTGGCTCCAGGACCCAGTTATCATTCATCAAACCCAGAAACCCCACTCTCTTCTGGAACAAAATAGCTGGAAAGATCTTAGCACCAGGAAGCCCGGCGTCCTCTCCAAATTCTGAAGGAAGGACCTGGGCACCAACAGCCCACTGGGGTAAGAAAAAGGGAACCTCCCCCAACAAATCCACTCTTCCCAACCCACCCCCTGAAACCTCACCCCTATTCCTCTCCCACAGCCACTGAGCTGCCTCCCTACCCCTACTTTCCTTCATCTTCGCCACACCCCCCAACTCCTCCCTTCCAAACTCCCAACTCCTTCTCTATACATCTCCCTACTCTCATCTCTCCACCCCCCCCTCCTCCTCCTCCTCCCCTGCGTCTTCCCCAAACACACAACCACCCCTCCTTACCCCTACCCTCTCACCATCCTGAACTCTCCAGCTGATTAGGCAACCTACCTGGCAAGGAAGGGTGTGCAGGAGGGCTAGGGCCCCCAGGTTTGGTCTGAGAACTGTTGATTCCATCCCCCAGAGTCTCTCCCACTGAAGGGCTGGGGGGACCATTTGGGCTCTGTGGCTGCCCTTGGGGAAGCTCCTCCTCCTGCCCAGGGGAGCCCCTTCTCCCTGTAGCTATGTTGGTGGTCTCCTCCTCTTCAATATGGGGGGACTGCAGTGTTATCGGCGAATCTGGAGCCAACGGCTCTAGTAGCCCCTCCGGTGAAGAGGGATTTGCCCCAGCCCCTGGCTCAGGTGGTACCACCTCAGGGGTCTGGCCCCCTGGTCCAGGCTCTAGGGTCTGATCTCCTGCATCCCATGCAAGGGTCCCCTCAGGACCATGGTCCACCTCTGGGGGGGGAGGGGGCTTTATAGAGCAGCCCCCCCAGCCCCAGCAGCTCAGTGGCTCCATCCAGGACTCCAGGGTCTTTTTCCAGGCCAGCAGGGGTATCAAGCAGGTCCAGGGCTCCTGAGGATGGAGAAGGGCCAGGGGGTGCCCATCCTCGAGTTGGGGCAGTCTGGGATTCCAGTAGGTCCTCTCCAAATTCCATGTCTACTGGAAGGTCTCCAGCCAGGGGCTTCTCTGGCAGGGTCAATGGGTCAAACGGACTGGGGAAATCACTGGGGTCCATGAGGATGACTGGATATGGGCTGTAGATTAGGGGTAGAAGAGGGGGCAGAAGAGGTGGTCTTCGCCAGAATTCCTTCTTATATAGGTTCTGGGACACACCCCATCATCCACTTGGATTTCTCTTGAACAGCCCCCACCACAACCGACAAGCCTTTCCACCGGCTTTGGTCCGAATGACCACTTCCCCCCCCC